>NC_090922.1:373234369-373538258 GCF_040938575.1 Ambystoma mexicanum
CAGCAAGGGGTTCTGCTTTTTCTGTAACATGTGGCGTCGGGTGAGGAAGTCTCTTGACATGCGTCGCGTGGATCCAATGCTTCTTTCCAGCCACCCGCACTGCTGTCTGGGTGACCAACAGCACCTGGTAGGGTCCCCGCCAGCGAGGCGCGAAGCAGGAAGACCTTTCGTAGGCCTTCACCAGGACCCAACTTCCAGGCTGAATATTTTGTCCTGGGCCCGTAAACCGTACAGGTAAAGCTGATCGAACCTGATGATAAATGAAATACAGATTTTTAGTCAACTGGTTACAGTAGTCTGCAAACGGTATATTTTTAACATCTCTCAACGCCTTAGGCTTCGGAAGACCCCAAATATTGGCAGGCCTCCCCATCACCACCTCGAATGGAGAGAGCCCCATCTTAGTTTGAGGTGTGGCACGCATGGCTAACAACACAATAGGTAAGGCGTCTGGCCATTTCAGTTTGGTGCCGGCGCATGTTTTAGCAAGCTTATTCTTTAGGATACCGTTATGTCTCTCTTCCAACCCAGCACTTTGAGGATTTCTAGCCGAATGAAATCGCTTTTTGATGTGTAATGCTGTGCATATCTGCAAAATTACTGCTGCAACAAAATGTGGACCGTTGTCCGACCAAATTACTTTTGGCAACCCTAATCGTGGGAAGAATTCCTTTACCATAGTCTTCGCAGTGGTCATGGCAGTAGCATCTTTAACGGGGAAAGCCTCAACCCATTTACTAAAGGCACAATTGATCACAAGAACGTATTTTAGATTGTTACACCGTTCCATCTCAATAAAATCAAAGTGGATCACCTCGAAGGGGACAGAAGGAGGCCCAAAACTACCCCTTCGGGTTGCTGTCCCCTTCCCCACATTGTACTGCAAGCAAATCATGCAATCTTTTTCAAAATTGTATCATTTACCCATACTTGTTCTAACATTTTCGTGATCTGCTGAGCACACACATGCGTAGGACCGTGTGCCATCGTAACCATCGCCAGCACATATGAATTAGGGAGCAACCATTTCCCTTCAGATGTGTCCACCCAACACCCATCTTCATCTAGTTTCCCCATCCCTTCGGCCCACTTCTTAGACTCTTCTATTGTGGCATCAGCTTGGATATCTCGTACAGACCCAATACCCTCATCCATTACATAGGCATCTCTTGTCTCTCTTAGAGCATACATGTCTGTGCTAAGGTCTGTGGCCGATTGCCTGGCTATCTGGTCAGCAAAAGCATTCCCTTTCCCCACATCATCTATGACCTTACGATGAGCTGCACATTTCATGATCGCTAACTGACTAGGGAGCGCGAGTGCCGAGAGCCATTGCACTATCAGGGGGCCATGCTGAATCTTGGTCCCATGTGAGGTTAGGGGGGTCATGCTGAATCTTGGTCCCATGTGAGGTTAGGAACCCTCTTTCCGACCAGAGCCTCTCAAAGTTGTGAGCCACCCCAAAGGCATATTGGCTATCAGTATATATATTTACTGTACGCCCTTCAGAGAGTTCACAAGCTCGGGTTAACGCTATAATCTCTGCGGCCTGCGCGGAGTTATGCGGGATTCTCTTAGTTTCAACAACCATACTCAATGTAGTGACTGCATAAGCAGCTGTAGATGTACCATCCGGAAGTTTGAAGCAGGAGCCATCACAAAACAACTCCCCTTCTGCATTATCCAAAGGAGTATCTATAAGGTCTATCCTGCCCTTTGTTTCCTGTTCAGTAGTACACAGGCAGTCATGTGATTCTTTGTCACCGCAAACAGTATTTTGCGGGAAAGGTAGGAGTTCAGCCGGATTAAGAACACAACACCTCTTAATTTGAATGTGAGGGGCAAACAAAGTCAATTCATACCTCGTCAGCCGTGCAGAGGTGAGGTGCTGTGTTTGGGTTTTATTCAATAGGACATCTACAGAGTGAGGTACCATCAGGGTTAAATCATGGCCTAGGACCATTCCCTCACTCTGTTTTACAGACGCGGCAGCAGCTGTGACGGCTCTCAAACATCTTGGCAAAGCGCATGCGACAGGATCAAGGGCGGAAGAGTAGTAGCCGCACGGTCTATTCTTCCCTCCGTGTTCCTGTGTTAACACAGCCAAAGCACATCCATCACATTCATGCACAAACAACACAAAGGCCTTATTGTAATTTGGAGTACCCAGAACCGGTGCAGAGCATAACGCGGTTTTGAGAAGCTCAAATGATCGTTGATGTTCCGACTTCCATTGCAGCGGCGAAAAAATGCCCTTCTTCGTCAAGGCCAACATGGGTTTTATCACTAGTGAGAAGTTCGGGATCCACAGCCTACAGTAAGAAGCCATACCTATTAAGGCTCTGACTTCCCTCTGTGTATTTGGGACAGACATGCCAGAAATGTGTTTTATTCTTTCAGGTGTCAATCTTCTCCCCTCCTTTGACAGGCGATAGCCTAAATAGGCGACCTCCTGACAACAATATTGAAATTTCTTAAGCGAAGCTTTATGACCATGTTCAGCCAAATGAATAAGCAACAATACAGTGCCTTCTTTACAAGCACTTTCAGAATCTGCAGCTAAAAGCAAGTAATCGACATACTGAAGCAGTGTAAAAGTAGATGGCAATTCAAGGGTGTCAAGCTGCTCTTTCAAAGCCCTACTATAAATGCTTGGACTTTCAGTATAACCTTGAGGTGCACGAGTAAATGTGAACGAACGTCCCCCCAAGGTGAACGCGAACAAATATCTAATATCCTTGTGTATAGGAATACTGAAGAAAGCATTCTTCAGATCCACAACACTAAAGTGAGTAGCTGTAGCAGAGATCATCGTTAAAATTGTTGTCACATCAGGCACAATTGGAAATTGTGGGGCGACAACTTTATTAATAGCGCGTAGATCAATTATGAAACGGAATGGGATTGCATTGTCGCCTTTCTTGTACACGGGTAAAATCGGACTGTTACATAAACTACCTGCAATCTCTTCGATCACTCCTCGATGCACAAAATCGGAAACAATGCACTTCAAAGCACGCTCGCCCTCAACTGATATTTTATATTGCGGAATGCGTGGTAGTTTAACTCCATGTTTCAAAACTATTTTAATGGGTTCAACCTGTAATACCACGACATCATTGTCGTCAACCGCCCACAAACATTCCGGGACAACGCTAAACTCAGGAGGCAATGGTCGAGTCAGAAACTGAGAACTGGGAAGTTGCTGTGGTGAAATCCTCAGTCGCACTCCGTCAGAGGAACAATGAATTACTGCATTTAATTTCTTCAACAGATTTAACTCCAGCAAATTCTCTCCACAGTTTGAAGTCAAGAGGAATGGACAGTGGTCCGTAAAGGGACCCAAAGAAACAGACACCGGTGAAGAAACCGGACAAGCAACTGGTATGCCAGAAAACCCTACAGAAACATTAGTTTGCCCTGACAGTGGAATGTTTGGAACCCGAGAATGATCAATGGAGCACTTCTGTGCTCCAGTGTCTATCAAGAACTGATGTTTCCTATTCCCCACTAACAGTTCAATGTAGGGTCCTTTTTGACTAACGGGAATAGGTGAAGGTTCCAAACCCTGCTTCGGGCAATCCTAACAAAACAAGATGTCATCGAAAGGAAGCTCTTCAGAAAGGTAGGCAGCAGAAGGGTGATCAAATATGTTTCTTTTGTCCACACTCAAAGTCTGATTATTCCGTGAAAAAGGTTGCTGAGGATCTTGTGAGAACTGACCTCTATCAGGGCCCCCCACTCCGGGGCGACCTCTAGGTCGTCTACCCATACTCCCAAATGTGTTGTTTGACCTCTGTCGAAGGACGGGGCACTGTGCACGCCAATGACCTTCCTGGCGGCAATAGGCACATTGATTAATATTCACAGGATCCAAGGGGACGTTCCCTTTCGGAACATACTGACCTCTGGTCTGTGAATTACCTCCTCTGGGATTTCTAACAATTTGCTGTAACAATACTTTAGTCTTCAAATCTCCTTTCCTCTTCTCGACTCTATCTTTTTCATTATTGACACGGTTCTCGTAATACTGAGCCATGTGCAAAACCTCAGATTGGGATTTCGCCTGCCAAGCACTCTCAGAGGACATAATCTGTGACTGGATGTCAGGCAGCAATCCACGCACATATTTGTCCACAAACAACCTTTTCCCAGACTCTGTGCCCAAGTCCTGTCCACTGAAGTCAGAGAATACCTGTTCAAATCGATTAAAGAATTCGGTGGCACCTTCAGATTTTCCTTGAACACAGGCCGTAAGCTTGTCCCAAATAATTCTTTTCTCAGGAATCATGGTTTTCAATTTTGCAACAATTCTATCAGGCAAAGTGAGTATTACCTGAGGTGGTTTCTCACCAGCTGGTCTTTCCCCATCAAGCCTAATTATGTTAGCCCACGTATCTCCCAACGCTGGCACATCGTCTATTGTTCGAACCTGCTTCCATAAATCTACGGGCAGGAGTACAGGGAATAGCAAGTCAATATCACTTAGGGTGAACACAGGCGACTGTAAAATGGACTCTATCTCTTTGTAGAATCCTGTCGGATTTTTCCTAATATCAGGAATTGATTGTCTAATAGTGTTCACTTCCTGTCGCGAAAACAGGACGTGAACAAATTGTGATACATAATGTGCGGGAATGTCCACAGCGGGTGCACCTGTCCCAACGTTAGCAGGAATCTCAACCTTTGGGACAAATATCGGAGGAACCTCTCTCATTGGCAACTGAGATATAGGTAATTCTGATCGCTTACTAAGCAACAGAGCCAGGTCGAGCGCTAAGGCAGTCGAAGAAGTGTCGGGTGAAAAAGCCCTCTTACAAATTCCCAATAGCTCTGTAGGGCAACTAACCTTCTTCCTTACACATTCATCCCGCAGGTACTGCACCATTACCTGAATCACCTTCCTCTGTATTTCTACTGTATACTGACTATACGTGCCATACACTTCATCTGGCGGTATCGATGAATCCGAGATCCATCGAATCGCATCTTTGGTACAGATTCGTACTTCCTCAGATGGCGATTTACGACACGGAAGGAACCGTTTCTGTACATACATACTGTCCTCTTCATCATCCTCATCCCGCAATTTTTCTAAGTCCCTCCTATACTCAAATAACCTCTCAACATGACCATGTACTTTCTCCTCGGTGTCCCTCGAAAGCGCTAAAGTATTCAGATCCCTCAGCCCTTGTGGGAGATCTGTATTATGTAATCTACCCCACATTACACATAAATAAGTCCCCAAACCTTCAATAAAAACATTTTTCTCAGGAAAATTGCCCATATTTGATAATGTGGAGAAAACATCAGCTTGATCACCTCTCCATACAATGCTTAGCCCATGCAAATAATTCCTGTTTCTTTTTTGCAGAGACAGTAATTCGAGTGACAATCTTTGACCCCGCACCCTGATCAACTTCAGTCAGTACAGAACCACTCGGGAGCGGAGGTGTTGGCAAATTCAATGGAGGTGCGACTATCGGCGCAAGGGGAAGGGGTGGTAGAGTAGGTGGAGGAACAACAGCTGGAGGAATAGGAACAATAGGTTGTACAGGGGGAACAGGAACAACAGCAGGAATAACAGCAGGCATGGGCAGAGCACCAGGGAGAGGATCATACGGAGGTGGTGCAGAGGCACCAGGCCTGCGTTCGTTTAACAATTTATCAATAAATTCTTCGGAAACATGAACATTTCTAGAGGGATAGATTTTCTGGATACCGAGTGAGAAAGCCCTATCCATACTCTTGACTGACTCTGAATGTTTTTCCTTATCATATAACAATGCCTTTTCGACATTCGTTTCATGACGGCATGCATGCTTATCCCTACTTTTAAGCTGCTGCAACGCTTCTTTTTTCCAATTCTGCAAAACATCAAATGCTGCAGGTCTGGCCTTCTTCTTTAACAAGACCGATTCTAGGTATTCAATACGGGGGATCTCGAAACTACCATTGATTGGCCACTGGAATCCGGAGGCATGTCTGGTTTGTCAATGCCATGCTTACAGTACATAGTACACGCCGGCGACCCCTCCTGTGGTGCCGGGCGGCTAAATTCCAAAGATTGTCGATCGCTGCGGAACAGTGCCCTAAAGCAGCTAGACAATTTCCCAGGCATTTCACAAAGAATTGGTGTTACCCGGTCAATAATTGTGTCTGCAGATACAATGCGCCAAATTCAAATTGTCAGGATTAAATTAAGAGTCGGGTCACGACTACACCTGACCAAACCTAAGGAGGACTGTACGGTTTACCAAAGAACTTACCTAACGAATTTTACCTTGTGTTTGGTGGTTTCGACAAATCTGCCCGCCTCAAAAATGGACCCTCGTCAAGATGCCGTGTCAGACCACACGACTATCGTCAAAGGATCGGATCGTGCAGCGCTGCCGAGGTATAGCGTCTCGTTCGGTCGGGCCTGCAGTATCACACTGTCCGATCCCGGTTCGATAGCCTGCGTCAACCTTCAATGATCTGGCATCAATCTTGAGGGTCCCTATTCGGGCGCCAACTGTGAAAACAGAAAAATAATATGAGGCCGGGAAGCCCAAAAGGAAACACACCAACACAGGTTACAAAGAAACATACAAGTACTTTATTTCAAATTACAACAGTTACCAAGTCAACTGACAAACGGATTGCTATTTGGCTCTCAGTATAACATAACGAACATCAACGAGGGTTCGATGTGTTCAGTGAGAGACCGCACATTGGAATACCCAGGCTATTTATACACTTTGTCCAGCCCTTGGCCAACCCTCTTGCGGGTTAACCATTCTGCGAAATACAATACTGGTCTTAGGGTTCCTTGCCAGGTCAACCTTTAATATATGCATTTTGATTAGTTTCGCTGATGTAAGTAGTACATTTACATATAGGTCAACAGTAGGACAAGGTCTCTGTTCGCAACCCCGACAAGTGGTCTGCAGGCATATTAATTATTCAGCTGTACAGAGGTCACAACGGCCAGAATCTATTCGAAATGCCATTTGGCCTCCATTTTGATGTTCAGGGTGACTCCTACATAGCAAGAGAACCTAAAATGGCGGCTTAATCCAAGAATGCGGCTTATATTGATTTCTCTGAGGTCAAGACCTTGCCATGGAGTTTGTTCGCGGAAGATGTTTAGACAACTTGGCGTAGGCCAATATACATACAACTATTACAATAGGAGGCATAATATTATTTCTATTCCGACACATTATCTATTTCTTCTGGTTCATCACTAATTAACTTAACCTGATTGGATTCCATTTCCTCATCGTCATCAAGAATGGCATAATTAAGCAGTCGGATGTGGAAGTACATAGCAAACTTCTTTCCCTAAGGCCTTCTCCATCCATGTATACTGAAATGCAAGCACGTGTGCTTCTTGCAGTACATTCAGCTATTATCCATTCATTATTTATAATGTGCTTATCCTGCGTATTTTTAGATTCAATTGGAATATCGATAGGAGCACCCTCATTAAATATAACTTTATTCATGCCACACTCCATGGCTGCCTCTAATGAGATGATAATCGATTCCAAGACATGCTAATGTGGTGTGAATTTTTTTCTGCATGTATCATTTTCAGTGTGTTAATTTTCATATTGTGAAGTGATTTATTCATGGAGAGATTAGTGATCTTGCCTTTAGTCGGTATACCCGGGACCACCCCTTCTCCTGGTGTCTCTATCAGATTGAATGGGCCGTTTAGAGGTAGGATATCGCAGATCCTAGTAGTGCATCAGAGTACAACAAGTGTTTAGTGTCACTCACCCCATCATTAGGTAACAGTATACCTAAAATATCGTTCTTTTCCACGACAAGCAGTGGTATAGCAACTGTCCTCTTCAAGATACGTCCCGGCCTCAACTCCGGCACATCAGAAAAGGGTGTGATAGTGATACGCTTTCACCGCTTTGCGGACCTTGCATCGCTGAAGCCCTGCTTCATCATGGAAAAGTAGCTTTTAAGAATATCAAAGGGCTCATCTGCCCCACAGTCTATACCTATACCTCTCCAAAGCTTCTAGTAACGGAAGTCCTGTCAACATGCTGCCAGCACGCACAGCAACAAATGTGTAAATTCAAAAGCGCAGCTTCAGCATGGAATAGAATCTTTTAAGCAAGCATACCAAATGGTACAGATTCCCCAGAGTCTCTGCCTATTTCTTTCCAATGAGTCTGGTACCTGAAGTCCTGTCAACACGCTACCAGCATGCACAGCAACACATGGGTATGTTCAAAAGCCAGTAGGAAGGGTGTTTGGGGATTATGGGATTTATTTAACCACTCTTTATCAAAGTACTGCACAATCTCAAAACGAGCTGTGCCATCTCTGAAGTGCTCTAATCTGATGAAGAGTTCCTAAACACAGCATATAAACCCAGTACATATCTATCCACATAAGGTTTTCACAGTATTACTTTATGCATACGACTTCTGCTCACTGTGATGAACTTAACTCTATTTACTATGCCTGCTTAATCCAATAGTGTGCATACCCTAACTTTTACACAACTCTTCACACCGCACTCCCACATGTCTCTTACATACTTCTACATGCATGACCAGCGCACACAGTGGCTCCTACATTCATCTCCCCAGCTAGTACACTACCACCTAACAAAATTAACAGGAGCTATGATTTTCCTTTTAAATAGAATTGCGGTGAAGTTTTCAACATCCCCAGAAAGGAAAGGGTGCAATCACTTCATAAGGCTAAACAGCTTTGCTGCTGTTGCTTAAAACATGTGACAAACTGCCTGACCGCAGGCCTGTGGAAAATATGTCCGTTTGTCCCCTTACTTAAAGGCAGAGACCTCTTTATCCAAGGTAGGATCACTGATGAGAGTATGGGCATAATCATGCATCTGGTACAGGAATAGGACTGCCATATTTGTCCAAAAAAGAAAGGCAGTATGTACAGTTTACTTAGCCATCTATTTCTAACCAAAATCCAATCTCCGGCCGTGTGGGTTGGGTATAGTGTGATATGATCACTCTATGTCATTTAGCTGCCACTTTTCCAGTACGTGGCTTTCCTGTTACACAACATTGGTATCAGGTAGTTAAGACCATTTTCTGTGAGTAAAGTTACTAACTCCTTCAGCTACCAAGATACAATTGTTTAATTAATGAAAATATGCGAACTGGAAAAGTTGTGTCTCACTTACACAGTCCCCTGATTGCCCTAATCAAGGCAAGGGCAATTATTTGTCCAAGTGCAACCACATCCCTGACAATAGAGCTAGAGGGACACATATAAATGCTAAAATGATCTGTGTGCAATCAACAGGTCAAAGGTTCAAGACCCAGCCGACAATACTTTTAGGTAATAGTAATCAACTACACTGAGAGATGGTTTGTTGTGTATGTGCGCACCGCAATATTGTCAAGGCTGATTCTCAAGAAGTAACTATGATTAACATTCGGTTACTTCCATAGAGGGTAATTTGATTAGCCCTCTACGGGTTTACGTTTGGGGTAAATCAGAATGTTTCATCTCAAGGTTGGCTCTCCTGAGATGTTCTTTGGATCACTGGTGAGTTCTGATGACATAGCTCCTTCCTACTCTCCTCTTTCTTCCTCTACCCCTTATCCAGATTAACCCTGGGACCTTTTCCTGCCTTGTCTACTCCTTGGTTGCCCTTCCTCATTTATTGCTGCTTAAGAAGAGGGTGGTGCCTAAGAAGATGTCTCATCCAAAGAGAATTCAATGTAAAAAAAGCAACACACTGACTAACTTTCTACCAGCCGGCACACTACACAGATCCCAATCAAGTGGCCGGCCCACTTTCAATAAGATCAGGAAAACTAGAGCCAGAGGCATATCTCGTTGATTTCAGCAGCAAGAAAGCGCAATGCAGTGCTTGCCGAGTTGATAGGTGAGCCAGATATTTTTAATTATTTAAAGAAATTAAAGACATGATGCCATAAGAAACACTCATACACTCCTCACCGTCATATGTTTGCTTCTTAGCCGGTAATCGCAGAACCTACAGTGCCATGGTTGCTTTTTCAGGTGATTACAAAAAGCACTATATAATACACATTAGGCATTACTCAGTAGGCAATAACTGTGAACCTTGTAGATGGTCTCCAACTATTTCAAGCCTGTCAGCATTTTTAGGATTGAAGGGCATGACAAACAGGATCCATGAGTAGGCAGCTGCAGAATCGAGTGCTATATGGACCGCTCTTTTGCTCAGGTTTTTATCAACACTGAAGTATCTGGGACAAGATTCATGGAACATTCAACCCCAGTAAGACGAAAGGGCACACTTTTTCTCGTAGCTTAGACATTATTAACTAGAGACTTTTTGGGTATGTTGGTGAATGCCAGAAGTTATGGTCTTCCTCTTTTCCCTTCCTCCTGTCTTTCGCAATAGACACTGTACCCCTACTTGAAGGAGGTGTGTTTATTCATTTTGGGGGGTTGCTGGTGTTGGTGCTGTTGTAGCAGTTCCACTTGAAACATACTATCCTTGTGCTTGCTAATTACAAACGGACAGTGGATTCTACTCAATTCAGGACATTAATCCAGGGTTTCAAAATGATGTTGGTAGCTCAAATCCTGAACCTGTCTCCATGAAGACTTGCAGGAGGCATATTATCCCATCTGTTATGGTCTTACACAAAATGTTCTGTGTTTCACAGTCAGTGCATACATCTTTCAGCACAGGGTCCTTCCTTTCAGCCTCCACCCAGGATTTTACAGATGCAATGCTAAGAATAGCTGCTTCGTCTCAATACAGGTGTTCCACAAATCTAAATCATTGAACATTTAGAGCATCTTCCTGAAAATGACTAAGGACCCTCGCTAGTAAGTGTCCTCTTTACTTTAGGAGGTTTCCTCCACACACCCTGAAACAAAAGAAAAACAATGGTTGAGAATATTTGCTTTATCGGGAACATCTACTAAAGTTGTCCTTTCTGCATTAAGACTGGTCCCCATATTTCAATCTTTCCAGATTTCAAACCAAGTGTAAGACTCTCATTCTGATGATCACATAGGCTTCATGCCCTCCATATTCAAGTGACCAAGAATTCTAGAGTGAAAATGTACCAGCTGCTGCTCCGCTTCACCTCTGTATGATGCCAGTGAAAGGATCCTTCAAATGTCATGATTTTGATTCCTCGGGAGTCCTGAGCATCATGCTTGGTGAAAAGAAAGTTCCAGCATTTTTGTGAATATTCCTACCTACTTAGCTGAATTTGCCACCTGATAACTGTGTTTCAAGAGTATGCCACTCTAAAACCCTAATAGTTATTTTATTGTTATTCCCGAGAGCACAGGATCCTTTGGATAAATATTTTGACACAGATCTTTCTGCTACTAGCGGCATTTTCCAACTACAGCAGCACAACTAAATGCTATCCCTAAAAATAAACAACTGCATTATTTTAAATAACCAGCAAGCGGAAGCTTTCTTTGATTTCCTTGTTTTCAGAGTTGAAATGTGAGCCTTCAATTAAATGCATCTTGCAGTGACAGGACAATCACGATAGGATAGGACCAGATGCTTTGAGTGGAGTGTGTCCTACGTGCACTTATCGCCCTCCACAATGAAATTCAACCTCACACTGTCTATCTCTTTGCTACCTGGTACAATGTCATCGTTTCTGATACCCATGTCCTCCTCTTTCTTTTATTTCCAAATGACTATATAAATGCATAAGGCGTCAGGTGTTGGAGGATTCTGGTCACACTAACATTGCCAACCCACTTCTGGTTGTTGGATCTGCTGAAGCTCACATTCACTCTTAGCCATGGGGATGTGGTGTCTCTCTTATCAAGAAGCACCATCTCCATATCACTTAATTTAGCTGTTGTGTTCCTTTTCCTGATCGGGGTGGATGAGCTGATAGGCAATTCACCATCCTAGATAATGACTTCCATTTGGGATAAATGACCTTTCACCGTATTAGCAGTCAGGAACACCTTTCCTAAATATACACTACTAATTATAAGTTCATTTCAGACAGTCTTCCCTTTTGTTGAAATGTTGACAGAGCTCTGCCTACTGTCTCTCCTCCCCCTGCTGGCCTATTGATTCAAAACATTGCAGCCTGAAGCCCATGGAAAAAGCTGTGGACAAGGGCGCTCTTCAGGAGGGTAAGTCAAGGCAGTGTTTTAGGAGCTTAGGGCATGTAGATAAGAGACAGAGCTTGAGAACCAAGAGCCTTTTCTCGTTTGGGACTGTAGGCAATCCAACTTTAAAAGATCTGTCATGATAAAGCGTAAACCCACTTACCCACGTTTCCCTCCTCGGAGCTCCAAGACCTCAGCCATTGTGATGTGCCAGTAACTGAAGCTAATGCCTTCATTACAGAAATCTGTTACTGGAGTTTGTAGAGAATCATGCTGAGCTGCCTACCAAGAAGCAAGAGAGGGCAATGCTTGCACACAAAACTAACTATTGAGAGGAAATCACAATCTATTCATAAAGAGGTCCTTTAATGGCTGGAAAAAATAATAATGCTGCTAGCCTGGCTCAGATGACTTTAAAGTTTAAAACTGTTGCAGTTTCCTATGCCCTGCCTCAGCACTGAGTTTGGTCTGTCCGGAAGTCTTCAAAAGATGA
This sequence comes from Ambystoma mexicanum, assembly GCF_040938575.1. Classification (NCBI taxonomy): domain Eukaryota; kingdom Metazoa; phylum Chordata; class Amphibia; order Caudata; family Ambystomatidae; genus Ambystoma; species Ambystoma mexicanum. The sequence goes on from NC_090922.1 coordinate 373,246,947, forward strand.
TGACCCCCTAACCTGCTGGCAGGGAATAATAGGGCTGTTAACTGCTAAAGAACACTGACAGGAAGTCAATTAAACTATAGACCGATAATTAAGGTGGCTGCTGTTGGATATTTTGACACATTTCAATATGCCCCACTGCATCACTTTAAAAAGGATGAAAGAAACAGCCCAAAAGGGATGTGCTGACTCCTGTACGGGCCAAAATCTGCAAAACTGTGTTTGGGTCACAACCAAGAAAAGGCTGGGTGCCCTGCCACACACAGTTAGGTGGGGGGGGGGGTGAAAAACAGAGTTCTCTCTGCAGGAGCATTCCAGTGGGCTCTGCCACATTCAATATGGAGCAAAGCAGCAGAATTGTGCTGAAAACAGAAAATGCCTTTTAAAACATTAGCTTTGCAACTTCAAAAGTGATGTTTAGCCACTAGATCCATTTTTTTCCATTGAATCATTGATTAAAAAGGGTACTGAAATGCCAGGTTCACCCAGTGCGGCTCAGAGGAACCGGGCCTCATTGACTGACAGCTTGATAAAAATGTATCTAAGGAAAAAGCAGCCCAGGAACATTTGTTTTCAGTTCCACAGGAAAAACACAGATAAAATTGCAACATTTAACAGAATCAGCTGTGCAGACAGAAACTGCAAACAAAGGCTGGATACATGTATCCAGACTGCAAACCATCCGAGCACCCAAGGGACGAACTGGTGCTGAATCAAATGTGTATGTGCTGCATACTAAAATCGTATTTAAAAGAACTCAGTTTAAATGTGTTTTTTCCGTGAAGAAAGTGCAAAATCCCCTGTTTTGAAAGCATGTTTTGTTGAAAGGCCTAAGTTTTAAAGAAATGTCAAAGGATTGCTAATGTCAAAATCCACCTATAAACTGTGTTCATTTTATATGTTGTATTGGAGGAAAGTTCTTTAGGACCCCCTCCCCCTTCCTTTCTCACCTACATGGGGCTTATGACTCGTTGGCAGCCATCTATGCACCTGGGCCCAGGATGTGGGATGGCTGCGGGCCGACGCATGAGTCTGCACGGCTCACCCTATAGCATGATACAGACTCTATTTTATGATACACATAGACTCCATTTTGAGTACAACAATCTAGGCCTCAGTGGCACAATTGGCCTACAGGGCTGCAGCTCTCCCCCACCCGACCGCACACAGCAAGCCAGCACTCCCCTCACCCTCCTCCCTATGGCGGCTCCGCGGAGGCTTGGTCTCACGAGCAACTAGGCGTGAACAAGTAACCGTACAAACACTGTATCTTTCACCTTCCGCAGTACATCATTGACCTGACAGTGACTGGACCTTAAACTGGGGTCTGAGAAAAACAAAGCTGCCGCTATAAAACATGTCCTGTCTCCTTGCAGACCCCTGCACCTATAATATATGCTTTGAATAACCCGCAACCTTGTTCCCCGTTTGAAGTATCAGACATGAATGTTAAGCCCGTGTGCTACCCAGTTTTATCCATGCTGCTAAGCCATTTGCAAGGAGGATGAAACTGCCTCAAGTCCATAAGGTTGATCATATTAAAATGGGACGACCTTTGCCCATCCCAGAACACCTACATGTAAGTTTATCAAACATATGTATATTCTAATTTGTCATTACTAACCAAGGGTCATTGTTGCTGTGCAATATTTAAAAAGCAATGTATAAAATAATCCCTATGCACAATATGATTTCCCATAAAACACGCAAGTTTACAAGTAAACAATGAAGTGTTTGCAACATATATGAGTCTTTTAAAGTGATAAGCACTGCCTTTTTAATCAAGGAAATGTTGTTTAAAGTAATTATTTAACCCTTGAGCATGTACACAAGTCTGATCATGAGTAGAATGTTGTAAAGTTTCACTGATGCTGATGTATACGTCAACCTGGTTCTACCTCACGTTCTATGCTAACTTTCCCCATGTGTCCCCGCACCCAAATGCAAAACTATGAATGATGTGATGTTATAAAAACCTTTCATTGATTCTGCAAATACAGTACCTATGAAATACGAATAAGTGTAATACAAATAGTGTTCATAAGCTCACATGATCATTGATATATATATATATATATATATATATATATATATATATATATATATATATATATATATATATATGCAATTGTACTGGCCTACCTCAATTTCTCATTTTATAATGTTGTGCATGCAACCCTGTAACATAGACGCATGAGAAGTTACAAAGCCATCTCCCCGTTTCCCAGGAAAGCCGCATACTCAGCCTCCATCCTCCCCCCTCCAAGGCCCGGCTGGGGATTGAAGGTCTCTGGTTTATTGATGTTAGAATAACACAGCTACACCTCCTTGCTTTCTTTCCTGCTATGCCCCCTGACACCCAACACCACTATAAAATCACTGTATACCTCCATGTTCTGGTTAGAAGAATTTTAGTTCACCCCAACCTTGACTGGCCATCGTGGCAGTTATTCACTTGTATTAACACACTATAAAAATGTCTCTTACTACATCTAAGAAAGTAGAATGATAAAGGTACCCTGACTCATGCCCCCTAATAAAACACCTGGACTCATGATCCTACCCCTCTCTGTTAACAATGATTTTATGATGATGTATTGAGAAGACCCAGAGTTACATGCCATTTCTTTTGTGATGCTAGATTAACAACTTGTAGGATTCATATGACAGATTGAAGTAGAATTTAGTAATGAATGAGTACATGTGGTCACAAGGGCAAAATGTTAGTGCAGCCGTGATGTATCAACTCAAACAGCTCGTGACCTGATACTTCACCCCGATGACCTCAGCTGATCCGAGCACCCCGCGCTCCCACCACATGGATCTCCGCCAATCATGGAGCGCCGCACCAACATCGTACATAGTAGCTAGTCTTCACCACCCAATCCCCACGATTATGTGCCCCCTATAGCTTACCTCACCAATGATGTGTTTTTGTAATTAATATGAAGGCTTTCTATGATCTGGCAAAGCACTCTGGAAGTTTGCAGAGTCCTCTGCATGCCCTATATTGATTTAGATAAAGCCTTTTATACTTCATCTGCACTTGGTCTTGGTCACATTCCCTGCTAGGATGTGTCCATTGTTGACTCCCATTGTAGAGTTTAAATGACTTTTTGGGGGACGCGCACTTTCAAGTGGTGACCCCTTAGACATGATTTGTCTTTTTGTCCCTTTTGGCACGAGATGTCCCCGGCCACAGCGGAGACGCACGGCACGCCACCTCAAGAGAGCTGCCCGCCTACGGCAACTGGTACGCTTAGACGTGCGCATGCAGTAAGGTGAGAGGGTATGGGTCCGACTTCACAAAACCCATAGTACCACTCGCCGGAGCCAGGGGTAGCCATTGAGCGTGGGGTGCGCCACCCGGACAGACCGGGTCTGGAGGGTCTCGAATCAAGACGGGCACCTGAGTATCAAGTGCGAGCAATATTAAAAGGAGTCGGATATAGATAATAGTATATGAGGTTGTAAGTGACTTCAATCCAACATTCCAACTAAGTCAATGCCTAGTCTGGGATGGCCAATGGAAGCCCTTATATATATATATTTTTATGTCAAAGTTCTTTAAATATGGATGATGAACCCTTATATAACACCCCTCTCTTTGAATCTCCCCGACCTCACTGAGCCAAGAAGTAGGTTTGTTTTGCAAATTAAAAGGTTTATTTGAAGAATTGAACAATATATATATATATATATATATATATATATATATATATATATATATATATATATATATATCACACTTTTATGAATAAAATAATATCTGAATAACACACGTATGAATATGAACAGTAATCAGTAATGGGTAATATCACAATATCAACAATCTCTGTAATCACTTAGGAGTAGGAATAGGAGAATAAGGTAGCAGAGAATACTTTTATGGTTCAAGGAAATGCAAGGAAGGGAAAGAATGCAACACAGAAATAAACTTGATATGATTTCAATTAAAAGATAATATAACCACTTTTTCCCCTGTGACTACTCACTCCCTCCACTATGCAATATGAAGAGATGGAAATGAGGGAACACAGGTTTCAGGGATATTAATCAACAATGGAGTTCAATTCCAGTTCCCCCAGCAAGCTTAGAGAAAACAGGTATGATTTTGAAACAGGCAAAAATACTTTTGAATGTGATTGCAATGTAAGGGAAAATATGCTAAAATTATTTGAATTCACTAAAAGGGATTCAGGATAAGTGAGAGTTACTTTGGATTGGTACAGGTCAACACTAGCAATGATTCATGAAGGATTATCAGATTGAAAACGAATTCCAGCAGTTGGAAACAAGAAACAGCTATTTTGACAAGTGGTGAAATGGAGCTAAATTGCAATTTGCTGTAACTTTTACCGCGTGCGTGAAACGTGATTAAGGAAAAACTATAATGATCTTAGCTTCAAAATGACAGTTACATTTCGGTTCTAGGACGTGCGGTTTAAAGGTTACGGAGATTTTTGTGAAGGTAGATTTTTCAGAAATGAAGTCAAGATTTCAAAAATGACAGATCGCGCTTTAAAGATTTGGCAACAAGGATAGGCTTAGACTAAGGAGCTATGAAGAAGCAAGACACTCAACGGGCAGCCACCAGAACAGGGTGCCTCTGCTCTGATCTACGTCCGTCAAAACACTTGTTCCTCTTCAGAAATATCAGCACAAAGATGATTATTGCTACAATTATCACAAACAATATAATGAGAAGAATTCAGGATGGACACAAGATTCTATAATGCAGTTCTGGATAAGTGGAAATGAATGGAATAGTATTACTTTAAATTTAGAGATGACTATGGACAGTTCTAGACTAAATACTCACTCCTAGGCTTTAGACTGGAATGGGCCTTGTCAAAGATCTGGTCAAGAGTTTGGCTTCACTCTCATCACTGGACAGGTCTCAGGCACTCTGGGTTCTGCTCTCAGCACTGCACGGCGGTCTGGGTGGCCTCTGGAACTGGATCTGGTGGGTTCTGGATACAGCACTGCTTTCTGGGTCTGGATCTTGGTTCTAGCAGAGGGTTCTTAGCTAGAAGCAAAAGAGCTCAGCCAGGCTGTTGAATGGTTTAGTTAGGCCCCGTGGAAGTTAAGGGGTTAGAATCAGGTTGCAAAAGATTCTGAAGGCCTGCTGCAAAGAGTTCAGTTTTGGATTAGGCCTCTGCTTCAGGGTTCTAGAGTTTAGTTCTAGAGTTGGTTCTAGATCTGGAGTCTGGAGTCTTCCTGCAGGGTGCTTCGCAAGAAAACAGTTGAGTAGTGGAAAAATGTGTGTCTCCTATCTGTCCTCACAGTCCCTATTTATGTATTTCCAAAGTGGGTGGGAAGGCTGATTCTACAATGCCCAACCCTCTAAGGACCTTATAGGTTAGAGGATTTCCTATCCCCTGATTATAGAAAGGATTAGCGTGTCAGAATGAGCCAGAGTGATGCTGTGTTTATGGTCCAAAAGCAATCCCTCCCTTTTGCTTTTACATAGAAAATCTATTTTTCCCAAAAAACATATTTCCCAGATACACAAGTTGTTGAGAATATAAAATTACATGACAGATTGCCTAAGGTACATTTCTGTTCAAGTCCCATGTTTCTACGAGCTTGGGTTCAGAAAGACAACATTTTCGTGCTTTTGGAGGGTTTCTCAATATTAATTCTGCACCAAATTTGTTACATGCATACATATCCTCTCTGGGCATATTACTGTATGTTTACATGTTTCTAGCATGAACACAGTATCTACAATATGAATAATTTCTGGGGTTTGGTCACAGAAAATCGCACAGATTTCAGCTTAGTCTTAAATTGTGAGGGAATTTTTCATTGTCACAATCTCAAAGTTTCACATTTTTGACACTTCAGTACACTTTGTTATAATCATTTTTATAAAACATAAATTTACTCCAATGTTAAATCCATATCTCAGTCTGGTCCGCCCCATAGCTGGGCTGACTCAGAGGGTCACATGTCTTGTTTCCTGGCAGCAGTTTGTTGTCAGTTACACCCCACATTAGCATTCCCTATTCAGTCGAAGGCATCTATTGTTCCTTTCTCCGGGTTGCAGAGAAAATCTCCTCCCCTCTTGATTAACATGCCAATGCGACATCCTCCTTCTGGTGGGACGACAAGTTGTGAAGGGTTCTCAGGGGAAGCAAGCCATTTGGAGTTTTAACTGCATCAGGTTACTTTCTGATCAATTGTAACATAGTTCCTTGTGAAAAAAAATACATTTATAAACTTAAAATAATCAACATATCTTTAAATCAAGTCTTTTTCAACATGAAATCACTGTGTGGCACTCTATATGTGGCATTTTGATGGAATTCTCTTTTTTTGGCATAGCTTGAGTTCAATTGTTCAACTTTACACAAAATGGTTTTAAAACGCCGGCTTTCTGGTAGAGGTGAGCAATGGTATTACACCCATTTTGACAGCTGTCTTTCCATCAAGTATCTCTAAAATAGGATTTTCTTCTGAGAACATATGATTCTTGCTGACATTGTATTGATGTGGACTCTTGCCGTAAATGATGAGGCACATCCAACAAAGAGGTTGGATCTTTTAGGTGATTTGTGAGCCATGATTTTAGCAATTTTTGACAATCAAGAAACAGATTTTCAAATATCTCTGTGTTTCTTTTTCAATCAGCATTGCTATTTCCAAGTGGTTTAAGGCTACTTTTTGGGTAGCCCGATGGTGGATTTTGGCAGTGATCTCCTGTTTTACCACTGACATAGGCAAAAGTAGATGATGGCCTATTTTTCAGGTTTTCACCAGTGGCCATTATGATGTTTCTGCTGCCAGCAATGCACAGTGATGTTGCAGGGCTTGGATGAGTGGGTTGATACATCCCACAAGCCCCCCTCTTGCGATGGCCGTTGAACTTCCATCAATGGAACTTCGCAAGACTGGGATGTAAGCCTCATCTCTCCGATTCCACAAATGGCAAAGTTCATTGTCTTTTCCTCCATCGGGGTGGATCGATCAGTTCTCCTCGCCAGTCCTGATGGGAGTATTGAGCGATACCCCGGGCTGTTCGGATCTTTGTTCGTGGTCCCCAGGTCATCCTCCTTGGTTAGTCTCCATGGTTTATCTCTCCCTCTTTCTCCTAGGATGACAAAGCAAAAACATATTTGTAGACATTTCCCCACCACTATTAATGTAGTGGGGAGGACATATAAATTTTATAAATCAAGAGACATTTGCATTATTGTATTTTATCGACTATAAAGGGAATATTTTAGGGTTGGAATTCTCTGGATCTGCAGTGGACCCCTCTGGGGTTTCAGAAGACTCCTCCAGTTGTCACAGAGTGTGCCTAGGATGGCAATACTTTAGCTGATTAATATGGAACCACTTTTCTTCCTCTTCTGCCAAACTGCCTTTGGGGATGCAGATCTTGTAGGTGACTGGTGAGATCATGTCTACAATTTAAAAAGGTCCCTTCCAGGTAGGCAGAAATGTTCGCTGTTTGGCCTGGTTCCTTTGGAAATTGTATAGATAGACCCAGTCTCCTACATTGTATTCTTTTCTGGTGGTCTTAAAGTCATAGTGGGTCTTCATGCTGTCGGCTGATCATTCTAGATTTCGCTGAGCATAGGCAAAGGCTTGCTGAAGGTGTTTTCTTAGGTGTTCAACATACTCATGAGTTGTGGAGGCATTGATCAATGTCTGCTCTTGGGTCCTGTAGAGCAAATGCTGGGGAAGCACCATCCTGCGTCCAGTCATCAGCTCAAACGGTGACATTTTTGTTGCAGATGAAGGGGTAGATCTGATGGCCATTAGGACAAGAGGTAGTCGGATATCCCAACTTGTCCCAGAATCTGCCACAAACCTTTTTAATATGCTCACAATGGTTTTGTTGTAACGTTCTACTATACCACTATAGGGTGGCCGGTAAGCAATATGGAGCTTCCTTTTAACCCCAAGTATCTCCCACATCTTTGTCATGACTCTGCTGGTGAAATGGCTACCTCTATCTGACTTGATCCTTTGGGGTAGTCCAAAACGCGAAAAGATGTGGTTGATCATCAGGGCAGCTGCTGTTTCTGCCTTGCAATTTGGTGCCGGGAGACATTCCACCCATTTAGTAAACAAGCATGTCACAGTTAACACGTACTTGTTCCTCCTAGAGGAGCGAATCACAGGCCCAATGAAATCTACTTGCAAATCTGACCATGGCAGTGTCATCCCCCTCTTTTGGAGAGGCACACGGTGTGTGAGGGATGTTGGCTGAAATTATGCACACACAAGACACCCCTTCAAGTATTGGTCGAGGTCCTGCCCCATGTGTGGCCAGTATGCAACCTCTCTTAAGATTTCAAGTGTTGTATGAAACCTCCTATGACCGGCTGTGGCCGCATCATGGGTGTGACTTAACATCAGGCTTCGGAATGAGGTAGGAACCACACACTGATCATGGCAAGCTATGGATTTCTTTACCAACAAACCGTCTTGGATTCGGAAACTTTTTGGACATTTCATCAACACTCTGAGGTTCTCTTTCCCAATGTAATCGGTATCCGTCAGGGGAAAGTTCTCAGGGTCCTCAATGTGTTGATAAAACTTACGAATTATTGGATCCCCTTTTTGAGCCGTAATCAAATCAGCATCTGGGGTCTCCTTACTCGATTGTGCAGTTGAAAGATCATTGTGAGCATTTATCTGGGACCTAGTGATAGCAGTGACCTGGATTTCCCCCAACAGGGACTCGATCTCTATTAGATCCCCTTGGATGGCCCCGGTTTTGGCCAGCTGATCAGCTAAGTCATTTTCAGTTTTCTCTGGTCCCTCTACTCTGGAATAACCCTTGATCTTTTTCCAATAGATGGTCAACCCATTCGAGGTGACCATATCATCAATATTTTGAATTAACTTCCCATGTTTCAAGGGCTTGTTATTAGCACATAACATGCCTCTGGTTTACCAATTAACCAGGTGCTCCACAAACCCGTTCCGTACATAGTCTGAATCTGTGATTATGACCAGTTCGTGGAGTTGATGTTGGACAGCAGTGAGGATGGCTTGATGCACAGCCATCAACTCTGCCACTTGACTACTTTGGGGACCAATCTTGTACCCAGCGGAGGGTTCTGGGATCTCATTCACCCATGCATTCCCTACGCCGGCCACAAGTTCTTTTTCCCCATTGTTGTCAACATGGTAAGAGCATCCATCCACATACACAGTGGGCATTCCCTCACACTTGTCTTCTTCAAAGACTTTGTGTGGGGAATTGAGGTATGCCTCCATGTTGACCTTGAGTTTTAGACTTTCGACCTCGAGACTGTTTTCTCTGGCACAATCATGCAAGTCAGCCAGGCCATGCGCGAGGGGACTCTTCTTGTTTTGGCCATATCTGACCTCCACAGGAAAACCTTGCATTGACAGAATCCCGGAAGTAATTCGGGAATTACTCACATTTCCGGCCCAGATTCTATCACTTTGGAGATATTGCAGAGGAGGCTGGTGTGGAGTCTCCACTATGATGTGTTCTCCCTGGATAAACGGGCGGTAATTCTTCAATACCCACACCGTTGCCAGGAGTGCCTTCTCACAATCGTTCAATTTCTCCTCCACAGAGGATAAAGTTTTACTCGCATTGGAGATTACTTTATTGACCTTGTCATGCTTTCGGTATAATACTGCAGTCAAGCATGTATTAGAGAACCCTGTCTCCAAGAAGAACTCCTTGTTTCTGACAGGATAAGCTAGGCAAGGCGTTTGTGAGAGGCTTCTTTTGAGATGTCTTACTGCCTCGGATTGTTCTGGACCCCATTCCCACTTGACCCCCCCCTTCAAAAGATGAATCAGGGGTCTGGTGATCTCTGAGTAGCCCTCAATGAACTTTCTGCTGTAATTAGTCAGTCCAAGGAGGTTCCTTAGTTCCCGCAGAGTTGTGGGGTCCTTCAGTTTCTGGAGTGCTTCCACTCTCTTTTCCTGGGGACAGAGACCCTGAGGAGGAATCTCATGCCCCAAGAAATTAACACGGGTTCTACACCACTGTGCTTTCTGAAAGGAAAGTTTTTCTCCGGCGGCCCTCAACTGTGTCAGAACATAACGGATCTTTGCTATGTGTTCCTCAACAGTTGAGCTCTTGATGAGGGCATCATCTACATAAGGCAGGTTACCCCTCTCACCCAGGTCGGGCATGGCCTTATGTAGGAAAATGTTGAACTAATTGCCGGAGGGAAGGGAGTCCGGGTCCATGTGTACTGCTGGCCCCGAAGGTAAAAGCCAGCATTTTTTTGGTCCTCCCTACTGACAGGTACAGTCCAGTATCCATTGGTCAGGTCTATTGCAGTGAATACCTGTGACCCCTGGATCTGGGCCAGCCCCTGGTCAATGTAGGGAAGGGGCCATCGGGAAGTATGGATCCGTTTGTTGAGCTCCCTAAGGTCAGCGCAGAGTCTCCACTGGCCGTTTGGCTTCAATATCCCCAGCACTAGATTATTGAAGGTGCTGTGGACTGGACAGATTATCCCACTGGACTCAAGGTTCTTAATGATTTCAGTCAGGGTCTCCATTGATGCGAGAGGCAAGCGCTATTGCTTCACAAACACTGGAGTCATGCCAGGGTCCTTGGGAATTATTGTTGTGTGGATGTCGGTGCGACCACAATCATATGAGTCCACTGCAAAGATATCTTGAAAATCCAAGAAAGCTTGTTTCAACTTTTCATTCTGCTCCAGAGTCACACAGGCATCAGCTAGGTTGACTCTCTCTTCAACCATCTGCCTGAAGCCTGGAAAGACTTCTGGTTTTGCTATCTCAGCGGCCTCCTCCAGCTGGGTGGAGAAGTCCCTGGTCAGAGTGCTGATTTGGACTGGTGGCTTCAGGAGGGAAAGGCAGCCCCCATGGACCTGGAAAATCACCTCATCCCTTCTGAAGTCACAAGTCACATCTTCCTTGCCATAAGGGCAGGAAGTTTACACCAGGAAGTTCCCCCCATGCCGGGTAAAGATCCTGTCTGGTGTTGTGTTGTCATCACTGTCACTCTGAAAACAGTCCTTGGGGAGGGGATTGGTCCTAACAGTTCATTACCTAGATCAATGGAAAAATGTTGGTCATCAACCGCCATTCCAATATTGGTGCCTGCGGCTAGAGTAATACTCTTTAAGTCGCTGTTATCCACCTCCATTGGAATGGTGTCATGTTCTACATTGACTAGTGGTGTTGGGTTTACCCCCAACCCTTGCTGTTGGAGAGAATCATTTAGATGAACATAGGCATCAGGGTTTTTCAATTTCTGTCCTCTATTAACTTTCACTTCCAGGGAGAATTGTCGGGTCCTTTCTGGGATGGTGACTTCCTCTCCAATCTGAATTTCAACTGCGTAAGGTAGCTATTGAGCTGACCTAAATGCTTTCTTTGGATCATCAAAGCCCATGGGATTATCCGCTAATCAAGACCAAGCTTTGAAGTTTATTAGGTCCAAACTAATAGCAAAGCGATTGAGAATATCACTCACTGCCTAAGTAAAAGGCGGCAGTGACGTATCGCGCGACCCAACAATTATGGACTATGCTCTTGTTGCCTCTGGAGATTTTGAGCATACACCTGCTTGGCAGGAGATGTTTGGAATTGGGTGCTTCCAGATCCATTTCCCATTTGTCTATGAATCTAAGTGTGGGAATGGCTGGATCTTTTGGGAGTTGGCGGAACATGGCTTTGCTGATGAAGCTCTTACCGTTATTCACACACACTCGGGCGAGAACAGAGTCCTTCCCATCATTTAACTGAACAGGAATGAACAACTGCTCTCCAATTTGCTGAATATCAGCCAGGCTCTGAGCTGATTTCACATCTCTCTAGACTATAGGAGTGGGAATGTCTGATTGTGGATTGGTAAAGAATTTCAGAGTGTTTCCTTCCAGTGTGGAATACCACCTTAAACTGGAAGGAAGGTTGATTTTCAGAAATAGAGAGGACCCCCCATCACCAGTCTGTTGTCCTACTGCTATTACTGTCACTTCTGGAATTTGGTTGTTCTGGAAGTGAAATTCTACTTGGTCAGATTTTTGTTCAACCATGTGGTATGTGCCGTTTAAACTAACATGGTTGACACTCTGTTTCAATTTTATGGGTCGGCTAGTCTGGGTCCAGAGGACCTTGTTTACGCAATCTTTTAGGGGTGACAACCTTCTCAGGAGGTCATTCCCCAGTAAACAAGGGGTGCCCTCTGGAGTCACATCTATGAACGGGTGTTTCACCTTGTGTAGTCCAATTTTAATATCCAAATCCGCAGTCCCCTGGACGGGAATTTCCTTCCCATCAAAGTTCTGAAGTTGTCCAGGAACAGAGGTGAGAGGAATTTGGTCATTCTCCCCCCTTCCTGAGTTTAGTTCATCAAAGGCCTTTTTGGACAGTAGCTTGGGATCCAGTGTCCACCAGTGCCAAAATTGTACCCTGCCCCTGTACTTGAACCGGGGCATAGTATCTTCCCTCCTTCTCCAGAAGGGTGCACAGATAATGCACATTTTTGGACAACTGGTGGGCTAATTTTGTAGTTTTGGAATTACAGAGAGAAGAGATTTGGGCAGAATTCTGTGGGGAGTCTTGGTAACTAGACATAGGAGTGGTTTTGGGTTCCCCTGGTTCTGGGCCACCCCCCCCCCCTTTTTGGAGGCAGTCACCAGGATGGGTTTGAACCAGGGGATTTTCTTGCTGTTGGTTCTGGGATAGGATGATGGGCGGTGCTAGCTCAGTCCCCACATCTACCCAGTCTGGATGTGAAACCCTTGGGACCCATTTTTCTTTGGGAGGAGTTCCCCCATCTCTGAAGGAGAAGATCCTTTTCCCAGGATCCTCTGAGGATCCCTCTCCTTCAAATTGGTAGATCTGTACCTCCTCCTCAAAATGGGTTTGTTTGAGTCCTTTGTTTCTCCTACCCCCCTCTGCTCCTTGGGTGGCAGGCTTTCAGGGGCAGGAGATTTTGTTTCCAGTTCCTGAGTTTCCAGGGGTGGTTTACAAGTGGGGAGGGAAGCTTCTTCCAAGGCTTTACACCCCCCTTCCCCTTGTGCCTCCTCCCTGGGAACTGGTGGATTATCGGGGTGCTGCCCCCGTCATTGTTCTGGAGGACCAGGTCCAGAGTTTGGGGCATTCTGTGCTGGCAGTTCATCTGGGGGTTCTGCTGAGCCCTCAGCATGCGACCCAGATCGTGTGCCATATTTTGGACCTGGTGCTCAAGCTGTGAAACCCGCTCAGGCTTAAACGGGGATCTGATGTCTCCCCCGGGCTGATCCCGGGAAGGGTAGCTATCCCTTCTCTGGTAGTACCCCGGGTTGGGAAGATTTGGGTACCCCTCCACCCTTGGCCTCCCCTCTCCCGGATTAGGTTGTCTGGGCTCAAGAAAGTGGGGAAAGAAGGATGGATGAATTTGGGGTTGGAAGATCTGTGGATACTTGGGGAAAAAGTTGTGCCCAGGATTTGTTGAATTTCTGCCCTCCTGGGGGAAGTTAGGAGGGAAGTTCCCTGGGTTAGGTGCTTGGTTGGACCCCCCCCCCTTGGGCTGGAGGAGTCCACGCATAACCCAGGATGGGTCGTTTCTCTTGTAGCGGGGACTTACGTAGTCAGGGGAGTAAGGGACCCCATTTGTGGGACTACCTCCTTGACTCCCTGTCTGTGACTGGCCCGGGGGCCTTCTGGGCTTAGAATTATTCTGTGCAGGCAGGTTTTTAGGCCCCCCCATCTCCAAATCTAAAATGGGGGCAACCTTTACCTCTGCCACCTTGGCAGTGGCAGGGGTGCTGGTTGGTTTGGGGCTTTTTTGCGCATTATTTTTTATTTTCTATGGGATTCTGCACCTCATAGATTCGGGTGGCCTGTTCAATGACCCAGTCTAGTGACCTTTTCTCATGAAAATCTCTCACTAACTGTGTTATGATATATTTGGGTAAGGCATGGAAAAACATATTTACAAATTCTTTACTGTCTGTGCGCACCCCTTTGGTAGTCTGCGCAAAGGCACGCTTCAACTGCTGCACAAATTCTTGTGGGGCCTGATTCTCCCCACATTGCAAATTGTAGGCTGCCTTGCGAGCCTCTTGGGGATTTCTATGAACAGAAAAGTGCTTTAAGATAGCTGCCCTGTATGTGGACAATCTTGAATGATTTTGGTCCTCCAGACCTGCAAAGAAACTGGAGTATTCTGGGGAGAATGTCCATTTTACGTACTGAATGCAGCTACTGCTGTCTTTCAAATGGAAAGTCTCCATCATTTGCTCAAAGAGCTCTAAGTGTTCCCACACAGAATACTTGGCATTCTTGTGATAAGGCGTGATGGCATTCCTTATTGCCTTAATCTGTTTTAAGGGGTCCTTAAGCAAGGCCCTTTTTACCTTATCGGCCTTCTTGCTTCTTGGTTCGGGTAACCCTGGTCCATTCATCCTCTGACCCCGAGGCACTGCTCCCAGAGGTGCCCGTCTGATCTTCCAGGTTTTCCCAGATTCTGCGAGCCTGGAAATGGCTGGCAGAATGTGGGGACCTAGTCTCCTGTGTCCTGGGACGCTCAGTGAGTCTTCTGATTCCTCCTTGCTCCCAGGATTTGATGGGTACCCCCCCACTGACCTAACTGGGCAGAGGTTTTCAGGATGCCCTTAGTGGGCCTACTCTCCTGGGGTTCCCCACTAAATTGCACTGTACTTGGTGCCCATACCCTGTTGGCCGCCCATCCATTACTGGCCCATACTTCTGACTGGATAGTAATCTGCCATCCCCGTGGCCCTGGGCTCCTGTGCGCCAGGGGACATGAGGGTGGCAGAGTCCTGGGACTGGGAGAGATGGAGGCCTCTGGTACTAGGCCTCCTGAGGTTATGCTCAGGTGTTTCCCTTTCCCAGCAAACCTCATCTCTATCAGCCCCTGCTCCCTGTTGCCATGCAAGAGCCTGAGCTTTCTGTTCCTCAATCAAGGCCTTACTATACTCTATCAATCTCTCTTGCATGGGTACCTTTCGCTGGAGCCTATCATTGTGCTGACAGAGAGCCTCATTCTCTCTCTGTGCTTCCTGGTTTGTCCTGGAGTACTGGGCCAGTCTTTGCTGCTGGAGGGTTACCTCCAGAGTCCCGTCCCTACTAGCCTGTTCATTCCATGCCAGAGCATCTTCCACCCTCCTGGTGTGCTCTAACAAGTTTTGATGTTCTTTTTGGAGGTCACCCAGTTCCTGAGGGCCAGGTGATTTTCTTGCAGCCTTCCTTTTAAGTTACAGACTTCCTGGGGGATACCTTACCCTTTCCTGAGCAAGAGCATGCCTCTGTGCCACCAGGTCGCGCCTCTGCCTTTGAAGGGCACCAGCTTTCTGACACTCTTCCTCAAATTCTGCCTGGGTGTCCAGGTCTTTCAGAAATAATTTGTTGCACTCTGCCTTCTCTCTATCCAGGTGGCTTTGCAGGGTGACTACCTGCTCTGCGCATGCCCTATTGAAATCCAGTTGTTGCTCCAGCTTTTTCTGGCTCTGCAGTAGGGAGTCCAAACCTTCTTGATACTCCTTCTGCAAGGCCAGAATTCTGGTATCCTGGTCTGCCTTTTCCTGTTGCAGGATACCCATATCCTCTTTTATTTTAATTAGATACTGCCTACTTTCGTTTTCTGACTCCTGGCTCCTCTGCAGCCTGTGGTCAGAAGAGTCAAGATCAAATTGGGCCTTCTCTAATGCCATCAGTTGCCTACTTGCCAGATCTTGGCCTTCAGCACAGTTGTCCTGTATGGCTCCCATAGATAAATATAAATATGCTGCTACCCTGGCAATCTTGTTGTGCTCATCCTTGGCCTTAGGGGCCATATATAGTTCACTCAGGGACACATGTAAGGGACCCTGATCTCTCCAGTTATCTAACCCAGTTGCAGTGACCTGTTGTGTGATCGCCTGCAACCACGCATTCTGGTCCTGCTCAGTCCACTCACCTCTCACAAATAGCGTATGTAAGAGGTGCTCTCTAGCTATCTTGATGTCTACCAATGTCGCCATTCTGGAAATTGATTTCCTTCCTGACTTACAGATGTTTATTATTTTATTTTGCAAAACAGAACGTTACCTGAGAGCGTTCCTTTTTGAGGGGTGTTTTTACAGTGTAACACAGCGTAGTAGCCCAACAGGATTTATGTATCCTGTCAGTTAGCACACTGTATTAAGCTGCAAAAGTGGTAGGTCTAATCCAGAAGTCCCGGACGAGCCCCCAATCTGTAAGTGACTTCAATCCAGCACTCCAACTAAGTCAATGCCTAGTCTGGGATGCCCAATGGAAGCCCTTATTTATATACATATATGTCAAAGTTCTTTCAATCTGGATGATGAACCCTTATATAATGCCCCTCTCTGTGAATCTCCCCGACGTCACTGAGCCAAGAAGTAGGTTTGTTTTGCAAATTAAAAGGTTTATTTGAAGAATTGAACAATATATATATATATATATATATATCACTTTTATGAATAAAATAATATCTGAATAGCACACTTATGAATATGAACAGTAATCAGTAATGGGTAATATCACAATATCAACAATCTCTTTCATCACTTAGGAGTAGGAATAGAAGAATAAGGTAGCAGAGAATACTTTTATCGTTCAAGGAAATGCAAGGATGGGAAAGAATGCAACACAGAAATAAAGTTGATATGATTTCAATCAAAAGATAATATAACCAATTTTTTCCCCTGTGACTTCTCACTCCCCCCACTATGCAATATGAAGAGATGGAAACGAGGACACACAGGTTTCAGGAATATTAATCAACAATGCAGTTCAATTCCAGTTCCCCCAGCAAGCCTAGAGAAAACAGGTATGATTTTGAAACAGGCAAAAATACTTTTGAATGTGATTGCAATGTGAGGGAAAATATGTTAACATGATTTGACTTCACTAAATGGGATACAGGATAAGTGAGAGTTACTTTGGATTGGTACAGGTCAACACTAGCAATGATTCATGAAGGATTATCAGATTGAAAACGAATTCCAGCAGTTGGAAACAAGAAACAGCTATTTTGACAAGTGGTGAAATGGAGCTAAATTGCAATTTGAAGTAAACTTTCTGCATGAGTGAAACGCGATTACAGAAAAACTAAACTTCTTCATTGGAAAGCTTAGGATGTTAGCTTCAAAATGACAATTACATTTCGGTTCTAGGACGTGCAGTCCAAAAGTTACAGAGATTATTGTGAAGGTAGATTTTTCAGAAATAGACAGGGTAATTCATAGAATTTCACACAAAAGTGGCGCACGCGGCTGGTGCACAGTGTCCCCGTGCGATACACTGCGCCAGCCGCGTGCGATAAAATCCATTTCATCGCACAGCGTATTCATGGATTTTAGCCCCCAAAACCAGCCGTGGTGCAGAGTGGCGCAGCGACCCTGCAGCAGCGCCAGTTACGCCCCCAAGAATGCCCCCGCACAAGGAAAATCCATCAAAATCCCCAATTCATTGCAAATGTCTGCGCTAACCCTGGACCAGTTTACAGGGCTGCCAAACAGCAAACGCCAAGCGTGGTCCGTGTATTACCGGGTTGCGTGAGAAGTTTCACATGCGATTGGCCCTGTGCGAGCGGGGTACGTGTATAACTGGGGAGCGCGGGAAGTTTCACACGCAATTTCAGCAGGGTACGTGTATTACTGGGGTGCGCGGGAAGTTTCACATGCGATTTCAGCAGGGTACGTGTATTACTGGGGTGTGCGGGAAGTTTCACACGCGAATTCAGCAGGGTACGTGTATTACTGTGGTGCGCGGGAAGTTTTACACGCGATTGGCCCTGTGCGAGCGGGGTACGTGTATTACTGGGGTGCGCGGGAAGTTTCACACGCGATTGGCCCTGTGCGAGTGGGGTACGTGTATTACTGGGGTGCGCGGGAAGTTTCACATGCGATTGGCCCTGTGCGAGTGGGGTACGTGTATTACTGGGGTGCGCGGGAAGTTTCACATGCAAATTCAGCAGGGTACGTGTCTTTCAGGGGTGCGCGGGAAGTCTCACACGCAAATTCAGCAGGGTATGTGTATTTCAGGGGTGCGCGGGGAGTACTACATGTGATTTGGCCGTGTGGGTCCTCCCAGGTGTTCCCTCTACAGCCTCCACGGCCCCTGCAGGCAGCCCACACCACAGGGGACTACCCTGCACCCCTGCTCATGTCCCGCAGGCAGCCCATCCACCATGGGCATGCCCCCCAGCCAAGCCACATGTCACCTTACACTACTGATCAACAGCACATGTCTCCCTGCACCCCCACCCCCAGCACTGTGGGGCACCTGCCAGCAGGCCCCCACTCATGTCCAACTCATGTCCCCCTGCACCCCCACCCCCCAGCAGTCAGGGGCACCATCCACCAGGCCCCACTCATGTCCAACTCATGTCCCCCTGCACAACCACCCCCCAGCATCCAGGGGCACCCTCCACCAGGCCCCCACTCATGTCCAACTCATGTCCCCCTGAACCCCCACACCCCAGCAGTCAGCGGCACCGTCCACCAGGCCCCCACTCATTTCTCACAGCACCCCCACCCCCAGCCATCCAGGGGCACCCTCCACCAGGCCCCCACTCATGTCTCCCAGCACCCCCACCCCCCAGCAGTGCAGGGCACCCTCCATCATGCCCCCACACATGTCTCCCAGCACCCCCACCCCCCAGCATCCAGGGGCACCCTCCACCAGGCCCCCACACATGTCTCCCAGCACCGCCACCCCCCAGCAGTGCAGGGCACCCTCCACCATGCCCCCACACATGTCTCCCAGCACCCCCACCCCCCAGCATCCAGTGGCACCGTCAACCAGGCCCCCACTCATGTCTCACATCACCCCCACCCCCCAGCACTGTAGGGCACCCTCCACCAGGCCCCCACTCATGTCCAACTCATGTCCCCCTGCACCCCCACCTCCCAGCACTGTGGGGCACCCTCCACCAGGCCCCCACTCATGTCTCCCAGCACCCCCACCCCCCAGCACTGTGGGGCAGCCTCCACCAGGCCCCCACTCATGTCTCCCAGCACCCCCACCCCCCAGCACTGTGGGGCACCCTCCACCAGGCCCCCACTCATGTCTCCCAGCACCCTCACCCCCCAGCACTGTGGGGCACCCTCCACCAGGCCCCCACTCATGTCTCCCAGCACCCCACCCCCCAGCACTGTGGGGTACCCTCCACCAGGCCCCCACTCATGTCTTCCAGCACCCCCACCCCCAGCATCCAGGGGCACCCTCCACCAGGCCCTGACTCATGTGCCCCAGCCAACACGTCATCACAATCTAGATCCCTGCGCCTTATGGGCTGCCTCCACATGCCAAACTCCCACCCAAGTATTGCATCCACCCACTTAGAAATGGCAATTACATGATACAACCCCAATGGCAAGTATTTAAATGAACACATGTCTCTCACATACACACAATGGGTGTCAGTGAATGTCAAAACCCATATATCATGATATGCATGAAACCAATGAGATGATACTACACATTGAAATTTGATGAAGAAAATGTATTAAAAGCAACATAAATGGAATCAAAAATAAACAAACGACAATGGGAATTAAAAACCAAAAGCAGCATGTCTGTAAAATAAAGTAAAACCGCAAATCATAATCCAAAGGAAAGGTGTCCAAAGTCACAGTTCAAAAAAGTAAATCCAATGGAAAATCCAAACCAAAAACCATTGCTCCATGGGTAAATTCCAAATAAAAAAATAAAATCCAACACTCAACTATATACAGATAAACAATCCAGGGTCCATGATCCCAACAGAAGAAATGAAAACTATCTAATAATACTACCTAATAAAAAAACTACATACAAAAATGCGGTCCATTGTCCAAAAGGTCCAAAAAAAAATAAAAAGCAAAGGAAACCTAACAACAACTACATAACTATTTACAAGGGCAGCGGGCTAGTCCGACGGCTCACTGGTTGTTGTCATGGGCCAGGGCATCATCAAACTCCTGTTCAATGGCTTGGAGGCAGGCATGTTCCCTGGCCCCGAGGTCTCGCAGGGATAATGCAGTGTCCAGCTCCAACTCCCTGCGAATACCCTCGAGGCACTCAGCCCGCCTCAGTGCCCTCTGCATGGAGTTCTCCGCCCTGACCATTGTGAGCCATTCCTCCTCTGCCCGCTGCCGCTCCGCACCTATCTGCTGGCCCAACCGCTCCCCCATGGAAGACACTCCCATTCCAGGGTTCTCCTGCCCTCCGGGCATGCCTGCACCCCTGATGTTGATGGCCCCGAGCCATGATGCCTCCCACGTCGAGCCTGCCGCTGCCTCCGATGCAACTGCCTGTGCCAGCATGACGGCATCCAGGCTGAAGGAATCAACCGACGCTGTCGTGCACGTGCCCTGCCCGATGATGCCGTCACATCCTCCATCTGCTGGGGTCCAGTTGCTTGTGTGTGCACCCCTGCTGGACCTCCGACTCCCGACTGTGGCAGGGATGGGATCCCACCGAGTTGGCTGCGTTGGTCGGGGCAGGTCCACAGGGGGCCTTGGTGGCATCTGGGCCGGAAGACAGCATGGAGAACGACTGGCGCATAGCCTCCAAAGAGGAGGAGAGGGTCGCCAGAGTGCCCGACACATGTATGAAACCCCTGACCATGGCCACTCCCAACTGGGCCACGTTGGCACGGTGCTCTTCGTGATGAGGTGCGTGCTCCCATGCACAACGCGACACCAATCAGGACCTTCTCCATACAGCCAGGAGTCCCCTCGTCCGCAGGTGGAGGGGAGTCAGATGACATGGACACCGCCCCTACCTGCGGACGGGCCTGGGACGGGGCAGCCCTGCTGGTGCATGGTGGTGCAGTCACAGTGTCAGGGACAGTGACATGCACAGGCACCTCCACGGTGACCTGTGGTGCCTCCTGCCCTGGCTCTGGACTGCACCACTTGCATCAGCAGGGATGCCCCCACCAGGCCCCATGTGCGGCTCAGTAGCTGTCTCCTCCTCCTCTGTGGAAACCACCAACCTGGATGGCTCCACCCTGTCTTCCGCCATTGCAAGCCCCTGTGGGGGCTCACCCACACCTTCCGCTGCAGCCGTGGTAGCATCCCCTCCGCTTTGCTCCACAGCGCCGTCTCCGCTCTCTTCTTCACTTTGTGCTGTGTAGAGGGAGACATAGAACACAAGCATCAGGGTACTGTACAATGGTCCCCTAGACAGGAAGCAATAGCAGGTGAGTGGCACTGTCAAAGATCCCTTCCATCATGTCCCTCCACAACACATGGGTCAGTGCAGGCAAAACACATGCAGTAACAGGCATGGCACATGCTATGGACATTAGCAAACATGTCCAAGGGACTCTTGAAACATACAATGTTGTTTATGAACTCACATGCATCATGGGTCATGCCTATCACATGCACACACTTCACCGTATTTTCATCCATCTGGACTCGTACACCCCAGACACAGTGGATGCAAGGATAACTAGGCTGCATAAGTGATTCTGAACATTGTCACAACATGTGTCATGCATCCATGGCATTCACAAGTCACAGACATGCAGGTCAGACACACATACATGGACAACATTCATGCACATGGCATCAGCATCCATCCCTCACCCCCATCCATGTCCAGGAACAGAGACTGCGTTGCTCTCATGTGTCCATTCCGCATAGGGCTCCCCATGTTGCATTTAAACACATACACCAACCGTGTGCTTCACACATTACTGTTCTCAAATGCATGACAATGATTTCCCTGCACACACACACGCGTACATGGCCTATGTCACACATACAGGCAAGTATTAGACAACCAGCACACTGCAACATGCCCTGTCTCACACAGCAATGCTTGGCCACTTACCGCTCGACTGCAGACGGGTCTGCCTCTCAAGGACCTGGACGTGGAGCGCTGGGGATATGCGTTCCAGGAACCACATCTGATCTTCCGACAACTGGACCCCTGCAGATGGCTGATGTGCAGGCACCAAATGGCAGGGCACGGTGGCAGCAGGCAGGCAGGCAGGCAGCAGCAGATGGCTCGTGGGAGGCTGCTCGGGGCTCTGGAGGGCAGTAATCCGGTCTTTTGGGCAGGAGCGTGGTCTTCCATGTGCTTACGCGTGGCCAGCTTGATACCGAGTGATTTGGCACATGAAAATTCTGCACGTCAGCGTGTAATTCGAGGAAAGGCCCTTAGCGCGTAAGCACGTCAGCACGCATACGCAATTCCATTGGACCAAAGGCCCTTAGCGCGTAAGCGTGTCTGTGACGTATCACCCACGGGCGTTGCCCTGGCAGGGCTTGAAGATCCCACGTGGATTTCCATTGCTCAGTACGTGCCTTTCGTGGGGTGCGGTGCATGTGTTATGCAGGCGTTGGGTTTCATACGCCATTACTTCACAGCGGGTGGTTGTTGGCTATGCGTTCTTCTACACGCAAGGCAGACGGTGAGTGGTACCGTGCTCTCCCAGGCCTGATCGCGTGTTAAACAACCCGCGAGCCCCTGAAATACACGTACCACATTCCCCCATGCCCGATTGTGTGTTAGACTTCCTGTGTACCCACGAAATACATGCACACGCTATTATTCACACATCGGGTGTCCGTGTTTGTCGCGTACCCCTTTGCACATCATTTAGGGGTGCGTGGGAAGTACCACACGTGAATTCAGCAGGATACGTGTATTTCAGGGGTGCGCGGGAAGTTTCACACGCGATTTCATCAGGGCACGTGTATTTCAGAGGTGCGCGTGAAGTTTCACACCCGAATTCAGCAGGGTACGCGTCTTTCAGGGGCGCGCGGGAAGTTCCACACGCGATTGTCCTGGGTACGTGTATTACAGGGGTGCGAGGAAAGTACCACATGCAAATTCAGCAGGGTACGTGTATTTCAGGGGTGCGCGGGGAGTACTACACGTGATTTGGCTGTGTGGGTCCTCCCAGGTGTTCCCTCTACACCCTCCATGTCCCCTGCAGGCAGCCCACACCACAGGGGACTACCCTGCACCCCTGCTCATGTCCCGCAGACAGCCCATCCACCATGGGCATGCCCCCCAGCCAAGCCACATGTCACCCTGCACTACTGATCAACAACGCATGTCTCCCAGCACCCCCACACCCCAGCACTGTGGGACTCCTGCCAGCAGGCCCCCACTCATGTCCCCCTGCACCACCCCCACCCCCCATCATCCAGGGGCACCCTCTACCATGCCCCCACTCATGTCTCCCAGCACCCCACCCCCCAGCACTGTGGGGCACCCTCCACCAGGCCCCTACTCATGTCTCCCAGCACCCCCACCCCCCAGCACTGTGGGGCATCCTCCACAAGGCCCCCACTCATGTCTCCCAGCACCCCCACCCCCCAGCACTGTGGGGCAGCCTCCACCAGGCCCCCACTCATGTCTCCCAGCACCCCCACCCCCCAGCACTGTGGGGCACCCTCCACCAGGCCCCCACTCATGTCTCCCAGCACCCCCAACCCCCTGCACTGTGGGGCACCTTCCACTAGGCCCCCACTCATGTCTCCCAGCGCCCCCACCCCCCAGCAATGTGGGGCACCCTCCACCAGGCCCCCACTCATGTCTCCCAGCACCCCCACCCCCCAGCACTGTGGGCCAGCCTCCACCAGGCCCCCACTCATATCTCCCAGCACCCCCACCCCCCAGCAGTGCAGGGCACCTGCCAGCAGGCCCCCACTCATGTCCCCCTGCACCCCCACCCCCCAGCAGTGCAGGGCACCTGCCAGCAGGCCCCCATACATGTCCCCCCAACACCTCATGACGATCCATAATCATGGCCCCCATGCCACTCAATACACTGCCTACGCCACCCCAGTCCGAACACACCACAATGTGTGACATCCAGCCGACAAAAAAATCACCAGCACATAATGCATCCCAAATGGCTAGTCTGCACATCAACACATATCCATCAGACCCACACAATGACAGCATGTGAATGATAGAACACACATTGTGACATGCATGAAACCAAAGAGAGAATACTACATATTGAAGTACAAAATTATAATGTATCAAACAGAAAAGCAAGGCAATGAAATGGAACAGAAGAAAATGGAAATAATAAATGAAATCCAGCATGTCCAATAAATGAAAAAGATGGATGAAATCCAAATGAAAGGCAATCCAAAAGCAAGTCTCCAAAGTGTCAGTCTGACAAAATAAATCCAATGTTCCAAAATAAGAAAAAAACATTGATCCATGTGAAAAAAAAATCAAAAATCCAAATCCATTGTCAAACTATGTACAAGGTGAACATCCAGGGTCCATGTGCCCAATCCTTTAAATGAAACCTATAAAATAAAATACTACCTAATGAAGAACTATATACAAGAAGTTGGGGCATTGTCCAAGCGCCCCAAAACAAAACAAAACCGAAAGGAAACTTAACACTAAAGAACTATTTACAAGGGCAGCGGGCTAGTCCGACGGCTCACTTCTGGATGTTCCCAGGGGTGGACTGGCCTATAGGGAACTCTGGAGATTTCCCGGTGGGCCTCTGCATCCTGGGCATCTTGTGTGTGGGATTTCCGAATTTCCACATAAGAAAAGCATTGGGCTTGCTAAAAATGTGTCATATCGGGCCGCTTTGAACATTATTTCCAGGGCCTCTTTTGGTCCCCAGTAATTATTTCCAGGGCCTCTTTTAGTTCCCAGTCCACCCCTGGATGTTCCGGGCCAGGGCATTATCAAAGTCCTGCTCAATGTCCCGGAGGTGGTCCTCCTCCATGGCCCCGAGGGTCCACAGGGCCGACGACATGTTCACCTCCAACTCCCTGCGGATTGCCTCGAGGCACTCGGCCCGCCTCAGGGCCCTCCACATGGAGTTCTCCGCCCTGACCATTGTGAGCCGTGCCTCTTCCGCCCGCTGACGCGCCGCATCTATGGCGTGGCCCAACCGCTGCCACACGGAAGACACTTCCCGTCTGGGTCCTCCTGCCCCCCGGCCGATGCCTGCCCCTCTGATGTCGAAGGCCCCGAACCATCATGGCTCCCACCTCGTTGCTGCTGCTGCTGTGCCTGTGCCCGTGCCCTGGCTCCTGCTGCCTGCACATCCTCCACCGGCCGGGGTGCAGTCGTTGATTTGGCCACCCCTGCTGGACGTCCGAATCCCAACTGTGGCAGGGATGTGTCCTCCACCAGCCTGGCCGCACCGTCAGAGGCAGCTCCACAGGGCACCCAGGTGACAAAAGGGTGGAAAGATGGCACGGAGGACGACTGGCACATAGGGTGTTCAGTTGAGGAGGGGTTCGGAACAAGCTCCAGCAAACGGAGGAATCTGGCCAGGGTGACCTGTCCCAGTAGGCCGACGCGGTCAACGAGCCATTCGAGATGACGTGCAGTCTCCTCATGAAAAGACTGCAGGTCACCTCGCATGGCCCGTTGACGCAACGCCACACCAGTCAGGACAGGCTCAACCCATGCCTGGATAGCCACGTCTGCAGGCAGAGGAAGGCCAGGTGTTGTAAGCTCATCCCCTGCCTGAAAACGGGTCTGGACGTAGGCATCCCTGCTGGTGCAAGATGATGCAGTGACAGGATCAGGGACAGGATTGCACACAGGCACCTCCACGGCGGCCTGTGCTGCCTCCTGTCCCTGGTCCTGCACTGCACCACTAGCACCAGTGGAATCCCCACCTCCAGACCCCGTCTCTGTCACTTGCACGGCCTCCTCCTCCACCAAACCCCCACCAACCTGGATGACTCTGTGCCATCTTCCCCCGTTGGGCCCTGTGGGGTCCCAGCTGCCCCTTCTGCTGCCGAGGAGTCCAACTCCGACCTCCGCCTCTTGGACCTCCCCCCGGCAGCTGCGGCCTGGGACGCGGCACCGGACTCCTCACTCCCTGACGAGATGACAACCTGGGAGGGGAGCCGGGCATTGCGTCTCCGGCTGGCGGTGCAATCCCTGCCGCTGTGCTCCACAGCAGCTTCTCCGCTCTCTTCATCAGTTGACGCTGCAGACAGGGAGAAATAAAACACAGGCATCAGGGCACTGTACAATGGACACATACACACATGACAGTTGTACATGAGTGCAGGGGCGTTGCTAGGGGGGGCTAAGGGGGCTATAGCCCCTGATCTTTTGGTTGTAGCCCCGGATAGAATCTCAGGAGCTACAGCCAAAAGACTAGCTAGCCCCCAGTCCCAACAGTTCCGACATCAGCGTAGCCCCGGGTCTTTTCCAGACCTAGCAACTCCCCTGCATGAGTGGCATTTGGAAACCTCAGACATGGCATCACATTCGCCAACATACATGTCATTTCAATCCATACACATACAACAGCATGAGCAGGCAAAGGTGAGCCAGACATCACATGCAACACAGGGAGTGCACTACACATGCACACACACCACCACACTTGCATGCATGTGTACGCCTCTGCCAACTGTTGCAGTGTTCAGATTGGCATCCATGTCACATCTGCCAATCGGGCTTCCACATCCCTCTGTCACATGCATCCATTTTGCATCATTGTTGCCCCCTTGTCAAATACACACACATGCACATGTACACAGCGCTGATACATGCAGCTGAAACCAACATCCAGGTGTGACATCACAAACATGCCTACTTACATACACATTCATCCAAACATGTGGGCCCACACATCTGCATTTGGCATGCAAGCCTACACACATCCATGTCTCACACATGAGAGCCCTCGCATGTGTTAGCCTCACGGCCCTGTACACCCCCGCCATACTTGGCCCCATAAAAACACATGTGCAACCTGCACACTACTGGCACACCACCACATGCACAGCTTACAATCATGATGCATGTGAATTTACTGCTCGACTCCAGACGGGTCTGCCTCTCAAGGACCTGGACGTGGAGCGCTGGGGATATGCGTTCCAGGACCCTCATCTGATCGTCCGACAAGTGGCCCCGGTGCCCCTTAGCATCCGCTGCCTTCAAGAGGTGCCGGGCCTTGTTGAGGTTCCTGGACCTGAAGTCCTCCTAGCGCTTCTTGCCATGATGGAATAGTCGGACTGCCACCCCCTCCGTGTTGATGGCAGTCACGATGTCCGTCCAGATCCGAGTCCGTCCTTCCTTGTCGGCGCGCAAACCTCCGATAAGGGCATCATACTGCCCCAGGACTTGCTCCACCAGGACGCCAACTTCGGTGGCAGTGAAGCTGGTGGCCCTCTGCCTCTCTGGCTGGGGGTTGCCAGTGGTGTCAGATGTTGCAGTGCCCGACATGTCAACCCCAGAGGCAGGAGTGGGTGGGCAACTGGGTCCAGGGGCTGGACTGTGGAGTGATGGAATCCCAGTCGGGAGTCTTCGGTTCCAGCAGGGGTGGATCAGGGGCAGCTATGTCATCTGCTGCCCCGAGTTGGCAGGGTGGGGAGGCTGCAAGGGCAGCTGTGGCTCCATCCACCCCGGCTCTGAGTCTCCCAGCCAGGACAGTGTTGGTCCCAGTCCATCCTGCTGACGTTCCCCCTGACTACATCACACTTCAGCTAATGCCTGCACCAAGTCCCATGGTGAGTGTTCATTCCCACACTCCTAGTCCACAGTCCACCGGGGCTCCTGCCCCTAGTGTCCAGAGCGGCGTAGGACACTCAGGATCCCCACCACCTTCCAAGGGGAAGAGGAAGAGTGCTCGTCCAGTACAGGTTGATGCCCCAGACACGGCTACACAGTCCGGCCCACCAAGGAAGCCTAGCTTCAATCAGGCCGAACTTGATGCACTTGTTGAGTATGTGTACGCACATGACAGCGAAATGGTGATTACTACAGGATGCAAGACCACACCTGCACAACGTCAGGCACGCTGGCTTACCATTGCGGAACTCATAAGTACCCTTGGATTCGTGAGGCGCACAGCTAATGATTGCTACAAGCACTGGAATGACCTGAAGTGCAGGGCAAAGAAAAAGCTGGCCTCAAGTCATGCCGCAACTCTAGTGACTGGAGGTGGGTCTCCAGCAGAGGACATAGAACTGACTCCACATGATTATGTTCTGGAACCAACGCCATTCGAGATGACGTGCAGTCTCCTCATGAAAAGACTGCAGGTCACCTTGCATGGCCCGTTGACGCAACGCCACACCAGTCAGGACAGGCTCAACCCATGCCTGGATAGCCACGTCTGCAGGCAGAGGAAGGCCAGTTGTTGTAAGCTCATCCCCTGCCTGAAAACGGGTCTGGACGTAGGCATCCCTGCTGGTGCAAGATGATGCAGTGACAGGATCAGGGACAGGATTGCACACAGGCACCTCCACGGCGGCCTGTGCTGCCTCCTGTCCCTGGTCCTGCACTGCACCACTAGCACCAGTGGAATCCCCACCTCCAGACCCCGTCTCTGTCACTTGCACGGCCTCCTCCTCCACCAAACCCCCACCAACCTGGATGACTCTGTGCCATCTTCCCCCGTTGGGCCCTGTGGGGTCCCAGCTGCCCCTTCTGCTGCCGAGGAGTCCAACTCCGACCTCCGCCTCTTGGACCTCCCCCCGGCAGCTGCGGCCTGGGATGCGGCACCGGACTCCTCACTCCCTGACGAGATGACAACCTGGGAGGGGAGCCGGGCATTGCGTCTCCGGCTGGCGGTGCAATCCCTGCCGCTGTGCTCCACAGCAGCTTCTCCGCTCTCTTCATCAGTTGACGCTGCAGACAGGGAGAAATAAAACACAGGCATCAGGGCACTGTACAATGGACACATACACACATGACAGTTGTACATGAGTGGCATTTGGAAACCTCAGACATGGCATCACATTCGCCAACACACATGTCATTTCAATCCATACACATACAACAGCATAAGCAGGCAAAGGTGAGAAAGACATCACATGCAACACAGGGACTGCACTACACATGCACACACACCACCACACTTGCATGCATGTGTACGCCTCTGCCAACTGTTGCAGTGTTCAGATTGGCATCCATGTCACATCTGCCAATCGGGCTTCCACATCCCTCTGTCACATGCATCCATTTTACATCACTGTTGCCCCCTTGTCAAATACACACACATGCACATGTACACAGTGCTGATACATGCAGCTGAAACCAACATCCAGGTGTGACATCACAAACATGCCTACTTACATACACATTCATCCAAACATGTGGGCCCACACATCTGCATTTGGCATGCAAGCCTACACACATCCATGTCTCACACATGAGAGCCCTCGCATGTGTTAGCCTCACAGCCCTGTACACCCCCGCCATACTTGGCCCCATAAAAACACATGTGCAACCTGCACACTACTGGCACACCAACACATGCACAGCTTACAATCATGATGCATGTGCACTTACTGCTCGACTCCAGATGGGTCTGCCTTTCAAGGACCTGGACGTGGAGCGCTGGGGATATGCGTTCCAGGACCCTCATCTGATCGTCCGACAAGTGGCCCTGGCGCCCCTTAGCATCCGCTGCCTTCAAGAGGCGCCGGGCCTTGTTGAGGTTCCTGGACCTGAAGTCCTCCTAGCGCTTCTTGACATGATGGAATAGTCGGACTGCCACCCCCTCCGTGTTGATGGCAGTCACGATGTCCGTCCAGATCCGAGTCCGTCCTTCCTTGTCGGCGCGCAAACTTCCGATAAGGGCATCATACTGCCCCAGGACTTGCTCCACCAGGACGCCAACTTCGGTGGCAGTGAAGCTGGTGGCCCTCTGCCTCTCTGGCTGGGGGTTGCCAGTGGTGTCAGATGTTGCAGTGCCCGACACGTCAACCCCAGAGGCAGGAGTGGGTGGGCAACTGGGTCCAGGGGCTGGACTGTGGAGTGATGGAATCCCAGTCGGGAGTCTTCGGTTCCAGCAGGAGTGGATCAGGGGCAGCTATATCATCTGCTGCCCCGAGAAGGCAGGGTGGGGAGGCTGCAAGGGCAGCTGTGGCTCCATCCACCCCGGCTCTGAGTCTCCCAGCCAGGACAGTGTTGGTCCCAGTCCATCCTGCTGACGTTCCCCCTGACTACATCACACTTCAGCTAATGCCTGCACCAAGTCCCATGGTGAGTGTTCATTCCCACACTCCTAATCCACAGTCCACCGGGGCTACTGCCCCTAGTGTCCAGAGTGGCGTAGGACACTCAGGATCCCCACCACCTTCCAAGGGGAAGAGGAAGAGTGCTCGTCCAGTACAGGTTGATGCCCCAGACACGGCTACACAGTCCGGCCCTCCAATGAAGCCTAGCTTCAATCAGGCCGAACTTGATGCACTTGTTGAGTATGTGTACGCACATGACAGCGAAATGGTGATTACTACAGGATGCAAGACCACACCTGCACAACGTCAGGCACGCTGGCTTACCATTGCGGACCTCATAAGTACCCTTGGATTCGTGAGGTGCACAGCTAATGATTGCTACAAGCACTGGAATGACCTGAAGTGCAGGGCAAAGAAAAAGCTGGCCTCAAGTCATGCCGCAACTCTAGTGACTGGAGGTGGGTCTCCAGCAGAGGACATAGAACTGACTCCACATGATTATGTTCTGGAACCTACGTCACGGAGGAACAGATCCAAGGCGTGGGAGACCTGCCAGATTACGAGGCATTGTCCAGTGAGTGCGCATGCATGTGTGTGTCATCCATGTGCATGGTGTGTGTGTGAGGGCTTCTGATTGAGTGCCAGGTGAGGGTGTGTGTGCCTGAGTGGTTTGGGTCACCCATGTGCTTCATCCAATACATTCTGCGCACCAGGATATGGGTATTGCAGTATACCTTCTGGCAACAGTAGACATTCAGCCCAACCTCACGCCAGTTGCCCTTGAAGTGTCATCTTGCCACAACATAGTTGCGTATTATTCTGTGTTCATTCAGGCTGATTTTCTGCATTGCACCACTTTCACTAGGCATTTCTCAGTCCTATTGTCACATGTGTGACATGGCTATGGTACATGCCAACTGTGTGATGGCATGTGTCATGTATGTGTATTGGACATGCCAATCACAGGCCAATGTGTGATGGCACTGCTAGCCAGCATGCAGCAAATGTGTTGGTCTTCCATCTTGGTGTCATCAATGTGTGCCATTTGCTTCCCCTTCATACGCAGTGACGGTGCATGCATGGGAGGGTTATAGTCATGTGGGACATGTGTCAATGAAGTACTGTTTCTGTAGCTTCTCAGCCCTAGTTGTGTGCCATGGTGCTAATGCCTGTTCCCATTTCTTTTCTTTCATGTTTTAGCAGGGGATGACGCACTTGATACTGCTGGGGTTGTGGAGATGGTGCAGACCCAGGAGGGGTCTCAGGCCCGACCGGGCACCAGTGAGGGATGTGGTGTGGTGGTGGGTGAGAACCCACACTTGCTGCAGACCATCATCTCAAGGGGTGTCTCTGGGTGCACCTCCCCCGAGCTCTATTCAGGTGTTGATTCGGATGATGAGACCTATGTGCCGTCGCAGGTAAGTGTTTCTGGGAGGGATTCTGTACTGTCCAACCCACCTGCACCAGGGGAAGAACCCTCAATGGGGATGTCAGTGTTGGTAGGTCCGCCTTTGGTGGTTATGGATGCAGGGTCACACTCTGCAACATCTGATCCTGTTCCTGGGCCAGAAGATCAGAGGGGTAATGCAGTCCTGCAGCCTCAGGCAGTGCCGGCACAGCAAGGCGCAGTTCGCCTTTCCCCAGACAGGTTTGGTGCCCGCGATGCGGTGGCTGTACGCCACCTGGCAATACCGCATGGGAGCAATCCATATACGGTATGGCAAACCAACAGGCAGCATCATCTGAGATGATGGCTCAGGCCATGGATAGGGTGGCCACTTCCATTGTCCCCCAAGAAAGGCTGATTGAACAACTACAGCAGGCAACAGACTCCATTTGCCAGTCACACCGGGAGGACATGTTGGCGTCCAACAGGGACAGGCGGGCGGCACTGGAGACTCTGCAGGAAGCCATTTCTATTGAGTCCCAGGGCCACAGAGAAGCCCTGAGGGTGGAACTCCGTCAGCTCAGGGTAACTCTTGTTGAGCTTGAGGCTTCAATTAACACAAGGACAGAACAGCAGCTGGAGCGGCTCACACGTATGCTCTCAGCTGAGATGCAGGCAACTAGGGAGGAGGTCCGGGCATCCCGTGAGTTGTTGCATGGGGACCTCCGCACGATTATCCTCCAGAACCAGACCTTCCACACCTGCATGCTTGCTGCCATGGAGGACCAGACTAGGGCTTTGCGTGGGCTGCCTCCCATAGTGCCACCACCTCCTGATGCAGCTGCAGAGGGTGATGAGAGCGACAGCAGCGAATCTCTCACAATCGGGTAGCTGTGCAGGCCATGAGCCCATGGAGGTGTTTTATTTTTTGCAAGATCCACACAGGTGGGTTTTGGTGTGCACCCTGTCCTCGGACCTCCTGGGTGGCCTCCCCCATCCCCCCTGGCCCATTCATGGCCATTGTTGATTTTTGATTTTTGATTTTTGATTTTTGATTTTTGACTTTTGAATTTTGATTTTTGATTTTTTGGACAGTGTGTTGCCTTGTGTGGCTCCCGTGGGCATACGCTGTATTGTGGCTGGGCACATGCAGGCTTGTCCTGAATTTGGGTCAGATGCTTGGGTTTGTGTGACACGCACCCCTCCTGCTTCCCGTTTCCATGGGCTTGCAAAGGGTGTGCCCAAGTGACATTGACTTACATGGTGACGTTGGACTCCCATTTGATGTGTGGGCAGTCTGTAGTCAATACTGTGTATACATTCCTAATGTATATTGTTGTTGTATTGTACACTGCATGGTGTATTGATATGTGCCTCTGCATCCATCTCATCCTCCTAATTTGCAGGTCCATTTGTCATGTCTTCACGAGACGGTCTACTTTGGAAATGGAGTCCATGTTGTAAGCAGTGCACCTACACTTTTGCGTGGTGCTAACACTGTACAGTTGGAAGTGTTCGAAGTGCTGGCATTATCAGGTAGTGAGCTACCAATTTTTTAAGTCCGTACTGTCATGTTTATGGTAGGTTGGAGGTTGTGTAGGTGATTAGTATTATTGGTAAGTATTTGGTAATGTGTGTTGTTGTTCCTGCATTACTGTGAGCATTTCATGTGTGGCCAGTTTCCATTAGGGACACTGTAGTTTGTGACACTTGTGTCATGTTCTGGGGATTAATCTGTTTGCTCTCACATATCATGACATGCCATGGTGTGTTGTGTGGCGGTGCCGGGGAGGGGTTGGGTGACATGGCACTGTTGTCATGTTGTATTTTGCAAGTGGGTATTCATTTTTGCTGCATAGAAGTGTGTCTTTTGATGACACTGCATTGGTGGTGTTTGTGTAGGTAGGGATGCACACATTGTGACACTTCCAGATGAACAATCTCTGTCCCTTAATTCATCATAATTGTCAGATTGAGTCATCATTGATTGTCAGATGGTATGTGCCAGGGCTGTGTGCACTCCACAGGGGTGTGATTTCTATGTGAAGTAATTAGCTACCAGCTGCGTACAGGCTGCCTCACCCCGTGCCCTTTCCCCTCCCATGCGCAGCGGGCGTGCAGGTGGTTGGGGATGTGGGGACACCACCATGTCCACAGCCAGGCCCTGGCGTGTTGCAACATTGTGCAGGACACATGCTGCCACTATGATCCTGCACACTACTGGGGGAGCGTATAACAGCTGCCCGCCAGAACGGTCAAGGTAGCAAAAGCGTGACTTGAGCACTCCGAATGTTCGCTCCACTATGCCCCGTGTTGCAATATGGGCTGTGTTGTATCTTACCTCGGGAGGCGTGATGGGGTTCCGAATTGGTGTCATCATGTGGGTGCTCAGAGGGTAGGCACTGTCCCCTGGGGAGGTGGTGATGGGGATCATTAGTGAGGTAGTGACATTACTCTGTATCTGTCATGCATGCGTGTGCTGTGGCATTTATACTCACCAAGCAGCCATGCATCGCCATGTCGCCCAGCTTCCATGTCACGGTTTAGGGTTGACATCCTGTAAATGAAGCTGTCGTGGGTGTACCCTGGATAGTTGGCATATACTGAGGTGATGATTCCCTTGGCATCACATACTACCTGGACGTTGATGGAATGCCAGTGCTTGCGGTTTCTATAGATGTGCTCAGATGCCCTGGGGGGACGTAGAGCCACATGGGTGCAATCAATGGCACCTAGCACTTTGGGGAATTGTGCCACCCTGTAGAAATCCTGGCTGACAGCCTGTCTTTCTGCAGGTGTTCTGGGCAGGTATATGTGCCTGCGGACTGATGGGCGTGCAGTGATCATGGCCAACACTTGGTGTAGGCACGTGACTGCGTGGCCTGTGACACCGCCCCCACTATGGCACTTGTCCGCTGAAATGATCCGGTAGCCAAGAAGTGCAGTACATTGAGGACCTTCTCCAGGGGGCTGAGTGCTTGGGAGCACAGGGTGGGTGATGTGAGGTCATCCTCCCGCTCACTGACCAGGTCGAGTATTATGTGTGGTGGAAACCTGTACCTCCCATACACCTGGTCATCAGGCATACCAAATAGGCTGGTTCTGGGTGTGAAGATTCTGGCCCTGACTATCCTTCTCCTCCTCCTGCGGTATCCCACGGCCACTGCTGCTAGGAACGGTATATTCATCCTGGCGTATGAGCTTGTTTGTTGTTTGCGCACTCTTTTATGCTGCGCGGGACGTGTGCCTGCTTCATGCTGGCGTACGTGTTTCCGGATTGGACCTTTTTTTTTGGCGCGTTGTAGGCGACCGTGTAAATCTTCCCGCCCACCCCAGGAATACACGTAACATGCTCTCCCAGGCCCAGTCGCGAGTAAATATTGCCGCCCACCCCTGGAATACACGTACCCCACTCTCACAGGCCCAGTCGCGTGTGGAACTTCACACGCACACCGAAATACACGTACCCTGCAAATTTGCGTGTGAAACTTCCCACGCACTCCGAAATACATGTACCCAGGACAATCGCGTGTGTAACTTCCCGCAAACCCCTTAATACACGTACCCTGCTGATATCGCGTGTGGAACTTCACGTGCACACCGAAATACACATACCCTGCAAATTCGCGTGTGCAACTTCCCGTGCACCCCGAAATACACGTACCCAGGGCAATCGCGTGAGGAACTTCCCGCAAACCCCGTAATACACATATCCTGCTGATATTGCGTGTGGAAGTTCACGCGAACCAATAAGTTCACGCGAACCAATAATCGCATGTAAGACTACCTGCGCACCCCTGAAATACATGTACCCAGGCAAATCGCACTGCTGGGGGGTGGGGAGGTGGGAGACATGAGTGGGGGCCTGGTGGAGGGTGCCCCACAGTGCTGGGGGGTGGGGTGCAGGGAGACAGGAGTGGGGGCCTGTTGGAAGGTGCCCTACAGTGCTGGGGGGTGCAGGGAGACAGGAGTGGGGGCCTGGTGGAGGGTGCCCCTGGATGCAGGGGGGTGGGGGTGCAGGGGGACATGAGTTGGACATGAGTGGGGGCCTGGTGGAGGGTACCCCAAAGTGCTGGGGGGTGGGGGTGCAGGGAGACAGGAGTGGGGGTCTGGTGGAGGGTGCCCCTGGATGCTGGGGGGTGGGGGTGCTGGGAGACATGCATTGGTGGGCAGTAGTGCAAGGTGACATGTGGGTTGGCTGGGGGGCATGGCCATGGTGGATGGGCTGCCTGCGGGACATGTGCAGGGGTGCAGGGTAATCCCCTGTGGTGTGGGCCGCCTGCATGGGCCGTGGAGGGTGTAGAGGGATCAGCTGGGAGGACCCACACGGCCAATTAACGTGGGGGACTCCCAGGCACCCCCAAAATACACGTAGGCTGCTGGATTCGCGTGTGGAATTTCCCGCGCACACGGAGTACACGTACCCTGCTGAAATTGCATGTGGAACTTCACACGCACACCGAAATACACATACCCTGCAAATTCGCGTGTGAAACTTCCCGCGCACCCCAAAATACACGTACCGAGGGCAATTGCGTGTGGAACTTCCCGCGAACCCCGTAATACTTTTACCCTGCTGATATCGCGTTTGGAAGTTCACGCGGACCCATAATACACGTACCCTGATGAAATCGCGTGTAAGACTACCCACACACCCCTGAAATACACGTACCCAGGCAAATCGCACTGCTGAGGGGTGGGGAGGTGGGAGACATGAGTGGGGGCCTGGAGGAGGGAGTCCCAAAGTGCTGGGGGTGGGGGTGCAGGGAGACAGGAGTGGGGGGCTGGTGGAGGGTGCCCTACAGTGCTGGGGGGTGGGGGTGCAGGGGGACATGAGTTGGACATGAGTGGGGGCCTGGTGGAGGGTGCCCCTGGATGCAGGGGGGTGGGGGTGCAGGGAGACAGGAGTGCGGGCCTGGTGGAGGGTGCCCTACAGTGCTGGGGGGTGGGGGTGCAGGGAGACAGGAGTGGGGGCCTGGTGGAGGGTGCCCCTGGATGCAGGGGGTGGGGGTGCAGGGAGACAGGAGTGGGGGCCTGGTGGAGGGTGCCCCTGGATGCAGGGGGGTGGGTGTGCAGGGAGACAGGAGTGGGGGCCTGGTGGAGGGTGCTCCTGGATGCAGGGGGGTGGGTGTACAGGGAGACATGAGTGGGGGCCTGGTGGAGGTACCCCTGGATGAAGGGGGGTTGGGGGTGCAGGGAGACAAGAGTGGGGGCCTGGTGGAGGGTGCCCTACAGTGCTGGGGGGTTGGGGTGCAGGGAGACAGGAGTGGGGGCCTGGTGGAGGGTGCCCCTGGATGCAGGGGGGTGGGGGTGCAGGGGGACATGATTTGGACATGAGTGGGGGCCTGGTGGAAGGTGCCCTACAGTGCTGGGGGGTGGGGGTGCAGGGAGACAGGAGTGGGGGCCTGGTGGAGGGTGCTCCTGGATGCAGGGGGGTGGGGATGCAGGGAGACAGGTGTGGGGGCCTGGTGGAGGGTGCCCCTGGATGCAGGGGGCTGGGGGTGCAGGGGGACATAAGTTGGACATGAGTGGGGGCCTGGTGGAGGGTGCCCCACAGTGCTGGGGGGTGTGCAGGGAGACAGGATTGGGGGTCTGGTGGAGGGTGCCCCTGGATGCTGGGGGGTAGGGGTGCAGGGGGACATGAGTGTGGGCCTGGTGGAGGGTGCCCCTGGATGCTAGGGGGTGGGGGTGCTGGGAGACATGCGTTGGTGGGCAGTAGTGCAAGGTGACATGTGGGTTGGTTGGGGGGCATGGCCATGGTGGATGGCTGCCTGCGGGACATGTGCAGGGGTGCAGGGTAGTTCCCTGTGGTGTGGGCCGCCTGCAGGGGCCATGGAGGGTGTAGAGGGAACAGCTGGGAGGACCCACATGGCCAATTCACGTGTGGGACTCCCCGGCACCCCCGAAATACAGGTAGGCTGCTAGATTCGCGTGTGGAATTTCCCGCGCACCCGGAGTACACGTACCCTGCTGAAATCGCGTGTGGAATTTCATGCGCACAACGAAATACACGTACCCTGCAAATTCGCGTGTGAAACTTCCCACACACCCCGAAATGCACATACCCTGCTGAAATCGCGTGTGGAACTTCCCACGCACCCCGGAATACAAGTGCCCAGGCCAGTCGCGTGGGGAACTCCCCGCGCACCCCTTAATACACGCACACGCTATTTTTCATACAGCGGGTGTCCATGTTTGTCGGTACCCCTTTTCACCTCATTTGTCCTAGAGGGCCACAGTATGGATCATTCATCATAGTTGTATATGGGTGCTTTTTGTTAACGCACATTTTGGCGCACATTTATTTCAGGCGCAGGGACGCTACTGCCTGCTTTCTTGTGGAGTACTTGTTTGGCCCTGTGCACTGGTTTGCCCTATTCGATTCCATGAATACGAGTTGTAGGCGAGCGTGTGGGCGTTCCGCGCACTTGACTCCTGTACTTCCCCTGTGACGCCCATATTTTCACGCGTTGTTCCCCATTCCGAGTGTTACGCCCCGTGTTCTGCCTACTTTTGTAATGTGCGCCGCGCTATGTGCGATTTCGCAGCGGCCGTGGCGCACGCCGTTGGATGACCTGTGCGCCGGCGAGCGTCGCGCAATTTTTCAGCGCACATCCAATATTTTTCTCACGTACAGACTTCCAGGAATCGATGTGCGCTGGTTTCCCTGCGATTTTCGCAGTTGCACTGCGATTTTCGCACTTTTACTGCGAATTGCACGTTTTGGCACCTCTGCGCCGGAATTTTTGGCGCACATTAATTCCATGCATCGGCCTGAAAGCGAAGATTTCAAAAATGACATATAGCGCTTTAAAGATTTGGCAACAAGGATAGGCTTAGACTAAGGAGCTATGAAGAAGCAAGACACTCAACGGGCAGCCACCAGAACAGGACACAAGATTCTATAATGCAGTTCTGGATAAGTGGAAATGAATGGAATAGTATTA
Organism: Ambystoma mexicanum; assembly: GCF_040938575.1. Taxonomy (NCBI): domain Eukaryota; kingdom Metazoa; phylum Chordata; class Amphibia; order Caudata; family Ambystomatidae; genus Ambystoma; species Ambystoma mexicanum. The sequence goes on from NC_090922.1 coordinate 373,285,142, forward strand.
CTTCAAACTAAGAGATGACTATGGACAGTTCTAGACTAAATACTCACTCATAGGCTTCAGACTGGAATGGGCCTCGTCAAAGATCTGGTCAAGGGTTTGGCTTCACTCTCGCCACCGGACAGGTCTCAGGCACTCTGGGTTCTGCTCTCAGCACTGCACTGCGGTTGGGTGGCCTCTTGAACTGGATCTGACGGGTTCTGGATACAGCGCTGCTTTCTGGGTCTGGATCTTGGTTCTAGCACAGGGTTCTTAGCTAGAAGCAAAACAGCTCAGCCAGTCTGTTGAATGGTTTAGTTAGGCCCCGTGGAAGTTTAGGGGTTAGAATCATGTTGCAAAAGATTCTGAAGGCCTGCTGCAAAGAGTTCAGGTTTGGGTTAGGCCTCGGCTTCAGGGTTCTAGAGTTTGGTTCTAGAGTTGGTTCTAGATCTGGAGTCTTGAGTCTTCCTGCAGGGTGCTTCGCAAGAAAACAGTTGAGTAGTGGAAAAATGTTTGTGTCCTATCTGTCCTCACAGTCCCTATTTATGTATTTCCAAAGTGGGTGGGGAGGCTGATTCTACAATGCCCAACCCTCTAAGGACCTGATAGGTTAGAGGATTTCCTATCCCCTGATTGGAGAAAGGATTAGCGTGTCAAAATGAGTCGGAGTGATGCTGTGTTTATGGTCCAAAAGAAATCCCCCCTTTTGCTTTTACACAGAAAATCTATTTTTCCAAAAAACATATTTTCCAGATACACAAGTTGTTGAGAATACATAATTACATGACAGATTGCCTAAGGTACACTGCTGTTCAAGTCCCATGTTTCTACGAGCTTGGGTTCAGAAATGACAACATTTTCACCCTTTTGGAGGGTTTCTCCATATTAATTCTGCACCAAATTTGATACATGCATACATATCCTCTCTGGGCATATTACTGTAAGTTTTCATGTTTACAGCATAAACACAGTATCTACAATATGAATAAATTCTGGGGTTTGGTCACAGAACATCGCACAGATTTCAGGTTAGTCTTAAATTGTGAGGGAATTTTTCATTTTCACAATCTCAAAGTTTCACATTTTTGTCAGTTCAGTACGCTTTGTTATAAGCATTTTTATAAAACATACATTTACTACAATCTTAAATCCACATTTCAGTCTGGTCCGCCACCAGAGCTCGGCTGACTTAGAGGGTCACATGTCTTGTTTCCTGCCAGCAGTTTGTTGTCAGTTACACCCCAAATTAGCATTCCCTATTCAGCCCAAGGCATTTATTGTTCCTTTCTCCGGGCTGCAGAGAAAATCTCCTCCCCTCTTGATTAACATGCCAATGTGACATCCTCCTTCTGGTGGGACTGACAAGGTGTGAAGGTTTCTCAGGGGAAGGAAGCCTTTTGGAGTTTTAACTGCATCAGGTTACTTTATGATCAATTGTAACATAGGTCCTTGTGAAAAAAATACATTTATTAACTTAAAATAAGCAACATATCTTTAAATCAAGTTTTTTTCAACATGAAATCACTGTGTGGCACTCTATATGGCATTTTGATGGAATTCTCTTTTTTGGCATAGTTTGAGTTCAATTGTTCAACTTTACACAAAATGGTTTTAAAACGCTGGCTTTCTGGTAGAGGTGAGCAACGGTATTACACCCATTTTGACAGCTGTCTTTCCATCAAGTATCTTTAAAATAGGATTTTCTTCTGAGAACATATGAATCTTGCTGACATTGTATTGATGTGGATCCTTGCAGTAAATGATGTGGAACACCCAACAAATAGGTTGTATCTTTTAGGTGATTTGTGAGCCATGATTTCAGCAATTTTTGACAATCAACAAACAGATTTTCAAACAGCTCTGTGTTTCTTTTTCAATCAGCATTGCTATTTCCAAGTGGTTTCAGTCTACTTTGTGGGTAGCCCAATGGTGGTTTTTGGCAGTGATCTCCTGTGTTACCACTGACATAGGCAAAAGTAGATGGTGGCCTATTTTTAGGTTTTCACTGCACAATTTCTGGTGATTTCTAGCGAGCAGCATGCTTTCCAGTGGCCATTATGATGTTTCTGCTGCCAGCAATGCACACTGATGTTGCAGGGCTTGGATGAGTGAGTTGAAACATCTCACAAGGTCAAGTTAAGTTAAAGGGGCTCTTTCGAGGGTACAATAGGTGGTGCTTTCATTCTTTTTTTTTCTTTCTTTTGCATATGGCCATTAGGATGAGTTAAGGAGATTACAAGGTGAAAAAGGGAAGACAGGAACCTAGCTCTGCAAGGGGGTAGAAGGCGGCGCTGCATAGTGCTATCTTCACTAGTAACTGGGAATAAGTGAAACAGAGAAAAATATTAGTAAGAGTCTCAGATGAGGAGAAGACTCAGAGTATACTTTAGAAAACGCTTTTTCTTTTCTTTTCTAAAAATCTATGAGGGGTTATTCTGACAATTTAAGGGTTAAAACGGTGTGACGGGTTAAAATAAACAGGATCCTTTGGATGAAGACTAGTGTAGGGAAGATAAGGAGGTATATGTTACATGTTGTATGCAAAACATTTATCAAATGAATGTCATGTATTGAATATGTTAAGTTTATTTTGTGTTTTGGTGAAATGATAAAATGATTGTGTAAGGTTTTGACGAGGACTGGTCATTGTAAGTGTGACCTTCAGCAATTTGCTACGTAAGATATACAAAAGTGGTATATTAGTGTTGAATACTACCATCATTAGTACGGTGTACATAAAGTGTACCAATTAAAACATGGTGTAAGAGGAGGGCGACAGGCAAGGGAGCAGGATCGGAGCAGAAACACTCCTGGCCGATATTTGCCAAAACATACCAGGTTATGTGGAACGTATAACAAAATATCATGACCAATGGGTTACGGAATTAAAAAGGGAAGGGCTGCCCCATGTATGGCCCCAAGGAGGATCGTTTGACAAAAGCGTGCTGGACATGGTGGCCACATGCTTGTTAATGAAATACAAAGGAAATCAATTGCATAATAGAAGGGAGATATTAGATTTATGGAGGCTGTTTGAAGAAGTGCCCCCAATTAAAAGAAAGGAACCAACACAGGAACATATTACCTCTCCCCTGACAACAGAAGGAAGTGAAAAAAAGGGTGATGGGAAGGAAGGGCCAGTAGAAGTAACACAACTATATCCCCTTTTAAATAAACCAGTGCCCGCTGAGGGATACAGTGACCCAGATTGCACCACAACCCATTGCACCTCCACCATATGAATGCTCAAGAACAAGTGGACAGGTGAGGTATTGAAATATTGAAAAATGCACAGAAGTTTTAGATTCCAGACTATCAATGGCCCGAAATTAACTGTCTAGGATAAAAACTATATGTGAATAGAGCAGATCATGCAGTTCCAGAATCGAAAAAACACAGAGGGTGCAAACACCTGACCGGTCTACAGAAGAAGGGTGGAAAAAGGGAGAGATACTATTACAAAAACAGGATGAGCAGACCAGAATAATAGAGCTAGAGCAACACACGCCTGAGGGAGAGAGCGTGGAAGAAGAAATGACCACAGGAGGGGCGGAGGAGTTGTGATCTGACATAGAGGAAGATGAGTTAGAAGGAAGAAGAGTAGGGTTCTCGGCAGGAGAGCCACCAGTAAGGCTAGATGAAACACCTCTGGGGAGGGCAATGGAGGAAGAATGTAATGGAAGATTAAGGAGTAGAGTGGGAAGGATGGTAGCAGTGGGAAAGAAAGGGTCGAAGGTGAGTATTTGGAAAGGAACAACAAGTAGGTTACAGCTGCCCTTGATACACAGAGGAGGAGGGAGGCCAAATTATATACCCTTGGCACAGATGGATAAGGCTAACCTGTTGAAATTGTTGGCCCCACTGTCAGGAGGTGCAAGTAAATGGATATACGCATTTGAGAAACACATAGCAGGGGTTCTCCGGGGCGGTGGTCGAAGTTCCTTGCAGAGAAGATTTGGATGTAACAGTAGGGGGAAAACAGTACAACCTCCCCTGCTGTACTATGAAGAATCTCCAATGAACTTGCTGGGGAGGGACCTCCTCAGCAAGCTCAATATGACCATTTCATTTACAAAGAGGGGGATAGTTTGCTCGACCCCGGGGATCTGCCCATTGTGAGTCATGTTAGTAGTAAACACATGAGCAACAGCACCGGAAACACGCGGCATACCGGTGCACCCAGACATGTTCATTCAGGGGTTGAAAACACTAGCACAAGTGGTTCCAGAGTTAAAACGCCAAGAATGGAGGGTCCCCGCAGAGTTTGTCTTTCGTCCTGTAGCACGCCCAGAAATAGTGCCAGGAACAGTGATGTCCCTAGACTTACATGCAGTACAGGTATCACATCAGAGAATAGCCGTTATTGGAATGGACATACACGGGTGTCAGTGGCGCACAGTATTGGGCATTAATGCTAAGATTGCACTGAGAGATTTGTCTGACGAGGACCTATTCACAGACTCAGACACCGATTGGGAAATAATAATGGAAATAGCGATTCCCTGAAACATCATGATACAAACACGACAGGTGCCAGTGCAGAAAATGGCAGTAGTAGGAGCACCTCCGTCCTTCTTAAACAACGATATGCAACTAGTGCCAAATGACCTATGGACGACAGGCCCACATGATTTAGGGCTGTTGCATGAGGTGACACCAGTGAAGATAAAACTCAAACATGGAGCATTACTGCCCAGAGTAAAACACTACCCCCTGTCCCGGGAAGTCGAAGAAGGGATAAAAGAAATGATCAATGCACTGTTAGCACAGGGAATACTAGTGCCCTCAAATTCAACATGCAATACCTGCATTTACCCCATCAAAAAAGCAAAGGGCGGGGCGTGGAGGAAGATCCAGGACCTACGCCCCCTTAATGACGTCATACAGAAAGAATTCCCATTAGTTCCTAACCCTGCATCAATTCTGTGCAGTATACCAAAAGATGCATCTTGTTTCACAGTGGTGGATTTGAAGAATGCATTCTTCTCAGTACCACTAGATCCAGAATCCTGATACTTGACAGCATTCACATTGGGAGGAAAGAGATACGAACATTAGAGGCTACCCCAGGGATACTGTGAAAGCCCAAGTATATTCAACAGAATCTTACATGAAGATCTAGGAAATGTTGTCACAGAAAGCACAATTATTTAATACGTGAATGATCTACTGATTTGTGGAAAAGATGAGAATGAGTGTAGGAAGGATTCTATTATACTTTTGACATTGTTGGCCCACAAAGGTTACAAAGTAGAAAAAGAGAAATTACAATATTGTCAGAAAGAAGTATTGTACTTGGGACAATTGATATCAAAAGATGGTAAAAGAATCATACCAGACAGTGCAGCTGCCATCAGGGGAGTAAGTGAACTGAAAATAGTGAAAGAAATGCAGACATTCCTGCCGAGCCTGGATATCAGAGTATGCAGGGTATACAAAACCATTACTGCAGGGACTCAAAGAAGTGCAAAAAGAAAGCACAGAGATACAATGGACAGCAGAAATGCATGAGGCCTTCACCACACTTAAAAGCTTAATTTCAACAGCACCAGTACTCGCGAACCCAGATTACAAACGCAAGTTTTATTTATTCTCACATTGCAATGGGAAACTCATGACAGCAGTTTTGATGCATCTCTGGGGCACAAACCCTTGGCCTATTGCAGCACGACACTAGATACAGTAATGCAAGGACCCTTTGCTTGTGAGCAGTCTCTCGCAGCTGCAGCGTTCGCAACAGAGAAGAGTGCAACAATTGTGATGGGGTGTTCTGTGACTCTGTTCGCAGAACACTCATTATTTGCAATATTAGAAAGATTGAAGAGCACGTTGACAACAGTAAGAGCCACAGCTTATGAAGTCATTTTATCCAGCGCGAACATACACATAGTAAAGGTGTAAAACAGTTAATCCTGCAACATTCATCACAGAAGCCTGTACAGTCAACAATATGCAAATACACGATTGTGCAACATACAGAGGAGAAGATGGGAACGAGCCCACAGTAAGTGAAAATGCGCTGACAGAAGGAGAAATATACTTCATAGGTGAGTCAGCATCAATAAATTCAGAAACAGGAGAACAACATGTGGGGATAGCTGTTGTGAGACTAGAGGAAAGTGAATATGAAGTACTCATCCAACAGAAACTACCAGCCCATTACTCAGCACAAGCAGCAGAGTTAGTATTACTCATTGAAGCTCTACACGCAGCCAAGGGGCGCGCAGTAACAATCTATACAGATTCAGCATACGTGACTACAACAGTACACGGGGGGTTGGCCAGATGGGGGAGAAGAGGATTCCACAGAGCAGACAGATCCCCTGTGCAACACGCGGAATTACTTAAAGAATTGATAGAGGGCTAAAAAAACCTACAATTGTGGCCATAGTGAAATACCATGCCCATACAAACAACAATGATGTCATCTCTTTGGCAAAAGCGGCAGCAGACGCTGCCGCAAAAGAAGCGTCATATTTGACAAAAGGGAGAACAGGTGAGTACTTGATGCAGAAACATGTGGAAGAGGATCGCCCAGACGGGTATAATTCAATGCCCTTATCCCAAATATTAGAGCTGCAGGAAGGGGTGTCAGATGAGGAAAAGGAGTTATGGGAGAAACGAGGGTGTAGCCAGTCAACCATGTATCTCCTTTGGCACCAGAACAACACAGGTAAGGTAGTGATGCCCCGCAAACTACTAGATATAGCATTCCAGCAGCTTCACTTCCCAGCTCACAATGCAAAACAGCAAATTGCCGCAGAGATACAAGAAAATTTGTTTGCCTCAGGGCTACAGGAACAGCTTTCAAAACTAACAATGGAGTGTACAACGTGTCAGATATATAATTCAGGAATGACATTAAGAAAATTGCAAGGGACATTGCCCAAACTAACAGGCCCCTTAGGAGAGCTGCATATTGATTATGCAGATATGGGAGAAAGGTGCAATGGGTCACGCTACATGATAGTGGTGGTCTGTCCTTTTTCAAGATGGGTTGAAGCAGGACTGTGCGCCCACCCAGATGCGAAGTGTGCTACAAAGTTCTTAGTGTTGGAAGTGTTTCTGCACTGGGGAATTTGCGATGTAATCCACTCCGACAACAGCACACATTTTGTAAATGATTTATTCAAAGAAGTAACAACACTATTATGAATTACACATAAACTATGCACGATTTATCACCCGCAATCAAACTGGATGGTTGAGAAAATCAACGGCCTACTGAAAGGAAGGTTGTCAAAATTGTGCTTCACACTGAAGAAAAATTGTGTGTACTGTCTACCCCTGGCCTTGTTTGAACTGAGAAATCAACCCAGCAAGGACCACCACCTATCCCCACATGAAATTTTAACAGGAAGGCGCATGCATACTGCACATTCCCCACTCCACAGACATTCAGATGCTCACAGAAGTGCTGCAGTACTAGGGGAAGAATTCAATGAACATTTGACAAAGCTCACAAAAGCAGCTCGTATGATAGCCAGGCAGCTAGTACCCCCATTTACACGCTAAGAATCCAGTGACACCATAACACCTGCAGTAGACAGACCAACAGGCCAGCTAATGCCAGGGGAGATGATGTACGTGAGGAGTTTTGTTCGTCGGTGGAATGCTCCAAGATTTCATGACCCATATGAGGTGGTGTATTGCACTCCAAGTGCGGTCAAAGTGAAGGGCCTGATGTATTGGATACATTTAACAGACGTACGAAAGGCTAATGAAAGTGTAACGCAGAAAAGAGAAAAGGGTATGAATGAAGGAGAAACACAGATTAATAATGAAAAGTGTGGACATTTATTGGTATCCATGTGACAAATGAGAACAAAAACAAAAATGAATATATATATATATATATATATATATTCAGTGAAAAAAACTTTGTTAAAGGGACGTTATGGTTCCAAGTAAAACCGAAAAACCCTTGAAATTCGCCAGTTATGGTAAGCTAAGCAACCATAACTCGCGCCACCACCGTGCACTGCTAAGACTAACACCCAGAACATCAAAGATGACATCACAAATGTCATTGATGACATCACTGAATTTTTTCACTGAATTTCATAGGTTTTTAGTAGCGCAACTTAACCATAACGTCCTTGTAACAAAGTTTTTTTCACTGAATTTCATAGGTTTTTAGTAGCGCAACTTAACCATAACGTCCCTTTAACAAAGTTTTTTTCACTGAATTTCATCGGTTTTTAGTAGCGCAATTTAACCATAACGTCCCTTTAACAAAGTTTTTTTCACTGAATTTCATAGGTTTTTAGTAGCGCAACTTAACCATAACGTCCCTTTAACAAAGTTTTTTCACGGAATTTCATAGGTTTTTAGTAGCAAAACTTAACAATAATGACTTTCACTTTATATACATGTCATATGGAACTGACTAGATCTCTTCTTATGAGCTTGATGTCCGTGAAATTATTTAATGTTCGCGGACATGTTCGGAGAACAGTACCACTACCTAAAAACTTTGGGAGGGGGGATATGTTTGATTGTTATATCATAATATAAGAACATTTAACAAATTCAAAAAGCAGCACACAAACACATTATATATAGTAATACATAAGAAATGTAACCCATATATGTAACACACTAACCATTCATTTAAATACAATATGTTCTGAAATGTAATATACCACAAGAACATAAATTGGCTTCCAACATAATTACCTCACAGACACAACAGAACTGAGAACAAGGCCAGACCCACTGAATACATAGGACTTATCTTACCAGAAATAGTAAGTGTACTTCATGTTACTCATATAGTTATAAACTTTCTGTATTAGATTAAAAAATATATTATCTTTTCTTTTTTTCCCCACAGAAATGTCTAGTACTCTGGAATGGCTAGAGGACAATTTCCCACATGAAGAAATGTCACAAGATAGTGAAACTAATGGTAAACACTTTATAATATAAACCATTTAAATATTATTATTTTGTATACATTTAACATATATATATTTTTTTATACAGAGCATAACAAAATAGAAACTACCTCTGAAGAAGCTGTTATGGAAAACACGCTTGACAACATAAAAGAAAACATTGATTTACTGTTGACCAATTTTAATAATTTAAAAACTTTTGTTGAAGATCATTTTAAAACAAAAACGTCATACCATTGCCCCACATGTACTTGTCCCTCCTCACCATATCCCAGTCAATTATCCCCAAACCCTCTGCATAATCCAAAACGTTTTGATGAGATTTCCATCCCTTCCTCACCTTATACCAATCATGTTGAAACCCCAAATTCTCCTGTTTTTGTTTCTGTTTCTGTCTCACCTTCTCTGTCATAAATTATTAATATATGTTAAATAAAGTTTAATTTTTATATTGTATTGTGAACAGTTTCCGTTTTTTTTTAAAAACAATAAAAGTGTCCACGGACAGTGCGAGTGTTCTGAAATGTTCGTACATAAACGAAAATGGAGGTGTCCTAAAGAACACCACACCTGTTCGTACTGTTCGCTATGAACTTAAAACTGTCCTAAGAACACAATTGCTGTCCTGAAATGTTCCTAAATACACGAAAATGATGTGTCATGAACAACAGTACAACTGTTCGTAGTGTTCGCTACCCAATTGAAAGTGTTCTAAGAACACAATTGGTGTCCTAAATGTTCCTACATAAACTAAATTACACGTGTCCTGAAGAACACTATATCTGTCCTTACTGTTCGCTACCAAGTTTAAACTGTTCTAAGAACACACGCGGTGTCCTGAAATATTCGTTTCACGTGTGACGCACTTTTAATTACTTCAGAACCCGAACAGTGTCCGTAGGACATCAATGCGCATGCGCTAACCAATCTCCGTGCACTTGGTGTCCTGCGGACAGGTGCTTCCTTCGCAGACTAGTTCGCAAACAGATCATATGACCGCGTCCACGCTCATCGTATGTCCTGAAATGCGGACACTGTTCGTGTCCCCGAACAATTTAAAAGTACATTTTCAGTTAATCCATAATATTTGTCAATAAAATCTCACCATGCCACAAGTCCCACATAGCAATCTTGACTTTCTATATACGTTTTGAAACTTTCCGATCCTTTTTTTGTGTTCGATCTGTCCGCGCACAGTGCGCATGTCTGCGGACCGCGCACAAGCACTACCCAAATAAAACCCACTCTACATCTTCCTCTCTCAGCTCGCCCTTTCTTATCCCTGTGGTTGGTGTCCCCCCCTTTACCCTCCTTTACCCTCCTCTCCTACTGTGTCGTGTCTGAAAAACCAAAAAAAATACAAAATTACATGTCTGTAACTTGTAACTGTAACCTGTAACCTATGCTCTAAGCTGTACATATTCTTACTTTTTGCGCCCTTATACTTCAGGGTCCGGTGCGCACAATAAATTCTAAACAAACAAACAAACAAACAAACAAGCACCCCTATAAAAGACCACGCCCAAGAGCTTATTCCCATTGTGTTTCTGGCTATTCTTCAGAACGCAGTGATTTTTGCTGCCACCTGTAGACTACACCATCATCGACATGGCATCCTTGGCTGCTGAACTGCCACTTGGTGCTGCACCTGCTTCAGCACCACCACCACCCCCTCCACCACCACCACCTCCCCAAGGGCCTGAAGAGGGGAACAGGAGTGAGGATGCGGAGGAGGAAGAAGAGGATGATGAGAATGAGGTAGAGGAAATCGCTACTACCCGCACTAGGCGTGAGTCTTGGATGTGGCGGTTATTTACCATTCATGGGAATGGTCCTAAGGTTCGTGCGAACCATGTTACCTGCAATGAGTGCAAAATGAACTCAGTCGCGGGAAGCACAGTAACTACAGCTTTGGGACCACTACTATGAAGCGACACCTGAGGTCATTTCGCTATTCGCACGGTTGTACCTTGCGAAGAACGTAGCAGGTTGATTTCCTCTACTTCATCCTCTGTTTCTGATCCTGTCACCACAAGGACCACCTCTGTGGGACAGCGTCTTTCTGAAGCTGCCTCACAGGCCATACAGAATGCTGATGACACTTACCTTTCGAGGGTCACAGCTGTATGTACGTATGTACTGTGACACAGTACTCTGCAGGGGGGAGCGACTTCAGAGTGCTTTTGAGACTATCGTCTCAGAGCACGAGAAGACCTGCTCACTACCCAAATAAAACCCACTCTACATCTTCCTCTCTCAGCTCGCCCTTTCTTATCCCTGTGGTTGGTGTCCCCCCCTTTACCCTCCTTTACCCTCCTCTCCTACTGTGTCGTGTCTGAAAAACCAAAAAAAATACAAAATTACAAAAATCAACTTCAAAATCGTTGTTGTAATTCCAAAAAAGGTCGCAATGCATTTTGTACATTTCTCAGAAAAATCTGATTGCCAGCATAAGTAAGATGGACTCCATCTCTGCGAAAAATGTATTTACTACAAAACAGAATATTTTCATTGTGAAAAGAAGACATGCCAAAATCTCTTAGAAAGCCACAAACAGCCTTATTAACATTGCGCCTTGCTTTTTCCATTTGTGGACCAAATGAAGAAGAACGAAGCCACATTTGTCTCTGCGCAATCCGTGAAAATATCACTTGCGAATTAGGAAACATGTCCATAACCTTCCTCAGTCCTTCTTTCATAGCAAATTGCAAAAAAATTCCAGTCACATGCCCTAAACTGTTCCCTCCACAATGAATTACAATTATGTCTGGATGTTGCTCTGTCTCCAAAGTAGCACAGAGAGGTAGCAAATCCAACCACTTCATTCCACGTACTCCATGCCAGTGTACTTCCACATGTGGGAATCCAAGATCTACAGCTACTCCACAGCTTTCTGCATGCACCTTCAACCAATGTATCCACGAATCCCCTAAAATCCAAACAATCTGTTTTCTGAAACACACAGCCATAGCTATCTTTTTGTTCTCTCAGCAAAAAGAGTATCTCAAAAAATCTCTCCTGGCACAACACACCCACCAAACTTTCCTGACCAATCCCTTTCAGTGCTTATTCTCATTTGCATGACTTCTGAACACAAAAATCCCCGGATGTAACTCCCGATGTCCTGGAACTACCGCCATGTCCGCAGACATATCATAACATGAACAGCCCTTCTACCATTTCCACTACACTCTCTCTGCCATTCCCTCATTGGATGTACCTCAAAAATCACATGACAATGCACCAATCACATTCAAGACCTCTACATCTAACTGCATCATCATAGATCAGCACTGCAAATGTACTCTGAATCTCTCTGAGTACAAGTGTCATATCATTGGCAAGCAGCATCTACCAGAATTACTGTACAAGTCTTCAAGATTTCTACTTTCAGCTCCACTCATATCCATATGCATGAACACAAACTTCAGGTATGCATATTTTCTGTATAGTACATGACATAGCTCTCAACCATTTTTGTTTTACAGGCGGGTGAAATCACCCGATTTTGTTTTTAGCGGGTGAGACGCCCATTGGAATGAATGGGCGTCCAGGAGGCTTGGCGGGTGAGTCTGCCCTTTACAAGGCGTGTGACACCCGCCAAAAGCATGTGACTTAAGAGCTATGGTAGATGAACACATTTTCAAACAGACTTTTACCTTGTAAAATCTGTTAAATGAATTTACTGTACTTTTTTCAATTTCCTAAAATCAACTACCACTTATACACCTTTATACTTTTTACTTTCTTTAAACACACACACTCAAATCATGTTAAACTAACATTTTTTAAATGAAATATATAGACTACATATATTCAAACAAAATTGCATGCAAACACAATCTATGTTTAAACCTTTATAAAAATACTTATACAATTTCATATTTTTTGTTTTTATTTATTTATTGACTTAATTACTTTAAATTAGACATGACATTGAGGCGCTATTACCTAGAACAGTTTACTTACAGAAATAGTGGTATTCACTAATATATTATAAATTTCACAAGACATAGTAAAGATATTTTATTTTTGCTACAGTTAGTCATTCAATAAAATTTGTTCATTAAGAACATATCATATACACTGAACTGATGCAATGTATCTTATGTAAATAAATTAGTTTAATAGTTTTACAGAAGGCACTGAGGATTTCAATTAAAAAAATCAATATCTAAATTAAAAATAGTGCTATATACAAACAAAGTTACTAATTTGAAGCTTTTACAGTTGCAGTGAAGACCAGTTTCCTGAAAAGAAGCAGCCGAATTCGAAGAAGAAAGAAAAACTAAGAAGTTACCTGTTAATTTTTTTAAAAAAGTAAGTAAAATATCACCATAATATTTATATTATTAATCAAATATACTATAACATTAATACCAGCTATTTTGGTTTCTTAAAATAGAGATTTTGTACCATTTTGTACAAAAATTTCCATGTCATAAACAGCGATTTACAACCAGAATAGGCCACAAATTGCTATTTTTGGACACACAAATTAGCCAACTGAACCACTACAATTTTCATATTATAGGACAAACAACTGTTTTAATTGTATACATTAGATTTACTATTTGTACTTTTCCACACCACTAGCTTACTTTTTTTTTGTCATCTGAACCCCAGTTTAGTGACACATAAATTCAAGAATACCTATCCCTACTAGTTTTAGTTCCCAATGCACAATCACACACCATTACATACATCTTTATCATCTTACTCAAACACTCAAGCACACAGCACACATACATTCCAGAACACCCCAACCCATATCTTCTTTATTTTTTTCAACAGACCCTAAAGAATGCCTACCAAAAGACAACTCCGTAGAAAGTAACGCAAAATTAGAGCAAATGAAAATAAAGGAGTCCAACATAAGCATCCATCTCTAGCAGAATTTGTAAAAAAAAGTTGAAACAAAACAGCTAATACAATCATTTAGTGAAACACAAGAAGTTTCAAGTACAACAACTTCGCTTCCTCTATCAAAATGTAAAACAAACCAAAAAACAATTAACAGAAAATCAGCTATCAGTACAGATAAAACTACTTCTTCAAATTTTAATATAGTGCAAAGTAAGCATACCAAGAAAAGTATTTTAGCCAAAATATACCGTCACAAAGTCCTTCAAAATCTTATAAAAACAGGAGACAAATCAGGTTCAAAGCTTAAAACCTATCGTAGGAAATTAATCTTAGAAGCATTGATGGACAGTGCAATTCTTCTCAAAAGAAATGTATTTATTTTACTGTTAAACACAATGAAACCACTAACAAAACTAATAACTAAATTACAAAAAAAGACTTCTCAATAAGCCAAATGTCAACAGAAAGAACTTATTAAGTATCTGCGGAGGTGAATGGAATCACACTACGAGCACAGAACCATATTTTAATGAAGAAGCGTACAAACAAAAGCAAACAAATACAATTGCCATATATAGCAGTGGTCGAGGTTATGCAAAAGTGAATAATACCATAATGGAACAAGAAGTACTCCTTAGAAAAATATGCCCTGAAAACTTAGAATTACCCCTCCATTCAACTGAATCAGAACGTCTAGTGTACAAATGGCCATGCACATCAATGTGTAACATTCCCAAACAATGTTTCAAATCTTTACACCAATTCCTCAATAAATATGTAAAAAGCAAAGACAAAATCAAAATTAAATTACTGCAAAATATAGATACCTGTCCAGTGCGCAAGTACACAAGACTACAAGGACATTCATTGGCATGCATTACAGGACCTACTTGTAAAACCACTTTCCATGATATCAAAAGGATATCAACACATCATTCAACTATAAGAAATCTAGTCTATAAACTGTACTATGCTAAAAGTCCTGCTTTAGCACTAGCAAAGTTAAATAACATCCTTCTACATGGTACAGCAAAAGACCTACTTAAAGAAATTCACTATATCCAGAAAAAATATTTTGGAAGAGAAAGCCATTTACAGAATGAAATAGCTTTAAACCAATTAAGCAACAATTCTACACATGGCAACCTTTTGCTAAACACATACAAAAAAGAAATACTAAAATTTAAAAGTACATCAGCTGAAGTACCAAACCATGTATGTGTATGTTGCCGTAGAATTTTTTATAAAAGTAACACAAAAACTGTGGACCTATCATACAAAATAGAAGACAATGAAGATTCTAAATGGTTTGAATTAGCTCTCTACCTTCTAGCAGAAAACAAATATGAAATAACTGAGCCCTTAATACTTTGCAGTTATTGCACCACAAAACTTGACAACAACCAAACTCCTTCACGTTCTATCACAAATAATTTGGAATTATACCCAGTACCAAAACCTCTACAACAACTTAATTTATATGAGAGCATCATAATTCAAACAGTACACCCATTTCAAGCAATAATACGCCTTCAACCAAAAACAGCAAAATTACCTCCCTCTGAATTGGCATTCATGGAAAAGTAGTTTATTTACCATTAAATCTAAAAGAAAATGTGCATACTCTAGGAGTGCAACGTCCAATGCACCAATCTTTAATTATATTAGTAAATGGAGTACCTACAAAAGACAAAAAAATATGGCAGCAGCTGGTAGATTTATATAAAGTTAGACAAGCCTTCCAATATCTTAAAGAGAATAATGAATATTACAAAGAAATTAATATTGAAGAAAACTTGAAAGATACAACTGAAATAATCCAAGAAACACAAGAAGCTGGTCAATTTGAGCTACTAGATCCTGCTACAATATCAAATACTTTAGACCAGTATACAATTCATCCTTTGCACTGTAATGACACCGTACAAGATGTACTGGAAACTTACCAAATGCGTCAAACAAAAGGATCGCCAATCAGTATATGTGAAAAAAGTATAGAAGCACGTGCTTTTCCTCCTCTCTTTCCTACTGGCAAAGGAGGAAGGTATGATAATAGACCTATTCAAATATCAGCTTCAGAATACCACTCATTACGGATGTATTCTGAAGATCCCAGATTTAGACAAAATGTGGAATACATATTCCACCTACTCTTTGAAAGTGAACTAGCAACTTTATGTTACGGAGTTGCACACATATTAAAATCAGGATCACACTTTCAAAATATGACAGCTACACAATTATTAGAGAAAGTGCAACAAAAGGATGAGGTTTTACAATCAAATATTCCAAATCTATTAGCAAATATGCGTGGTACTAAAGAGTACTGGTTTCGACGTCATGGAGATGTACGTTGTATGATCAGAAACCTTGGCCCACCCACTTGGTTTGTTACATTAAGTTGTGCAGAATATGCATGGGAAGATTTACATGATTTCCTACGCATATCAAATAAAAACAAAACAAACATAGATATTCTAACACCTGGAGAACTTTGTTCTTTAGATCCTGTTAATGTTTCAAGATATTTTCACCATCGCTTCATTGCTATGCTACATTTTATTTGTAATAAAACTGTTCCTCCCCTTGGAGAAGTGCAACACTTCTTTTGGAGAAAAGAATACCAAGCCAGAGGAGCACCACATATCCACATGCTTTTATGGATTAAAGATGCTCCTAAATTTGGTCAAGACAGTGATGCCACTGTTTTACAGTTTATTGAAAAATATGTCACTTGTGAAATTCCATCAGAAGCCATGAATAGTGATCTTTGTGCACACATTTTACAATTTCAAAGACACAAATGTGGAAAATAGTGTCGTCGCAAATACAAAACAAAGGCAAATACTACACCAAATGCCGATTTGGTTTCCCTAGACCTGTTACAAATACAGGTCAAGTAAACAACCTCATGTCTTCAGTTAGACATACTGTTAAAGGAAAGTCACCTAAAAATACATATTCCATAAAAAGAAAAGAAGAAGAAAAATATATCAATGATTATAATGCAATCATTGCCCACTTATGGAATGCAAACATAGATGTGCAGTACATTGCAGACAATTCTACTGCAGTTGCACGATATGTCACAGCATACTTAACTAAAGCAGAAAAGACAGAGCTCCAAGACCTCTGGAATGACCTGTCATCAGATAAAACAGTATCTCAGAAATTATACAGCTTGGGCATAAAAATGCTCACCCATAGAGAATGTGGATCTTATGAAGCAGCTGATCGTTTAACCGGTACTTCATTGTATGATAAATCTGAAAATAGAGTATGGCTAAGTCTTGGTCCAGCTAAATCTAGAAAAAGAGTTCTAAAATCATATGAAGATATAGAAACAATAGCCAAACATGATCCCAACAGCCAAGACATTTTAAAAAACAATTTATTGGACACATACTACCCAAACAGAAGTAATACTTTGGAAAACATGTGTCTATACCAAATAGCCCAAAACTACACATACAAAAATAATATGAAACCCGATGAAAAAAAAAGGTAAATATAGAGTGACAGACTGTGAAGGCAGCTTAGTTAAACTCACTAAACCAAATTTAATTAATCATATCAAATTGTCATTGAAGACTCCGCAACATAAAGAAGTATATTACATGTCCCTGCTACAACTCTTCAAACCATGGAGAAAAGAAGAACAATTACTAGATAACTATGACTCATATGAGGATGCTTTCAAAGCAAATGAAAGCACTATAACTGATGTAAACTTTACACAGTACAAAACAATGTTGCACAATGAACAGCAACATGAAGAAGAACTCCAAGCTCAACTAGATAAGGATACTCCTGACAGTAGTCAACCTTCTCTAACAGGAAGCCAAGAACCACTGGGAGAACCACTAATAACAAATGAGACAGAATTAGCTATGATAGAAGTAGAAAACACCATGTGTCAGTATGAAGATAAGGAAGACTTGACTATACTACAATCAAAACTAAACAATGAGCAAAGTAGCATTTTTCAAGAAGTAACAAAACAAATTGCACATGGTGTAAAACATGAAAATAAAGAATGTTCCTGCCATAATTATAAACCTATACTACTGTACGTCAGTGGTGAAGCTGGTTCTGGCAAAACATTCCTAATCAAAATCATTAGTTCCTTCAACAATTGACAAACAACAAACTGTCAGCTGTTGTCACTGCCCCCACAGGTTTAGCTGCCTACAACATAGGTGGTGTTACATTACACCGATTACTACTATTACCAGTAGAACACCAGAACAAATTAGACTATTACAAACTTTCTGCAGAAGCTGCAATGGAATTACGCAGAGTATTGAAACAAATGAAAATGCTACTAATAGATGAAGTGAGCATGGTCTCCAACCTGATGTTAGCTTTTATTCACCTCAGATTACAAGAAGTACTCAAAACAGACTATGAAGAGCTCTTTGCAGGAAAACACATTATTGTTTTTGGAGATCTGCTTCAATTAACACCAGTAAAAGGTGAACCTATTTTTAAAACATTAGGGCACAAACTCTGCCGTAAAACTGTTGGCAGCATTGGAAATGTCAACCTTTGGCAACATTTCCAATACAGAGAATTAACAGAAAACATGCGCCAATCTGCAGATCTCACTTATGCCAACATTTTAAAAAGTTTGAGAGTTGGTATAATTTCTAAAGAAGCAGAAGCAACATTGAAAACCCGGCACATTAATGCACTTTATGGCGATAATGCATGTGCTACAGATGTTATGGAACAATTAGCCCACAAAAATGTCAATTGTATGGCCTTAATGCCAACTCTTGCAAGCTGTTTCAAATTCAATGAAATCATGCTAAGTAAAGAAATGCAACCAATAATGGAAATTAGCGTCACAGACAAACTAGATGTATATGGTATGACACTACCCATGTGTGACCAAGCCACAACAAGACTAAATAATTTAGAAAAATCAATCTCAAACACAGCAGGCTTAGAAAAGATGTTAAAATTATCCTTAAATTGCAGAGTAATGCTTAAACGTAACCTTGACATGGACTAAGGACTAGTTAATGGAGCACTGGGTACAGTTGTTGGCTTTCAAACATACCCACGTGACAACAAAATTCAGTTTGTCAATATACTCTTTGACAAAATTTCAGAAGTAAAATGGATAGGACGCTCAACAGCTAGATTCCTTCTCTTCAAAGATATGTATGTACGCAGAGAACAATTTTCTCTAACTCTTGCATACGCAGTCACAATTCATAAATCACAAGGTCTTACCCTAGACAAAGCAATGATAGATATTGGTAACACAGTCTTTAAAGAAGGCATGAGCTACATAGCACTATCATGCTTACGTACACTTGACTGCCTATTTCTAATCAACTTTGATGCAAGTAAAGTAAACGTTGATATTCCTTGCATTTTAGAATATAATAGACTTCGCACACTATACACTCCCCATCTAAACACATATTCTGTTCCACAAAAACTAAAACGTTGTAAAAGAAAACTAAATCAAACTGAAATGCAACAGGACGTCACTGGAAATCCTCCAAAGAGAATAAAGGAAACTAATACTCCATCAAGTACCACAAACAAAAAAGAATCAATTAGAGAAAGTAAACCAGGTACTTCTTTAAAGAAGGAAGACAAACTCCAAAAAAAGCAGTTAGATACAGAACTACCTGGACCATTTAAATTCTCAAATATAGTTGGTGTAAGTTGCTATGCAAATGTAGCAATGAATATTCTATTTCAATTATCACCAATTGTTGACAACATTTACACACACAGTACAAGCCCATTGCGTTTGCAAATGTTAGTACTTCACAGAAATGCAGCAAACAATCCTGACAACACATATAGTGTTTTTGGAATAAGACGACAATTGGACTACTGTGCTGGAATGGTGAAATTCACTATAAACTCACAGGAAGATCCACAAGAATTTCTAATGTACTTACTACAAGTACTGGAAAACAAAAACATACCTATAAATGAAATCTTTCAGATTTCATACATGTGGAAACATACATGCACTCTCTGCAACAATGTGACACAAGAAGAAATCCCCAATGAACGCTTCATATATATATATCAATACCAAATTGTGAATCCATTCCATTTCAGCAACTTGTACAAAATGCAAACCATGGTAGATTATGCTCTACCTGCAATTCAGATAATCGCTCCACGTTAGTAATACAAACACATAGCAAATACGTAATACTAATGCTTCTACGTTACAATGCAGATGGTACCAAAAACAACTGCAAGCTGACTGGATTCACACATGGTCAAATATCACTTGGTAAGAAAACATTCACAACAATAGGTATAATCTACCACGCAGGAGCCACAACCAATTCAGGGCACTACACTGCATACATAAAAATGGTTTGAATGTAATGATAGTACCATTACTCTAAAGCAGAGATTACCAGCAAATCTTACAAACGCTTATTTGATGTTCTTAAAACCAAAATTTGATAAATAAACTGTATTTAAACCTTTAAGTAAATTTGTGTTACAAAAATATAAACTGTTAGAATACTCCAAAACCTATCTAACTGCTCAAAGATTCTACAACAACTAATCAGATAAATGAATACCACTAAAGTAGACCAAAAAATACACAGTTAGAATACGCCAATTGGTATCTAACTGTCCCAAAATTATAAATGTCTGTTAAAGTAATATAAACTGTTAGAATACTCCAAAAGCTATCTAACACTGAAAGATTCTACAACAACTAATCAGATAAATGAATACCACTAAATTAGGCCAGAAAATACACAGTTAGAATACGCCAATTGGTATCTAACTGTCCCAAAATTTAACAATATCCAAATAGGTAAATGAAAACCACTAAAATATATTAAAAAAGTAGACAGTTAGAATACGCCAATTGGTATCTAACTGCTCCAAAATTTTATAACATCAAAACAAATGAAGAATCTGTTACTGTTCCAAAAGAAATACAACAAAGCAAAGTATAAAGCATTAACCAGAAACAACAAGTGAACACTGAAAACAAACAAACAAATAAACTGTAGCATAACAGAAAAAGGGTTTTTTTTTTAAATCCAACATGGATTTTTTTTTCTCCCACAGACCCAATGATTTTAGCAACAAATACAGAAACTGAGCAAATTGCACAGTACTCTGATTTGTACTCTACTAAATATGAGGGTCGAAAAAAAATAAAAGTATATTGCTTATACAATGTAATAAGTCATTACAAAATACTAATACTAACATGCTATTTTCTTTTATCACAGAAATGAAGAAAAAAACATGGACTCCCATTACTAGACCAAACAGTAAGTATACAATAATAAGGACAACCATAGCAGCACATCACATCCATAGTATCTAATACCTTTGTTCCTTATACATTTGTTTTTCACCCAAAGTTATAAACAAATATGAATGTGATATGCTGCGGTGGTTGTTGCCAGGGCATAGAGTCTTGGGTGCATGGCCAAATGGCCAAATGGCCATGCACCCAAGACTCTATGCCCTGGCAACAACCACCGCAGCATATCACATCCATAGAGTCAAACATTTCAACTATGATCTATGGGAAACTTTTAATGTCCGCGAACAATGTGAGTGTTCTTAGAACACTTTGAGCTTCCCAGCGAACAATACGGACACCGTTTTCAGGACACCCCCTACGAACATTTCAGAACAACGCGATAGTTCTTAGAACACTTTCAACTTAACAACGAACTATACGGACACCGTCCTAAGGATCCCCTATGAACATTCCAGAACACCGGGAGTGTTCTCAAAAACGTCTTCAGAATACCCCATCTTGTTTATTTGCGAACAATTCAGGACACCGCGAGTGTTCTTAGGACACATTCAACTTGACAGAGAACAATACGGACAGCGCGCTACGGACACCCCCTACGAACATTCCAGGACACCGGGAGTGTTCTCAAAAACGTCTTCAGAACACCCCCATCTTGTTTTATTTGCGAACATTTCAGGACACCGCGAGTGTTCTTAGGACACATTCAACTTGACAAAGAACAATACGGACAGCGTCCTCAGGACACCCCCTAAGAACACTCCCCGGGCACCGGGAGTGTTCTTAGAAGCGTCTTCAGAACACCACCATCTTGTTTATTTGCGAACATTTCAGGACACCGCGAGTGTTCTTAGGACACATTCAACTTGACAAAGAACAATACGGACAGCGTCCTCAGGTCACCCCCTACGAACACTCCCCGGACACCGCGAGTGTTCTTAGAAGCGTCTTCAGAACACCCCCATTTTTTTTATTTGCGAACATTTCAGGACACCGCGAGTGTCTTAGGACAGACTCAACTTGACAGAGAACAATACGGACAGCCTCCTCAGGACACCCCCTACGAACACTCCTCGGACACCGCGAGTGTTCTTAGAAGCGTCTTCATAACACCCCCATTTTGTTTATTTGCAAACATTTCAGGACACCGCGCGTGTTCTTAGAACACATTCAACTTGACAGAGAACAATACGGACAGCGTCCTCAGTACACCACCTACGAACACTCCCTGGACACTGCGAGTGTTCTTAGAACAGTTTCACTTTGCTTGTGAACAAAACGGACACATTTTGACTCCTTAGAACACCCCCTAGTCAGTTTATTTAGAACATTTCAGAACACCCGTGATGTCCGCAAACAAATCGAACAGAAAAAGAACGTCTAACACATAAAAAACACAACTTTCATCCTATCTCACACACTCCCACCCTCCCCAAACACTCCTACACACCAACACACTCTACAAAATACACATTTTGAACAAAGTTTCACCGCACTGTCCAGGACGTCCGCGAATCCAACATGGCGGGCGCTACCGAAAAATCTGACGCGCTTCACGCTCCACGCCGTCCAATAAGCGAACACTTTGCATGTCCGCGAACATCACGCAAGACGATTGGCCAATCAGGACACTTTCCGCGGAGCGAACAGGGAAGTGTATCCGCAAACCGAACACAGATATCACACATTTTTTTGACCTACGTTTTGGTCATTTTAAAAAAAAACTACTGGACGAATTTTCACCAAATTTGCAAAAGCACGCTTTCGGGACCAAGCCGCTGCTCCTGGTCCAAATTTGGTGGAAATCCATCCAGCGGGTTGGGCTGTAGAGGCAAGCAAAAATGTTTTCCCATTCACTCTATGGAGAGTGACTATAATGTAAACAAATATGAGCATATAGAGGGAAGGTAGAGTAATAAAAACTAAAACTATGACAAAGTGCTGATACCATAATGATTATCTTCATTCACAGAAAGGATTCCTCTCTTTCAAGCCTGTATCTTCCGCTACGTACATGTTTCATATATGATGTGACAGGAACCCAAGTCTACAAATATAGTACCTTTTCAATGTTTACTTCCTGACTGTTACTGTAGAAAACTATGTGGCTTCGATATGTCAGTAAAGGATAAAAAGGGAGAGCCAGCCATGTGATGTCATCAGTTATGTCATCAATGACATTTGTGATGTCATCTTTGATGTCCTGGGTGTTAGTGTTAGCAGTGCACGGTGGCGCGAGTTATGGTTGCTTATGTTACCATAACTGGCGAATTTCAAGGGTTTTTCGGTTTTACTTGGAACCATAACGTCCCTTTAACAAAGTTTTTTCACTGAATTTCATAGGTTTTTAGTAACAGAACTTAACCATAATATCCCTGACATGTAACATAGAACATACTAACCCCCTCGTATTGAGTTTCATGCCCGTGGACTACCGCCATGTCCGCGGACACATCGAAAATCTGAGCGTGGTGAATGTAAATTTAAATAGTGTAATAGTGTGCCCCATTTCCCCTTTGAAGTTGGCTCTGAAAAGAGCCGTTTTTTTTTTTTTTTTTACAGATGCTTGAAAGACACCTGTTATTTTATATTTTTTTTCTTGTTTTTTTTTCGTACTTTACTCCTAAAATCTTCATATAACCTTCTCCAAAGCAACCCTTACATTCCAAAATAAAAAGGCGTTTCCGGTAAAAGATAAAGAAATGCCATCTTCTTTAAAATTAACAGCATTACTGGCATCAATATTCTCATTGTTACAGAAGAACATACCAGCTCTAAGCATGAAGGCACACATGCCTCGGTTGATGACACACCTAGCAATGTTTTGCTGAGGACAAAAAACTGAACTATTGTCCCATATTGCCCTAGGTAGTAATCCAGAAAAAATGACTTTCGCATTTGGAAGGATCTTCACTACGGCTTGAACCAAGCATTTAAAATCAGCCAACAAAGTAGGGGCACTGACGTTGCCCAAATGGAAAGCACCATAGTGCAAAACTACAACATGCGGACTGTTCATCGTGGCCATATCCGCACAAACTTGTACAATTCCCTGTACATTGCAATCAGGCACAGTGCTCCACACCACCTCCACTCCTTTGACATCAAAGTTCTTTGCAACATGCCTGCATTCAGCGTACTGCTGTAAACCATACACAAACATATCTCCGAGCACCAACACCCTGACTTTCTCCACTTCTGCCATCTTCACCACACACAGTCTCTTTCAACACAAATCCACAACCTCGACATCTGATTGGCTGATCCGTACAGTCTTCTTTCCAT
This sequence comes from Ambystoma mexicanum, assembly GCF_040938575.1. Taxonomy (NCBI): domain Eukaryota; kingdom Metazoa; phylum Chordata; class Amphibia; order Caudata; family Ambystomatidae; genus Ambystoma; species Ambystoma mexicanum. The sequence continues at coordinate 373,309,451 of NC_090922.1, forward strand.
GTTGGATTTCCTGGAAAAACCCGGATTTACCACGCCCTGTCCACGAACAGCCGCGGTGTCCGCAGACGGCGTCCACTTTACTCTCTGTACCATTCCCTCATTGCATACAGCTAAGCAATCACACAATACGAATAACGTCCTCAGAACACCCCCATTTTGTGAATTTTCCAACATTTCAGGACAATTATCATTTCATTATTCTACATATTAACATTACAAATATTATACTTTCTTGTACTCTGCACACAATGTTATCTTTCTCCATTAGCAGCTCAGTATACTACATAGAATCCCATAATACAATGCTATTTATTGATATAAATGCATCGTTCAAAGCACTAATAACGGTATGATATTTATTGCAATATCCTTGACACTTTTTTCGGAACATTATAATGAAAATCCCTAGTACACAAATTCCATGAAAAGTACATACACATGTGATGTCATCAGTGATTTCATCAATGACATTTGTGATGTCATCTTTGATGTCCTGGGTGTTAGTCTTAGCAGTGCATGGTGTTGGCGCGAGTTATTTTTCATAGCTTACCATAACTTGCTATTTTCAGGGGTCTTTCGGCTGTACTTAGAACCATAACGTCCTTTAAACAAACTTTTTTTAATATCACGCAAACAATATACAAACATGGCGTGCAAAAACCAACTTCTACAGATGGCTTTACACAGAATGTTGCAAAGTAAGAATTTATGCTCGTTCACAGTGAAGGTCAGCTGCTTCATTTTTTTCTCGGGCCCCGGAGAGTCTCACGAAGCAGACTATAAGGTTGTATTGTGTTTTGACCTTGACAGACAGAGATTGTGATGAAAGACTTCTCTTGAAGGAGTGTTGCTAAAACGTAAGAGAAGATAAAGATGAAATTTCTGAAACGAAACCACTTTTACATATTATATCACTATGCGAAAGATCGTTGGCACACGCAGAGTCGTATTTTCGGACTGCACCACTCGTAGACAATGGAAATTGCAATTGTACTGTAAGTAACCCTTTACATTACTTTATACCAAATATAATTACAATAGCATAGCATTAAACATCGCTGAAGTTGAACTTGTTCGTTGAAAGTGGCATAATGTTTTCTACCGCGTACTATCACCGCCGAATCGATCCCCTGTCATTTAGAGGGCTCTGAAAAAGGCAGACGACACAGAGTGGGTTAAAAGAAATAATTTAACCGGTCTATAGGCGGTCAAACGCTCTACTTGCTGTGCCACTTTACTGTAGCCTGTCAAGTGGCACAGCGAGTACAGCGCTCGCTTTGACATCCGTGCACAGCTTGCTAACGCAAGTTCGAATCCAGGCAAGCCCAAACTCAGCTTTTCATCCTTCCATGGTCGATAAATGAGCACCACACACCATGGTTAATAATAAGCACCGCTTAGATACCTCACAGTTCTTAGCGCTTTATGAATGGGAAATTATTATTTTTTTATTATTAACATACTCTGTTGCACTATCTTCGATAGCAAATAGTTTCACGCCCTAATAAATAAAATGATGATTTTTAATGAAGATCGGCTTGTGAGACTAATTTATGTTTTTTAAAACAGGTACGTGGCCCCGTTTTGTCTATGTCACAATTTACAGACTCCAGCGGATGGGGTCTTCAACTGCCAGGTGCAAGTCCAAATATGCAACTTCATGACCCTCACCATTTTATGGGACAATTGCCAAGGACCAATATGCCCTTACGCAGTACTAGCGGCTACAAACAACATACCAACCAATACGGTGGTCTAATGGCTCGTTGTTGGAGCAACCTTCCGATTATCAGAGAGACCATTTACTGCTTTTATCATAAACCAACAGCCTATCTACCGCAAAGGAACAACGCGCGGCTCCAAGTAAACTTTTGCTGATCGACAGCAGAGACAATAGCAAATCGCTGAATATTCACTAAACATTTCATGTGAAATAAATGTACTTTACCAAGTGTACAATCCTGCTGTTTACTTTTAAACCACAGTTTCATATTCCGAATTGTGACGCACTGAGTTGTAACCTGATCTAACACTCTCTGTACCGCAAAGGAGAATCGCGTGTCTCAACATGAACTTTTGCGGATCGACAACAAAGACAAATGCAAATTGCTGAATATTCTCTAAACATTTGATGTCAAATAAATGTACTTTACAACATTTACAATCTTGCTCTTTGCTTTTAAATCACAGTTTCATATTCTGAATTGTGGCGCGCTGTGTTGTGACATAATGTGTGTTGTCTTCCGGGTTCTGTGTAAAGTCGCGTAGTACTGGAGACGACTGGGCGCGTTTCATTACGCACCCTGTAATGTCACAGAGAGAGGCGGGGAATATGAATGCTTTGATAATATCAGGCTTAGTGGCGGGAGATATGATTTAGTGTCGCAAAAGCAAGTCAGGCAGGTCAATAGCGCCAGTCATAGGATTATCACATAATGTTGACGCACACCAGCCGGATTTATCGTTTCTTTAGTGGACAAAAAGTCGGTTGACGCCCCTAGGAAATTGTACTACTAGCGGACAAGAGGAGTGCTCTTAAAACACTTTCACCCTGACAACGAACAATACAAACAACGTTCTCAGAACACCCCCATTTTGTGTAATTGCAACCATTTCGGGACACTGCGAGTGTTCTTAGAACACATTCAACTAGACAGATTACAATACGGACAGCGTCCTGAGGACACCCCCAGTTTGTGTATTTACGAACAATTAAGTACACCGCGAGTGTTCATAGCTCATTTTTACCTTCCTTGCGAACAAAAATGACACATACTCCGTCCTCTAAACACCCCACCATTTAGTTTATTTACAAAATGTCAGAACAGCCGTGTTCTCCGCGGGCAAATCGAACGCAACAAAAACGTCTAGCACATAAAAAAACAAACAAAGCATTCTCCCCCACCGTCCCCAAACACTCTTACACACCAACACACGGCACTAAATACAATTTTTTATCCACGTTTCACTGCACTGTACGCGGTCGACTGCGAATACAAGATGGCGGGCGCCACAGAAAATCTGACGCGCTCCACGCCCCTCGCCGTCCAATCAGCGAACACGTCGCATGTCCGCAGACATGACGCAAGCCCAAGGGCCAATCAGGGTGCTGTCCGCGGAGCGAACAGGGAAGTCCGTCTGCGAAGCGAACGCAGATATCACAAATTTTTTTGCCTTACATTTTAGTCATTTTTAAAAAAACTACTGGACAGATTTACACCAAATTTACAAAAGCACGCTTTTGGGACCAGGCCGCCGCTCCTGCCGCAAATTTGGTGTAAATCCATCCAGCGGTTCGGGCTGTAGCCATGCGCAAAGTTTTTTCCCATTCAGTCTATGGGGAAAAAAAAGTTTTGGGACCCCCCTATAACTTTGCCCCCCCCTGGACGAATCCTCACCAAACTTTGCAAAACAATTCAGAGTGACCCAACTACTTTTTTTGCAAAGTTTGGTGAGGATCCGTCCAGGGAGAGCGAAGTTATAAGCCGCCCAAAAAGTGCTCTTCCTATGGAAACAGCAACTTAACCATAACTACATGGCCACTACTGTGGCCATGTAATATATCCTGATGTACGTAATAATGATAATGAAATGAAGAGATGTTTTATTCTCTCTGTCTCTCTGTCTCTCTCTCTGTCTCTCTCTATCTATCTCTCTCTCTCTCTCACACTCTTTTGTTTCTCTCTTCCTCTTTTTCTTCTCTTTCCCTCTCTCAGTTTGAAAAATGAACATGCTAATAATGACATAATTATGAGTTGTATAAAACAAAAACAAAAAAAAAGAAAATTGATGTTATGGGATGCTTAATGCACTTTCTGTCTCACTATATAGGAGAAACCATGGCAACTGAGGGGGCCCCTGCCATGAACAGCGTTAGAATAGATAGAAATGGAAATACTAATTTTGACTTGCATAGATATTTGTATGAGTGTGGCTTGTTTGTGTGTGCTGTAATATTTGTTACAATGATGTTTGGCTTAGTAATATACTGGGCGGTTGCGTTTATATCTATCGTTATAAAAGAGGGGGGAGGAAATGGAACAAGTATGATAAAACAAGGAATCTACCTCATATAGGAGGGCCTTAAGCTCATATGGGGGATTGGTACCCACCATGATAGCACAGAGCACCCAAATGATACAGACAATGAGCAGATAACCCCACATTCTATTTCCCCGTACAATGCCTCTGAATATAACGTTTATGAAATGAACAATCCAAATCCTTCTGTTTTGCGTTGGTTATGTGATGACACCACCACCGCTGTAACACCAACATTTGAAATACCTGTAGGGTATAATTCCCCCACAACTATAAAAGAAGAAAATGCGGAAATAGCTGAGAGATTTCTTGCCCTGTATGACGAATGTGAAAAGGGAGGAGCGGGGAGGGACGCCTTTAATACAGCATGAAGTAAAAAAGAGAGAGTAAATGCTAGAAGCAATAGAAGAAGGAGGGAGGTTGGGAGGAGGAAGTATGATGAATACTCCGGGTTGGGGTTAGATGCAATAGAAGATTCCAGACACCCGCACCAGTCCAACAAGTGGTATGCAGATATGAGTTCCACTGCCAAACAAACCACAAACAAGAGCTGCTATGTGTGCTCTCTAATACTGCATGCCTCAGGTACCACCAAGGTGCTCCTGCCACAGGAACTACCTTTTGCAGATGCCCAGTGTCTCCTTCATCTCACCCTAGGTATAATAAAGAACACCTTTCAGGCACACAGAGTTTCTTTTGAAATGCTACAGAACGAAAAAAAATGTGCTACTCGAGACCTAAAGGAGTGATATGCCACAATCCTGGAGTGGCACGTGTTCTCTGGCAACGTTGCACTCCACCCAGTTGGTGGTTCCGGAGAGTCATATCGAAGGGGGGAGGGGGCTGCAAGCCGTCCAAGTTCCAGAACACACAACCAACGGATGAGATGCCAATATATGCCCTATCAATGGACAACATGCAAAGCCTGATATCCAGAAAATGGAGGTCATCCAACTACATATCCAAAGCATCCACAGAACTTTTGGCGTAAATTACAGACAGATTCCGGTTGTTCAATTCTGCTGAAATATTCTTCGCCTCCCTTATTCCCAGTATCCAACCGCAAGCCAACACAAAATGGCTTCACATAATGCGCTGGGAACTGATCCTACTAGCCAACGACACTGAAGATGGGTTCAACGTGATAAAGGTGGTGCTAAAGGCCCTACGGCTAATGACAATGCAGAACAGGTATGTCCTAGAACTGTTGACGACGATGGATGGAGGTGTTTGCTGAAAAATCGGGAGCGCATGCTACACGTTCGTACCTTCTGCAGACACAGACAATGGAGCACTGTCCCACGTTATCACAGCCATGCACAACCTGGGCGAGCGGATGAAGAACGAATGAGGTGTGGAGCCGAGCTCATGGTTCAATGAGATTTTTTCATGGGTACCGTCCTGGCTCGGGATGACTGTTAAACTGCTGATACCCATCACTGTGTTTTTGCTCCTGATTTTTTGTGTGTGCCAGTTTGGTCTTCGGTGCTGCGCAAACGCAGTTCCTAATGGTGCAATGATGATGGTAACAATGAGCAATGCTAGAGGAGTGGCGCAGATGACACAAGAGGCACAAGTACAAACAGGTGAGGACCCTGGGCCCAAATATAGAATGGTAGCACTGTACTATGATGGGGACATAGTGGACAGATTGTATCACACTACAATAAGGGAGACCCGTACACTAGAGGGGTATAAAGAGGTATGGGTGGATTTGGAGGGAGATGGGGGATGTATATACATGACCCGAACCCTTGATGAATATGCTAGAGAAGGACAGAGTCTCCGGGGAGTATGTAGGGCCTGGATGCCAAAAGAGGAAATGCCAGCTTGGGATGGAACAGTAGCTGGCATCTATGCACCTGGGCCCAGGATGTTGGACGGCTGCGGGCCGACGTATGAGTCTGCACGGCTCACCCTGTAGCATGATACAGACTCCATTTTGTATATACATGACCTGAACCCTTGATGAATATGCTACAGAAGGACAGAGTCTCCGCGGAGTATGTAGGGCCTGGATGCCAAAAGAGGGGATGCCAGCTTGGAATGGAACAGTAGCTGGCATCTATGCACCTGGGCCCAGGATGTGGGATGGCTACGGGCCGACGTATGAGTCTGCACGGCTCACCCTGTAGCATGATACAGACTCCATTTTGTGATACACTTAGGGCCTCATTACACGGATGGCGTTAGGGATTTACCGGTACCGGTAAAATACCGGTACCGGTAAATCCCTACCTCCTTACTACGAGGTCCCTTTGCGGGTTGGGGGATTTAACGCCTGCTTTTTGCAGGCGTTAAAATCCAACCCGCTAAGGGACCTCGGAGCTAATTACGGCACCGCAAATTTGCGGTGCCGTAATTAGCGCCTTCCCCATTCCCATAGAGCCCTATGGGGCAGAAATGGGAATGGGGAAGGGCAATGGCGGAAGGGGGATTTACTGCCCCTCCAACCTTGGAATGGGGCGGTAAATCCCCTTTCCGCCAAGGCGGTGCCGGTATTTTACCGGCATGAGCCATGGCGCTAATAGCGCCATGGCTCACCGCCTTCCGTGTAATGAGGCCCTTAGACTCCATTCTGAGTACAACAATCTAGGCCTCAGTGGCACAAGCGGCCTGCAGGGCTACAGCTCTCCCTCACCTGACCACGCACAGCGAGCCAGCACTCCCCTCACCCTGCTCCTCATGGCGGCTCCGCTGAAGGCCTGTTCTCATGAGCAACTAGATGAGAACAAGTAACAGTAGAAACACTGTATCTTTCCCCTTCCACAGTACATCATTGACCTGACGGTGACCGGACCTTAAGCTGGGGTCTGAGAAAAACAAAGCTTCCTCTATAAAACATGTCCTGTCTCCTTGCACACCCCTGTACCTATAATATATGTTGTGAATAACCCCCAACCCTATCCCCGTTTGAGGTATCAGACATGAATGTTAAGACTGTGTGGCACCCAGTTTAATCCATGCTGCTAAGCCATTTGCACGGAGGATGAAACAGCCTCAAGTCCATAAGGTTGATTGTTCATATTAAAATGGGACGACCTTTGCCCATCCCAGAACACCCACATGTAAGGTTATCAAACATATGTATATTCGAATTTGTCATTACTAATCAAGGGTCATTGTTGCTGCGCAATATTTCAAAAGCAATGCACAATATGATTTCCCATAAAAGACGCAGGTTTACAAGTAAACAATTAATTGTTGCAACATATATGAGTCTTTTAAAGTGATAAGAACTGCCTTTTTTATCAATGAAATGTCATTTAAAGTAATTATTTAACCCTTGAGCATGTACACAAGTCTGATCATAAGTAGAATGTTGTACATTTTCACTGACGCTGATGTATACGCCAACCATGTTCTACCTCACGTTCTATGCTAGCTTTCCCCATGTGTCCCCGCACCCAAATGCAAAACTATGAATGATGTGATGTTAACAAAACCTTTCATTGATTCTGCAAAGACAGTACCTATGAAATACGAAAAAGTGTAATACAAAAAGTGTTCATAAGCTCACATAATCGTTGATATATATATATATATATATATATATATATATATATATATATATATATATATATATATATATATATATATCAACGATTATGTGAGCTTATGAACACTATTTGTTTCATATATATATGAAATTGTACTGCCCTACCTCAGTTTCTCATTTTATAATGATGTGCATGCAACCCTGTAACACACACGCGTGAGAAGTTACAGGCCATCTCCCCCTTTCCCTGGAAAGCTGCGTACTCAGCCCCCATCCTCCTCCCTCCAAGGCCCGATGGGGATTGAAGGTCTCGGGTTTATTGATGTTACAATAACACAGCTACACCTCCTTGCTTTCTTTCCTGCTGAACATGCACAAGGTATTTACCTTGCCCCATGCCCCCTGACACCCGACACCACCATAAAATCACTGTGTACCTCCACACTCTGGTTAGAAGAATTATGAGTAGCAAGGCCCCACATGCCACCACCTCTTGATGTACCAGCTATGTGCCCCACTGACCCAATGGTATTTTAGTTCACCCCAACCTTGACTGGCCATGGTGGCAGTTATTCACTCTTGTCCTTAGACACTATAAAACTGTCTCTTACTACATCTAACAAAGTAGAATGATAAAGGTACCCCGACTCATGCCCCCTGATAAGACTCTTGGGGTCGTGAACCTGCCCCTATCTGTTAACAATGACTTTATGATGATGTATTGAGAAGACCCAGACGGTTACATGCCATTTCTTTTGTGATGTTAGATTAACAATTTGTAGGATTCATATGACAGATTGAAGTAGAAGTTAGTAATGAATGAGTTTGGCCACAAGGGAAAAATGTGCAAAATGCAGTCATGATGTATCAACTCGAACAGCTTGTGACCTGATACTCCACCCTGATGAGCCCAGCTGACCCGAGCAGCCTGCGCTGCCACCACGTGGATCTCTGCCAATCATGGAGCACCAAACCTACATCGTACATAGTAGCTAGTCTTCACCACCCAATCCCCACGATTATGTGCCCCCTATAGCTAACCTCACCAATGACATGTTTTTGTAATAAATATGAATGTCTTTCTGTCATCTGGCAGAGCGCTCTCCGAGTTTGCAGAGTCCTCTGCATGCCCTCTATTGATTTAGATAAAGCCTTTTACACTTCACCCACATTTGGTCTTGGTCTCATTCCCTGCTGAGGTGTGTCCATTATTGACTCCCATTGTAGAGTTTAAATGCCTTTTTCGGGGACACTCACTTTCAATGTTTAAATGAAAGATGTAGGTAAAACTTAAAGTGGCCCAGTTTGGAGTTCATTAAATATATTTTTTTTTAAAATCTATTCTGCTTGACAGTCCTCAGCTTGGGAAAGGTTGACACTTCACTGCTGCCAGGAAGGCCTCATTGCTGCTGGGAGGCCTCACATACTCATAACAAAGGACCTCATTAGACATTTGTCTTCGCCCCAGGCAAAGACAATAGAAATCTTGGACACTCATCCTTCCAGAGGAGGGGCAGGATGCTGGGAGAGGCTTCTCATTGAACTTCAAAGGACTGGCCATTAGCTCACAATTGGGAAGTAAGCAAAAAAAACGGACCTGTGATTTTGGATTTAAATTGCTTATTTTGCCACAGAACGTCATGACATTTAACTTGGCAGCAAAAATAAGTAAACAAATGAAAAGTACATACATTGAAATCTGAATTTATGATAGACATATGCAGACTTGGTAGGATTTCTTACTGCGTAAGGAAGTGAAGTTATGAAAAAGTATTAATTGCACAGAAACTATTAATGCTGCAAATCTAATATTGTGTACCTTTGTTTTTAGGGTGATTGCACATATATGTACTGAGTTAGGAATTGTTAGGCCAAACCCTTATGATTAGAATTGACAAAAATCCATAGAAAGACAAGACCAGGTCCCACCGACTTGGGAGTTGGATGCAAATGTAACCCACAAAATATGTAATATATGTGTCTGATTTTATTAGAGGGCATAATTATATAAATATGTATTTGTGGGAAAGTTGCATTTTGGTCCTAATACCTATCAGAGGTTCCCAAGTCCCATCATAAAATATGACAACCCTTTCTGTCAACCAACCAGCAAAAAGCAAGGTGGAAACTGTACCTTTGACCAATCATAGCCTTGTGGGTGTGGTTTTTAAGTTTGCCCCTACCATAAACTTAGTCTGCCTCACAACCCACAGACACACACTGATTCATGACTCCATCCTGATTTCCGTGTGGCGCTCTGTTCCTGAATTCTCCATCTTTTTCCTGATTCCAGATTTCTTTGCAAAGCCAAGGCCTCAGCATTGCTGAACTCTTTTTCAGCAAGGCCCAAATCCTGAAACCATGCCAAAACCAAAGGGAAGTAAATTGATCCAGTTTGGCTTGCTACCATTAATGATTGCCTGCTGAAACTCGCCATCCCATTGATCTACAGTGTCCAGCAACCAGAAGAGCCAATATAATCCAATCCAGTCTGAGGTACCGTCCAGTTGACCAGAAACACCCACCTGACCTATCACACCAGAAGTACCTATCACACCAGAAGTGCCCTGCTGCCTGTGGACCCAATCCGTGATGACCAGAGCCTTTGACGGTCCCAAAATCTTAAATTATAGTAGACTGTAAGTATCAATACGAATCATAGTGAACCATAGCATATATTTTTAATTTAAGAACCATAATATTGTCAGAATTATTCTTCCTACTCTGTGATTCTTAGTGTTAGCACCAACCTTATCTCATTTTGTTTTTCTTGAACATAAGTCATTAGTGATTTTGAGTAACTAAAGTAATTCACATAAAGAACGTGGTATCCACCACATGAAGGGTTACAAGGGGCTGTGAGTAACTGTAACTGTGGAGATTCACGGGTTGCATTCTCTTTTTCTTAGCCATTAATCTAGTTTAAGTAAAATCAACCAGAGCTGGTAAGCCGAGGTGGGAGCCAGTCTGCCGCAGTCACAGTCACTTTCCACATCGTTGGGCAGGAAGGGCTTATTTAATCCCCAACACACCGCGGAGCGGTGAGCGGAGCTGGTGAGCCGAGGTGGGAGCCAGTCTGCAGCAGTACGCTGCAGACGTGAAGCCGGAGTCGAATGGAGCCAGAGGTACGACCTCTGAATTCTCTGAAGTCACTCATGAATAACTCACCGTCGACGAAAACAGCAAAGTCTGTGGGGGCAATGGCCCTGGGAACAAGCGAGAGGAGGAGGAGCAAGTCTGCTTCAGCACCGAGACCGCTATCGACACCTACAATTGTGGACTTGTTATCCATAGCTCCTGGGCAAACATGTCTACAAGTGCCGCAGCGGGGCTCGTCAAGAGAAGCAGAAAAAAAGGAAAACCACATTTTACCTGAAACCCGTGGACAAGTACGGGAGCATGTACCATTGATGATGTCTCCAGTGGTGGAGGAGCCTGAGGAGCTTGAGGAGCTTGAGGAGTGAGCCGCCCAAGAGGAGGGTGTGGAGGGGGCTCAAGATGGAATGTGCCCGCTCGCCCCGCCTCCTTCCACCCAGCAGGCAGCAGCCTGCCGTCACCGGACTCGGTGAGTGGAGTTCGTCCGGGCGCGGTTGGAGGACAGCGCCGCCCGACTCGAAGCGTCTGCCCTGCTGCGGGGTAAATGCATGCTCCGAACCAGAGGCAAATGAGGATCTGGGTGGAGTCATCTCCCCTGAGAAACCAGACTGGAGTACGGAAGCTTCTAGCCCAACACGGCACCCGAGCAACAGGGGTTCACGGGGGGCAAAGGAGCTAGACGCAGGAACTGAAATATCTGATCATCGATTAGTAAGAGGGGGGCAGAGCCGGCAGCACAGTGCTGAGGTGGAAGTGGAGAAGAAGGCCCCAGGCATAGCGGAAGAAAGAGAAACTCCACCTAATGTGATTCGAGTCCAAGCAATGCTCCACGTCGCACACAGTGAATGCGACAATATCACGCAAGGGCAGGGCAAAAGTCAACCAAGGGACCCTAAGCCCGTTATTGAGATCAGTGATAGACAGATGGATGCAGACCCAAGCAAAGATGAGGAATCGGATGAAGACGACTTGGAAAGCGAAAAGCAATCGGATGGAGAACCGGAGGATTCAAACAAGGAGACTGATGGCGAACAACTGAAAACTGGTTCTGTAGTGAAAAGAAAAAAGAGAATTAAAAGCAAAACCCCCGCCAAAGTAAGACAACAAGGGGCTAATAATATGGTGAATACGAGAATACCCAATACATTTCCCGTGATGGAACAGAAAGCAAAAAAAATCAGCAGACGACGGGCTCAAAAGTCCAAAGGGCTGTCTAAGCCACTTCTGTCATGCCCGTTAAAGGCTTTCTTTACACAACAACATAAAAGGAAACAGAGCATAGAAACTGAAGTATCTTACGCGGAAATGCTAGAAATAGCAGTTGGAACACAGCCAGCCCAAAAGCAGAGGAAAATGGAATCAGCACCATCAGTAATAGACAAGCAAGGGCGGGAAGACGGCCGCCCCCATGAAAATGTTAATACATCCACTAAAGAAGTGAGTAAGGATTTAGAAAAGCCAAAGGCGGCAGGGATTGTGAGTTCTACGACACCCAATCCAAAGGGCCATTCTAGAGGTATGGCTACCAACACACTGATCCAGCAGGCACCGAAAGGGGTCCCGGCGACCATAGATGAGACAGTGGTTTTGGTGGATGAACTGGGGGAGGAGAGGGAAAAGGGGGTAGAAACAGCCCGGGAGCCACACACACAGCCTGAAAGAGAGCAGCGTCTGGTTTGGATAAAGCCCCATCTGACCATGAGTCAGTACATTTTTTCCCCCACCACGAAAGGGGACGAGTCAAAATCCCACTGGGACAACCGTCACATGAACAATGGATCATCAAGAAATCCAGCGAACACTGATAGAGATCTAAGATCTCCAGTGGAATGTTCAGCTTTTGACTCATCAGCAACCTCGAGGAGATCAGAAAAAATTCAAGTCTCGCCGAAAAAGAGACGACTCAGTGACATTGCAGCGACAACGCAAAAAGAATACCCAAATAAGAAACCTGACATGATAGCCATTATGTCTGCCATGTCGATTGTGTTAGCACCTTTCTGCAAACTGTACGAAGCCATAAAAGAAAACGTACACGATAACACAGCAATTCTTTCAAACATGATGGGGAAACTGGCACATGTGGAAAGCTATATAACAGCAGTTGAAGATAAAGCATGCAATCAGAAAACCATTTGGGAAAGAAAAATTGAAGCCCTGGAAAAAAAGATCGAAAGTATGCAAATACAAAATAGAACTGTACAGTCAGCAGCATTTGGCTCTGAGGTAACAGGCCAAGAGGTCCAGGCGCTGACAAAGGGCGATGGCAAAAGCCTTTTAACATTGGCACAAGGGATAACCGAAGAGCGCCAACTTGCAAAAGCCAAAAAGAACCCCCTGCCTATAACCCTCCAGATTCAGACAAATACTATTCTTAAGAATGACTTAAAATTGTTGGCAAAACCAGATGCCAGTGCCTGTGGGCAGGGAGTGCCACGAATAAAGGTAAACCAACATGAACCAACTATACGGTCTGAGGAAAACATCACACCCAGATCGCCAAGAACAGCGGAAGAATTTCTAGGCTGTTCGGATCTAATGAATATATCCTTACACTCAGTAAAGGAGATGAAGGGGACAAAGGAGCATCGAACAGAAAGCAGTGAAAAAATGAGTCTAATAGATCAGGATGAAAGTCCAATCGATGTGGATAAAGTGGCCTACGAGGAACTTGCCCCGAGCGACAAGAAAGGCCCGATTTTGCCAGAGTCCAACGAAGCCCGGTCCAAAGCTAAACCTCACTCAAGTGTCGAGGATAAGAAGGACAAAAACAAAGAATCGAGTACGAGAAGGAGCCCAGTGAAGCCCTGACCTGGACGAGATGAGGTGGAAAAACGAGGAAGCTCGTGGAACTACAGAGCAGAAAGAGGTGAAGTGGACAATCGAAAAAAAGCAAAAGAAGTGATACAAGTTTTCATGTTGGAACAAATGGAAGCAGATAAAAACTTCCTGATATTAAACAGATCGACAGTATTGCAAATAACTAAGAAAACGAAAACATTGAAAAAAATCAGAACGGAGGACTTAGAGCTAGTGTTACCCTATCATAGGGAAAAGAAGGCCAAGGCTTTTCTACACCTGAAATCTGCCGGTATCAAATATATTGATGAGTCAGCCTATGAAGAAATTGAACAAATGGATTTTCGTCTGACTGAAATAAAAAGGAAGACGGACGGACATGATCTAGAAGAGGAAAAGAAGGAAAGGAGCACATTTCAAAAGCACTATTGATCGAAAACTGAGTATCTATATCGCCAAACCTGATGGGATAAGTCCCAGGAGTTTTATGAACCCCACAGAAGATCTCACCACAATGGTGGTGTAGTGAAACGTTCCATTGAGACGACGGAGAGGGATGTTATGAAAAACAACCAAGGGCAAAGATCCAGCAATAAGGAGCACCTTGGGTGGGACGGAAGGCAGTCAGAAGCCAAAGATAGGAACAGCAGCAGCCCTACTTGCGGATATTACCAGATGCCAAATACTTAGAGGATAAGAAAAACACATATTCGAAAAATCTGAGGAAAGCGGAAGTCTTAACACAACACAAAGGCCCCTGGAAGTGGCTAATTTCACTTGCTGAACCAACCTGCTCTTGACGGGTTCACAGTGGTGATATCACCAGCAGTTAAAGGCCTGTTAGGTAGATCTTCATCGGGTCTTTTAACTGCTATTAAAACAGGAACTGGTTTGAGGGAACCGCGAAAGTGGTAAGAGTCATACGAAAAGTTGGTAATTCTGAACGCACAGTCTCAGTCCAACGTCAAGAACCAAAATGGTCCGGAAATTCCTCTGGCAATTGTCAATTGCTATTGGAACCCGCAACGTATGTCAATAAAAACTTTCTGTTCCAACATGAGTGCAACGATAGACCAGCTATACGTTGAATTCGACAAAATTGAGCTTAACATCTGCAGCAAATGCACTGAGGTGGTGGCTGGCCAACAAGGACCCAGCCAGTCCCGAGGAGGCTTAGACTCTACCATCGAGAGAGGAAAGGCGTGGAATGAAGTTATCCGCTCAAGAAACATCCAAAATGTTGCATCACTGTTCGCAAACCAAATAAACATCCCGACGTGGGAACGGAATTTCTCAAAAGCAACCCTCGATTACATCTTTGCCTCCAATGATCTTACACAAGGCCTGACTGGCTTCAAGGTGGAAAAGACTCTCAATAGTGATCACAACTTATTGATTTGCACGTGGCAAACAAGAAGGCCTATTGCAAGGACATATGACCTGGCTATTGAAACTAATTTCCAACACACCCGTCTACGGCTAACTCAACTAGACATCGTGAAAATTAAATGGGCCTGGCAGTACAGAGTCACCGACAACGTCGTGAATGAAATGAAAGAAAGACCAAATTATCTGCCTCTATTATTATCATTTCAAGTACTGGGCACGAAGAAAGCGAAGAAATCGGAGCATGTCAACCACACCTATGACAAAGAACTGGTGGCTAAAAGAAAATGGGCAGTAGACTGAAAAGAATAGTCAAGGAATCAAATGCCCTGGATGATAGGAAGAACTGGCAACTCAAAGTGAAAAGCTATAACAACTGGTGTAAACAAAACAGAGCCATTCAATACCAAAATTACGCCGAGGACATGATGAGCAAATTGCAAACAAAAAAATCCAGCGAATTCTGGACTTTGATAAAATCAATGAACAGTACTCAAATTGCAACCCAGTGCAACTCAGTGGCAGAAGCAAGGTGGATTAGTTACTTCACAACGGAATTTGAGGGTCCGACCATCGAACCAGTCATGAGTAACCAGGTCTCCAACACATCCTGGGAAGATCTTTCGAACGCAGAAGACATTGAAGTAACTATAAGGAAGCTCAAGACCTCTGGAGCCCCGGGTCCGAACGGACTGACGAACGTGGATCTTAAAACGTTCCCAAAGGAATGGTCAGAAATGATCAATAAGATCTTTGTCGAATGTGGGAGAACAAAAATGATCCCTGAATCATGGCAGAAAGCGGTGATAGTCCAAATTTACAAAAAAGGAGCTAGAAACGAACCTGAGAGCTACAGGCCAATTGCCCTATTGGACATAATAGGGAAATCTATGCAACTCACTTGCTTGAACACTTTCGAATCTGGGAAAAAGACGGCCCATCTAAAGACTGTCTTCAAACAGGCTTTCAAAAAAATGGCTGCAGAGTAATGAACATACTGTTAATAAACATCCTGAAAGCCAAAGTCAAAGAAGTTGCGCCAAAGGTCTATTTGGCTTTCGTAGACCTCTCGAAAGCTTTTGACAGGATCGATCGGAACAGACTTTGGCTGAAACTACAAGGCTGGAATTGTCCCAAAAAAATACTGGACCCCATAAAAGCCCTTCGCACACGAAAATCAGAGTCAAATTATACTACCAGGGCGCACTATCAGAAGAGATAGTAGTGAACAGAGGTGTCAAGCAGGGCTGTCCTTTGGCCCCAGCCCTGTTCATAGCATTTCTAGGAGACTATCAGCTCTCAGAAATTAAAATAAGATCTTTCCCCCCTAAAATTGGGAAAATGGAGATTCCACGTCTTTTGTATGCCGATGGTGTCCTTCTGTTAGATCAGACCAAAGTGGGGCTTCGAAGAAAACTAGCAAACCTGGAGAAGTACATCACCGAAAACCACCTGGAGATAAACAAAACAAAAACCAAAATCTTGGTAACTGAGAAAGTACCTAGTAAATCAACGAAAAAACTAAACTGGTTTCTGGATAACACCAAAATTGAAATCATACAAAATATCAAATATCTAGGGGTTCAGATTGATCGTTCAAGAACAGGCAAGAGTGAGCAAAACCAACTATGGGAAAAAGTGAAACCTCTAACCTCACAAAGAAGAGCGGTTGACACCAAGTTTGGAAAGTTTTCCTTAACACCAGCGATAACCTTCTACAAGGCAAAAGTTATACCAGCGCTGGCATACGGAATGGAAGAGTCACTATATACCCCATATCATCTTTGGACCAAACTAGAGGGTCATGTCTGGAAAACACTGTTAGGTCTACCGAATTCGACTGCCATGCCAGCCATCAGGAGAGAGCTGGGTTTAGTGTCATTAGCATCGATGGTAGACCAAAGTGCAATGAGACTGTACAGGAGAATAATCATGTCGGATACATTATCCATCTTCAACATCATGAGGGAAGAAATCGAAACAGGCAAATGTGAGGCTCTGAAAAAATGGATAAAGGACAGAAAGGACGATCTAGCTCAAATAGTGTGTACAGAAAAAGAACTGGAGGAATATCCTGATCGAATTAAAAGAAAATGGAAGAAATGGACTGGATCTTGACAATAGAGAAAGCAGTGGGGAATAAACTCCTAAACCACCTGCCACCTACATTCAACAAGCTGAAAAAAACGCAGAATTACTGCCTAAAATTTCTGGACAAAAAAATGAGAACTTGCTTCATGAAAGCAAGACTAAACCTACTGCTAACCCAAGAGATTATAACAATTTGAGGAGCCACAACTGACAAGTGATGCTGCTTATGCAAAGAGGAATCATCTGCTGAAACACTAAAGCATCTTGTGATTGAGTGTTCAAAAACCAACTTCAACAGGAACATCTACCTCCCTCTGCTGGTTGAAAACGTATGGATTTTTCGACCTGAGGATCTGTGGAATAGACTGATTTCCGGCGAGAAAACGAGATGGACAACAGCGCTGGTCAAACTAATAGAACTTGCATTTGAACAGATTAATCATCAGGCGTCCCAGGGTGGGTCTCCCTAAGGGGAGGGTCTAGGAGGCAAGTTCAGGTATCCCGTCTACTAGTGGCCAGCGTGACACACCAGTCGTTGGGAGGTTTTTGTAGATAGAGATGTTTTTGTTCTTATCGCGATTAGCAGATGTGAAAATTTGATAAAACTTAGTTGTAACTGAGTAGAAGCTCAAATGAAAAAAAAATCAACCTGTCATTTTGAAACTGATTTTCTGCTTTTCTCTGTTATATTTTTTCTAAAAACACCTCTCATTTAAACTTGCATAACTTCCTCAATTTAATAGCTAGAGACTTCATTTCAACTCCCAATTAACCCTATGACCTTTAGCTACATCCTTAACTAAAAACTGCATCCAGTGTATTTGACCCATTTTTCTTAAAAATCACATAGGGAATTTTAGGCAGGAATTTGCATTTTTGCAAATGTTTTACACATGTGTTTTCCCATTCAAAGTATTTCCAAACTTCCATTCTGATTCAAAGTGTGTACTGTTGCTCATATTATAGCTTATGTTTGTTAGGATCTTTTCAGTGTTGCTCCCATGGAGATTTATATCAATTTAAGGATTTTTGCACACTTTTCATTGTTTTGCTCAGCCATTTTCATATGTCATTTTAAAAGTGTAAGTGTTCCAAAATGTTTTTCTCTCTTGTTTGGGGAGGTAAGATTGCATTCAAACCCTATACACTGTTCTTTATTCCTGAATAACTGCTGCTTACTTACCTCAGTATAGAATTGCTTCTTTGTGAGTTGAGAAATGTACAGGGGGAAATCTTAACTTAAGTGCTATCTTTTCAAACAAGTCAAAGCTGTCATTTTCTATGTGTTTTATATTCTGTGTTGCTATAAGTGAATTCAACTGCATTACCTACTTTCTTATTTGTATTGTCACCACATTGGTGATTGCTGCCCCATATATTAAAACATATGTTTGATTTGAATTTTAAATAAACAAATCAATATTACCTTTACCAACCAGCCTGATTCCTGGTCCATGGTGACCTGGGGGTATTTTGAGAAGGGACGTGATATGAGTGGTATATCACTCAGAATATTGAACCTATAGACACAATAAATAAGTATTTCATTTGTACATTGTATGCTAGGCTGAGACCCGGGTGAATTGCCTGATTGAAATCCTTAACAGATTTGGGGGTTTGTGCCGTGATTTTGAGTTCGAGTTACCACCCATGAGAGTCTAACACAGCAGAATAACCTGCAGGGTACAGACACCTTGTTTGGTCGGTGTACTGTGCTACACTGTACAAGCACCTCTCAAAATAAATACTCCAAAACTAGGCCTGTTGGTAAAAGTAAAAGTAAATTCACCCTAAAATAATTCATAAAGAAATTGATATTTCCAAAATGGCGATCCCAGTAGAAATCAATACGG
This sequence comes from Ambystoma mexicanum, assembly GCF_040938575.1. Lineage (NCBI taxonomy): Eukaryota > Metazoa > Chordata > Amphibia > Caudata > Ambystomatidae > Ambystoma > Ambystoma mexicanum. The sequence goes on from NC_090922.1 coordinate 373,328,216, forward strand.
CTAGGGAATACTCCCTGCACAAACTGTTTGTCAGGGGTGAGTGGCCAGAACAGAATGGACAGGCCTGGCTGCAGGAAATAAAAGAACAGGTCACTGCCATGGACCTGGATACATGACAGGACAAGGGCCCATTACACCAAGCTCTTAGTGAACCGTACATGGCCCCAAAAGCGAAGGAGGAGCAGAGTAAAATTGCCAGAATAGCGGCTTACCTATACCTCCACATAGGAGTAATGCAGGAAAAGCATGCTGAGAAAATTGTTCTGGCAAAGAATCAAGTGGAGACACTAGAAAGAATCCATGCTGATCTAGACTCTGTAGGGCAAAGGCTACAGAAGAGCCAAGAATCAGAGAAAGAATCGAGACAGTATGTTACCAAATTAAAAGAAGATCTGGCTATCCTGCAGCAAGAGAGGGCAGAGAAAGACACCCAATTATAGAAAGAGGAGTGTCAGGAAAAACAGAGTCAACTAGAAACTGGTGCATCAATTAAATTATAATAGAGTCTGTGAAGAACAGATAGTCACCCTACAAAACCACATAGAATCCTTGAAAGAGGAAAATAATAAATTAATTATTAAAGCCCTCCACTCTCAAGAGGAATTTGATGAGAAGTGCCAGAAATCCAATGCATTAAATAAACAAAGGGATGAACTTCTGAAAAGAGGGGCACCCTAAGTCAGGAGAGGGACACCTTAGGCCAGGAAGTAAGCCAATTAAAAACCAAGCTGGAGGGAAGAAAGCTGGCCCTCCAGGAACTCAATGAAGTAAAAACAGAATATGAGAAGCTACTAGAGCACACCAGGTGGGTGGAGGATGCTCTGGACAGGAAAACCCAGACCAATGATGATAAAACTCAGGCGGCGAGTCTCCTGCAGCAGAAATTGGCCCAGTATTTCCAAACCAGACAGGAAGCGCAGAGAGACAATGAGGCTCTCTGTGAAAAGAATGATGTGTTCCACAAACAGATAGCAATGCAAGAGCAAATTATTGGGACCAGTAAGGCCCTGATAGAGGAACAAAAGATTCAGATTTTGGCATATCACCACGGAATAGGGGGTGAAAGAGAATAGGTAGGGAGGGACCGAGAAACCCCTGAGCATAACATCAGGACCCCTGTAATCAGGGACTCTGGCCCTTTCAGTACCATGAACTCTGCCACCTTCATGTCCACTGGCGCATATGGACCAGGGGCCATGGGGATGGTAGACTTCAACAAATGGGCAAGATGGGACTGACAGATACGCACCTCCCAGAAATTGATGGGCGTGCGTCTCTGTACAGATCCCCCAAATGTTAGGGCTAACATCTCTGATCAGGAAGACTCCTATGAGGGGAAAGTCAGGAAACTGGATCCACAAAACTACCGCCTTCCAAGAGATCAGTTTGTTAAATTTCGTGGGGAACTCCAGGAAAGGAAGTCCAAAAAGAGTATCCTAAAGACCTCTTCCCAGCTAGGGCAGTGGGGGAGAGGGGTACTCTGCCAATCCTGGGAGCAGGGGAGAGTCAGAAGACTCTTCTGAGCACCACAGGAATAGGGAAACTAGGCCCGCACATTCTGAAAGCCCTTCTCAAGCTCTCAGAATCAGGGAGTGCCTAGAGGATCAAATAGCCACCTCCTGTAGTAGTGCCTCTTAGTCAGAGGAGGAGTGCATGCAGGTGACTAAGACCAAAAAGGCAAACAAAATCAAGAGGGCTATGCAAAAAGATCCCTGAAGCAGATCAAGGACATTTAGAGTGTTATAACTACCTATCACAAAAATGGCAGGTATTCAGTCTGGGGCTGCAGGATTAGAACCACTCGAGATGTCCACCTACAGGGCGGCCATCTTAAAACACTTCTCTGTCCATAGAGATCCCCAAGCGGCCCACAAGGCGGCCTACAATCTGCAGTGTGGGGAAGACCAGACCCCACAAGAATTTGTGCAGGAACTCAAACATGCCTTTATGCAGACCACCAGGAGGGTGCGCACAGATAGTAGGGAGTTCATCAATACCTTCTTCCATGCACTCTCCAAATACATCATGATGCAGCTGGTGAGGGACTTTCACAAGAAGAGATCACTGGACTGGGTCATAGAACAGGTGACCTGTATTTATGAGGTGCAGAAACCTGTAGATAGTAAGAACACCAATAAAACCCCCAAACCAACCAACACTGCTGCTGCTATTAAGGTGGCGGAGGTGAAGGTTGCCCCCATTTTAGATCTGGAGATGGGGGGCCTAAAAATATACCTGCACAAAACCCATCCAGCCAAAGAACCAGAAGGCCCTCGGGCCAATCCCAGACAGGTAGTCAGGGAGGTAATCCCACAAATGGGACCCCTAACTCCCCTGATTACATTAGACCCCCGATACAAGGGCAACAAACCCATCCTGGGGTATGTGTGGACTCCCCCAGCACACTGGGGAGATCCAATCAAGTAGGTACCAACCCAGGAAACTTCCCTCCTTACTTTCCCCAGGAGGACAGTAATCCCCGAAATGCCGGGCTGAGCTTGTTTCCCTGGTACCCTCAAAACATCAACCCACAAAACAACCCTACTTTTTTCCCCACTTTCCTGAGCCCAGACAGCCCAATCTGGGAGGGGGAAGGCAGAAGGGGAAGGGTTACCCAAAGTATCCAAACCCTGGGTATTATGGGAGAAGGGATAGCTACCCTTCCCGTAATCCACCTTGGATGGACCAGAGACCCCCGTACCAGTCAGAGCGGGTGTCCCAACTGGAGCGCCAGGTCCAGAACTTGTCCCAGGATCTGGGTTGCATGTTGAGGGCTCAGCAGAACCCTCAGATGAACATGGCGGCTCAGAACTCCACCAACCCAGGGTCTGGTACTCCAGAATAATGACAGGGAGAGAACCCCGACAACTCACCAGTTCCAAAGGAGGAGGCACGTGGGGAAGGGGGGTGTAGAGCCTTAGAGGAAGCTTCCTTCCCCACATGTGAAAAGCCCCAGGAAACCCCAGAACCGGAACCAAAATCTCCTGCCCCCGAAAGTCTGCAACCCAATGAACATAGGGCGGGTAGGAGAAATAAAGGACCTAAAAAGACCCATTTTGTGGAGGAGGTTATTGTATTCCATTTTCAAGGAGAGGGGTCCTCACAGGACTCTGAGAAAAAGATCTTCTCCTTCAGGTATGGGGGAACTCCACCCAAAGTTAAATGGGTCCCGAGAGATCCTAATAAAGACTGGGTAAATGTGGGGACTGAGCTAGGATCACCCATCATTGAACCCCAGAATGATAATCCAGAAAATCACCTTGCCCAAACATATTCTGGGGACTGCTTCCAAAAAGGGAAGGGGGGGCAGAATCAGAACCAGGGGAGCCCAAAACTCCCCCACAGAATCATGCCCAAAAAAAGAGGGGACAGCCCTGAATCAGAAAAGGAGGAGCACGAGACTCCTCGAATCACTGAGTGTGAAATTTCCTGCTCAGATTCCCAAACTACCCAACTCCATTTTGGGGACCGCCTCCTAGAAGGGGGTGCAGCCCAGAACCAGCACAAGAGGAACCCCAAACCTCACCAACCACTTCTGTTGACTGCCTCCAAAAAAGGGGTGGGCAGCCCAGAATCAGAAAAAGGGGAGCCTGAAACTCCCCAAATAGTGCTGTGTCAAAATTCTTTATCAGATTCCCCAACTCCATCACTGACTCTTGACCCAACTATCTCTATTTCGGAGTCAGAAATAAGTAAATTGACCACCCAGCTTACCAAGAATGCCCATTAATTTTGAGTAGAAAGGGTAGATTCTACGCCTCCATCCAGACCTGGGGGTATTTTGAGAAGGGGTGTGATATGAGTGTTATATCACTCAGAATATTTAACCTACAGACACAATAAATAAGTATTTCATTTGTGCATTGCATGCTAGGCTGAGACCCGGGTGTATTGCCTGATTGAAATCCTTAACACTGCGTAAAGCACCCACTGTACCAGGGTGTTGTCAAGAGTGTGTGAAAATGTAATCAATGATCACTGTATTGCAAGCAATAATCATGTCATTGGATTCCCTGGTCTTGTGACTCACTGGGGATGTAGAAAAGATGAGGAGATAACTTAATTAGAATGTATCTGTGGGCTGAATTGGGGTCACATATAACTCCAGCTAAGTGCATGCCAGATGCAAATGGTGCAGTGAAAAGTGGACAGAGGCACTCCAGTACCTTACCTAACAGATCTTTTTCTGAAAGGCATAATTTAATTGTCAGAGGATTACCCACCAATTCTGCCAACCAGTTTGGCCTGCATATAACCATGCTAAATATCAAAACCCGGCACACAGCTACCAATCCACTTCCAGGTCATATGCGGTTGCTTTCCCTCATAGAGTAAATGGTTCCCACTAAGCCATTACATTTTGGTGCTGGAACCATTAACATGAAAAGTGATGGACAGTCAAATATATGTTTTTCATCTGTGGTATCAAAGGCAATTGAGGATGGGAACACTGTTTACATGCATGGATCAACTAGCTTGAAAAATATCCCATTTGATAGCGGTGGTGCACTCCTTCATAGGAGTATCATTGGATCAGATACGTTAAGCAGTGTCTTTCACTAATTTGAGAATATATCATAAAGGAATGCTTCTTTAAACAGAAATATCCATGGATTTGCAGGAAAACAGATTCTCAATGTCTGCATATTTTCATTGAATGTTCAGAAAATAAATACGGCCCTTGCTGTCCAAGGCAGTGTTCTTGCACAATCAATCATCATCAAATCAAAACGTGTTTATTGCATTGTTATTGTATTACCTTATCAGAGTGGTGTGCATCGCCTTCAAGTCCTACAGAATGCATCTTCTAGAAAGCACCTAGGCAAGAACACATACCTCTGGTCCTCAAGAAGCTTATTTTTAAGACCCAATTGTTTTGGCTTTTGTATATGGATTATCTAGGTATTTGTTAGGCATTGCCAATACATGCCTATACACTCACTCCATTTCTCAGTGGTCATCATCAGATGTGATGTACTAGAATCATTTGCCAGTTTTTGCATGATATGTGCTGGTTCACTCATCATAAACCATGTATATCCATCACATGCCAAGTTACTTATACCATTTTATGGTTTTGGTATCAAAACCACAGGTACTTTCTCAAATGAACAGTGTGAAACCCGCACTATTGTCAGGTATGCATCATGCCTTCATTTATTCACATCATTGGCAGATATTATCCTCACAAGGCCACATTTACCCAAGCTGTTTACCATGGAAGTATTTGCACAAAATGTGATGTCCTTATTGTCATAATTCATCAACACATGTGTGTAGAATAAGCCATGCTTCACCATTGAATTTCACGATACCCTTAATATTTATCAGGCATTACAATAAAATATCTCGGTACTTGTGATAACTTGGAATAAGGTAAGTCCACACCAAAGTTATTTCTTGTCTTCTTTATTCAGGTTCATCTAAATGCCCCTCTCCACAATCAGGTTGCTGTAACTGCCTGTGCTTCACCAAGGGGTTCCCTATAAACACATTCTACATTCTACTATGTCATAGTACAACAGCTTGGGCATAAGGCCCAGTCTGAACATAAGCAACCCGTTTCAAATCTACACATAAGCCTATGTGTTGCATGGCTGGTGGCAAGCACCATTTTGAATGTATGCATTTTACATGTTTCCAAATGCCTATGTTTTTCCCTTTTGATGGATTATACATTAAATGATCAGGTAGTCACACCATTGCTTGCATCATGCGTGGTTACTTTACTATTGCCAGTGACAGCCATACATTGCCAAATTTCTCACATTGTTTGTCAGGCGTTTCCATGAAATGCAAGTACTCAATACATTGGCAGGTTCTATCAGGTACTCACATATTTGTCTGAATTTGCAGTCGAATTACCAGGAAGACACACACAATTTCCATCACAAACCCAGGACTCATAGAATTTATAGGTGTTGCCATAAAATGCAGGGTACTGGGAACTTTGCAAAAATATTCCAGGAAGATTTGTATACTCACATTACTTATCTGTAACCTGCCTCAGCACTTTACCCACCTTTAACCCAATGCAAAGTATATATTTTAAATATCTCTGTGTGGGCATTCATTTATTCTAAATAACAAAGCATAACTGTGTATTTCTGTCTACTCTTCTCCCCTCCTAAGAGATGGATAGTGTAGGGTGAGGCACAAAACATCTCTATTAAAAAAATAATCCAATGAGCCAGTACAGTGAACAGAAGCATGGAATAAAAAGGTTTTTTACATGCAACTGCAGCTTGGAACAATTCACAAATCATTTAACAATACATAATTAAATGGTGGTTTATATAGTGAGAAGTGGATTAAAAGATGCATTAAAATGTATGTTTGCTGATTGGACTGTCTTGGTTGTTCTATAGGTGATTCTATACACTACCTAGTCATATTGGCCTATCATATCCCTTGTGACATTCTAATGACTCTCTCATGATAATAATCTCATGGTGGTCATCTAGTTTTACACAGTTTTTATTGGACAGTTGACAGGTTAACATGTTTCACATATAACTAGTTTGCTTATTGGCTATGTCTCTTTGAATGTTCTGGGGAGGGTCGCTTCCATTATAATTAGTTAATCATATTGTACCCAGTGCAGGCACAACAATGGCTACTTCACAAACATTCTCACGGGACTCTAAGGTTAGCACTGATTTACCATTCTCAACCTTGTGACTGTTCAACTGACAGCTACTATTGTGACTTCTCATTGGAAAAATGTTACACTCCTCCTTACTTTCTCATGATATGCCTTCATGACTTCATGGGACGTGCTTCTTTGCAACTTGTTTTGGAGCCACGTCCACATCTAAATAGTGTTTTTGTATATGAGTGAAGGTGAATGGCCCTATTACTTTCTGAACACCTATAATTCAGAGGTTGTCAGGAATCAATATGTAATCTTTAATATACTGCCTATTATGTACCTCTTTGTTTTTCTTGGCCCTGAATACCAGTCTCTCCCTTAGTTGGAGTGCTCACATTGTTCTACATTTGTAATTCCATTCCTAGGTGGATGTTTTTCAACATGGAGCAGGATGTGTCTTCTCCCTGATCAACTTGTGTGATGCACCCTTCTGCTATCTGTCTTATTCTCAACAGCAGCAACCTTTGTCTTGCTAGTTTCTAAAGCATTGGATAGGCATATTACTTGTTACAAGTTTCATTTACTCCAGGCCTGGGAACCTGCTGCTTCTCTGCTGCTAGCCCATGTAACCTCTTACACCCTTTCTCATGTGCTCTTCACAAAGATGTAACACCTGATTAAGTCACTGCTCCTTGTTGGGAGCCTGGGAATGAGCTTCGCCTCTATGTGCTGACCAATTGCAAACGTGACTTTACAACCTCTCAGAGGCTGCTGACCTTGTCTTTGTGTCTCTTTAGTATGAGATGAAACTAAATGCATTTTACTTTGTGGAATAATCAATGCATTTCTGAGCCCTAATGAACATAAATGGCCAATTAAACTACTTGTATTCTATGGTCTACTCTAGGTGCTACACACCTAAAGGATTTTAGATATACTTACGTTGTGTTTTATATTTACTACCTTTTAGTGTTTCTAATGGATCTTATATTGCTGATTGAAGTACTCCTTGTGTCTCTCTCCTGCTCACATGTGTGTGCATGTGTGTGTGTCTGGTTAGACCTAATGTTTGCTTATCAGCTATTCGTCTTTACCATCATCATACATTAACAAAATTCTAAGTTCATGTGTGTGTGTGTGTATTGCTGGTTACTGTCTATCTTATGTCAAGGCGGATTCTCAGAAATGAGTTTAATCCCTTGTCGATCTCACCTAAGTCTTGTGCATTGTGCATGCTCTCTGGGCTTTTGGCCTTCAGTAGGTTTTCAGTCTTGTGTTTTATGGGCTTCCTTAGTTTTTTATTTTCTCTCGCATTTGGGACGTTGGACGTTCATCCCGACAGTAGGACTGATTAACCACTCCTACCACTTGGTGAGCTAAAGTAAAGCTAAGAATTATCCTATGGCATAGGTTTAACATTGTAACACCCACGTTTTAATTTTCCTTGCACTCAATGTTCTTTTCTTATAGAAGACCAGCTGCAAAGCATACCAATTTGCCCTGGCCTGACAACTAAAGAACCTTTGTTTACCTTTGATGTTCGGGTCAATGTATCGTCACCACTGTCTGAGCACAGCATTTATGGATTCATTCCAACACTGAATTTCATAGGTTGTTCTGTGTGAATGTTATCTCAGTTAAAGACACTCTTAATGCTTTGCAATGTGAATGTGTTTCTAATTGTTTTGACTTTGCCATATTTACCCACATCACCTTGCTTGGTAAGGAACCTTGTTGAATGTAAACCAGAAACATGTTAGACACCTTCTGTGCATAGTAATTGTCAAATGCTTCATCTATCTTGGAATGGATACCACATTCCTATGCACTAGAGCAGCCAGTGCAACTAGAAATCGCACCACGAAGACTGCAGCAACCAATGTATGTAAGCAGTCTACATGTCTATCTCATACATTCAGAAAGAATTCACAAATGAGAACCAAATACATCTCTGTGATTGATACTTCTGGCTTCTGCCATCAGGGGACTACCCAGGACTCGTATACAACACATTGCATCAGGATAATAAGATGCAGACTCGGGAGTTATAAACACAGAACTCCTTTATTCATCATCCCCTTAACACTAACTTCCTTTCTACTTCCACATCACTTGCTTCCCACCCCACTCCAGAGGTTCAGACCCTGCACAAAAACTGCAATTCCCAACTCCCCGATGCCACAATGCAACAAATTTAAATACCAACGGTGTCTCTTTATCCCATTTCTTCAATGAGTCTCCTGGGCCTTATTCTCGCCCTTTGAGTTCATTCATATCTCACCTTTGAATATCCCAACCTGGACACAGATACATGGTCAGCTTAATCAGAATCCTCACCACTACCTTGATAGGGCTCATCCCAGGAGTACAGGATCTTTTGCTCACGATTTATGCTCCTCAGTCTCTGGTCAGTCATTGGTGTTTTTTTGTAGTGTGACGAATTGTGTGTCACTTGGCGCTGATCCCCTTCTCTGGTGACCATGGAACCTTTCTTCCGTGTTATGACCAATGGATCCTCTTGGAACGTGGCAGTGTGCTTGCTGGTTCTTGGCTGCTTTACAACCACCACATCTTCAAGCATCAACGATAATATCTTCATAATCCATCTGGTCTCAGAATAGTGCTTCATCTTTTCCTTGGCAGCCACATCCCTTGCTCTCATGACATTGTCCTCTGCATATTTCTCAGATTTGTTTTTGTGTTGTGGTAGCTGTGTGCGAAGACTGCAGCCAAACATTTCCTCTGCCAGGCATTTACCTGTGGAGCTGTTTGGCATGCTACAGTAGTCCCAAAGCAGCTGACGTAGCACCTCTTCATACAGTTGTCCCATCAGATGGGATATCTGAAGTGCCCTTTTCAAGCTGCCCATTATCGCTCCACTGTCCCATTTGCCTGCGGCCACAAAGGGTTTATCTTCCTGTGGCTGCACCCCATGTATTCTGCAAATGTCTTAAAGTCTTGACTTGTAAATGGGGCCCCATTGTTAGACTTTACCTGTCAGGGGACCGTGAATATTCGTCCATCATTGCTAACACATGTTTCCCCCTTTCAGTGGGTCCAAAGAAGTCAACAATAACCTCCTCCCAAACCCCTTTTGGATGATCGGTCATTCTAAGTGGTTTGGGATGTCTCATTGGGGTGATCAGACAACATGTAGGGCAATCTTTGAGTAAGTCTTCTACCATCATGTCCAATCTTGAGAACCACATCTTCTGTCATAACATCCTCTTAGTTGACACAGTGTCCCCCATGTACCAACTCCACCACCTGTCTCCACGACAGCCCCTCTCCTTTGCTCTCCTCCCCCTCTCGGACCGTAGCCCTTCTATGACAATTTGTATGACCACATCTCTATCAGCTTCCTGATCCAGCTTCACCGGATCCACCCCTTACGATATTGCATGCTGCACCAGGTATCTGATGTATAAATCAGCCACTGACGGCTCTGGCGCGTCAGCCGACCTCGGATGACGGGATAGAAAATTGGCTGGATTGTCCTCTTTTCCTGGCTCATAAATTATGTTGAAGGCATAGTCCTCCAGCCACAGGCCACACCAAGCAATGCACAGTTGCATTTTGACTTGGGAGTTGCCGTACAGAAACAATAATGCCTGGTGATCTGTGATTATTATAAAAGGTTTCCCGTAGAGGAATACATTAAAATGTTCACAGGCCGAGACAACGGCCAGACTTTCTTTCTCGGCCTGCAAGTATGCTTGTTCTGTCTTCAACAGGCTACTATTGGTGTAAAAAATAATGTGTCTCTGTTCTGAGTTTTTTTGTGTCTTTTGGGCAATAATGGCACCAAATCCCATAGGACTCTGTTTGCGGTCAACTCTGCTTCTCTCTCAATGTCGAAGTAAGCCATATTTTCAGCATCTGTGATGCGGTCGCAAATGGTCATGAATGCCTCCTAACACACTGACCAACTAGCAAAACTGTACTTGCTGCTTTGTGAGGGCCCTCAATGGTTCACTGATGTTGGCAAAGTCCTTGATGTTTTTCGTGCAATAACTTGCCAGCCCCAGAAAGGACTTAAGCTATGAGACATTTGTAGGAGGCGGAGTCTCATTGAGTGTGGCCACCTTCACAGGATCTGGCGTCTTTCCTTTCTATGAGAAAATGTGGCCAAAGAATCGTAGGGTCCATTTTCAGAATTCACACTTGTCGTGATTCAACTTGAGATTGCCTGCTTCCAATGCCGTGCATAATCTTGACAGTGTGTCATCATGTTTTTCCACACTTTTACCAAATAACAGAATGTCATCAATGTAGTTGATGCAATTCGGAATGTGCCTTATCACATTGTGTATTTCTTTTTGGAATATTTCTGCTGCCAAAGAGACTCCAAAGCTCAGGCGTTTATACCTGTACAGGGCAAGGTGTGTCACAAATGTAGTAATGTAGTGCTCTCTGGGCTTAGGGCCAGCTGATGAGCGATCTTGTTGAGGTCCAGCTTAGAAAACACCTTGGCACCATTTAGCAGGTATAAGATGTCAGTGATGCAAGGGGCCATATGGTGTTCACTCTTGATGGCTTGGTTTGGTCGACTCATGTCTACGCACAGCCTGATAGCTTCAGGCCCTCTCTTTGGCATGGGCACGATGGGTGACACCCAGGGGTTGGGACCCACTGCTGGCTCTGTTATGGCCTGCTCCAGCAGTTTGTGGAGATCTTCCTCCACTAGTCACTGTAGCTCACAGGGATACCCCTGTACTGTTGTTCCACTGACTGGACGTCTTTGCCAATGTGACATTTCATCTGCCTGTTTCTTAGCTTGCCTTTACCCTTGAAGAGTGTCGAGAACAACTGGTCGATCTTGTCCACTGTGTTAATGTATTTTTTGACCATCAACCTGCAGAGTGCATGAATTAGACCCATGTCAATGGCATGTTTAAAGCTTAGAATGCACCCGCATTCTGTCACTGTTGAAATTATGGGTACCAGAATCTTCCTTGGTTGCATCTTGTACCGTCATTTTGCCTCAAACTGAGCAAGGGATGTTAGCGGGGACTTGGTCCCAAATGGGTAGATGTCCACTTTGAATGGGCTTAGCCTGGGTGCATGAAGGAGGGTCGTGTGCATGTGCTCACTAATTACTTTTACTGTGGCACCAGTGTCTACTAAGATCTTCATTTGCCACTCTTTTAGGTGCATGATCAATGTAGGCAGGTGTTCTGTGGCTTGTGTGTTTCCCAGTGCATATAGGTATCATTTCCACCTTTGCTCTTCTTCTGAGGAGCTGAGTTCCATTTCCGATGGTGACTGTTCAACCAGGTATCTTACATGACAGCTTGACGGTCTCACTGCTCATCAAGTCGAGAGGTGGTATCTTCTCCGATCATTCAATTGCCTGTCTTCTCCTAAATCCTTCTCTTGCTGTTCCCCTTCTATGTGTTTTCCATATACTTGGGTCGTACATTTTGATGCCTCCAACGCTGTGCGTAGCTACGTAACAAACTTCACTGTCTCCTTTTCCCAAACTTCTTGACATCCGGCAAACATACTTGAAGTGCTTTTCCTCGCCACACACCGGGCATCTCTGTCCTAGTTCCAGGCACGTGCCGTCATGGAGAGGTTTGTATCCACATCTGTAACAAAGTGACTCCCCTTGGGTCTTTGGCGATTCCCCCATTAAATTGCTGGACCATCTCTGGGTGCGTGTGCAAACTCTTCAAGTTTCCCATGGCTTCCACGTGTGACTCCACTGCTAATTCTGCTCTTGCCAGCATCAGTATCTTCTCCAGAGTCCTGGATATTTGCAATAGCTTCCTCCTGAAGTTTTTCAATTCACATCCCAGGATTATCTAAGATTTTAAAGCCTCAGTGTTGGAGTAATTGTTAAAGTCACACAGGGTAATTCATAGAATTTCGCAGAAAAGTGTCGCAAGCGGCTGGCGCAGAGTGTCCGCGTGCGATTGTCTGCGCCAGGCACGTGCGCTAAAACCGATTTCCACGCACAGCGTATTCATGGATTTTAGGCTCCCAAACCAGCCGTGGTGCAGAGTATCGCAGCGACCCTGCAGCAGCGCCAGTAACGCCCCCAAGAACGCCCTCGCGCAAGGAAAAGCCATCAAATCGCTAAATCATCGCAAAGGGCTGCGCTAACCCTGGACCAGTCTACAGGGCTGCCAAACAAGGAACGCAAAGCAGGTAACGTGCATATCAGGGGTACGCGTGAAGTTATACACGCGATTAGCCAGGGTACGTGTATTACAGGGGTACGCATGAAGTTCTACACGCGATTAGCCAGGGCACGTGTATCACAGGGGTACGCAGGAATTATCACATGCGATTTGGCTGAGTACGTGTATTACAGGGGTACACGGGAAGTTCTACACGCGATTTGGCCAGGTACGTGTATTACAGGGGTGCGCGGGAATTATCACACGCGATTTGGCTTGGTACGTGTATTACAGGGGTGCGTGGGAAGTTCTACACGCGATTGGCCAGGGTACGTGTATTACAGGGGTACGTGGGAATTATCACACGCGATTTGGCTGGGTACGTGTATTACAGGGGTACACGGGAAGTTCTACACGCGATTTGGCCAGGTACGTGTATTACAGGGGTGCGCGGGAATTATCACACGCGATTTGGCTTGGTACGTGTATTACAGGGGTGCGTGGGAAGTTCTACACGCGATTGGCCAGGGTACGTGTATTACAGGGGTACGTGGGAATTATCACACGCGATTCGGCTGGGTACGTGTATTACAGGGGTGTGCGGGAATTATCACACGCAATTAGGCTGGGTGGGTCCTCACAGGTTTTCCCTGTACACCCTCCACGGCCCCTGCAGGCAGCCCACAAAACAGGGGACTACCCTGCACACCTGCTCATGTCCCCCTGCACCCTCACCCCCCAGCAGTGCAGGGGCAGCCTCCACCAGGCCCCCACTCATGTCTCCCACCACCACCACCCCCCAGCATCCAGGGGCACCCTCCACCAGGCCCCCACCCATGTCTCCCACCACCCCCACCCCCCAGCCACCAGGGGCACCCTCCACCAGGCCCCCACTCATGTCTCCCACCACCTCCACCCCCCAGCAGTGCAGGGGCAGCCTCCACCAGGCCCCCACTCATGTCCCCTATCACGCCCACCCCCCAGCAGTGCAGGGGCACCCTCCACCAGGCCCCCACTCATGTCCCCTATCACCCCCACCCCCCCGCCACCAGGGGCACCCTCCACCAGGCCCCTATCCATGTCTCCCACCACCCCCACCCCCCCAGCCACCAGGGGCACCCTCCACCAGGCCCCCACTCATGTCTCCCACCACCCCCAGCCCCCAGCAGTGCAGGGGCACCCTCCACCAGGCCCCCACCCATGTCTCCCACCACCCCCACCCCCCAGCCACCAGGGGCACCCTCCACCAGGCCCCCACTCATGTCTCCCACCACCCCCATCCCCCAGCAGTGCAGGGGCAGCCTCCACCAGGCCCCCACTCATGTCCCCTATCACCCCCACCCCCCGCCACCAGGGGCACCCTCCACCAGGCCCCCACTCATGTCTCCCACCACCCCCACCCCCCAGCAGTGCAGGGGCACCCTCCACCAGGCCCCCACTCATGTCCCCTATCACCCCCACCCCCCAGCAGTGCAGGGGCACCCTCCACCAGGCCCCCACTCATGTCCCCTATCACCCCCACCCCCCCGCCACCAGGGGCACCCTCCACCAGGCCCCCATCCATGTCTCCCACCACCCCCACCCCCCAGCCACCAGGGGCACCCTCCACCAGGCCCCCACTCATGTCTCCCACCACCCCCACCCCCCAGCAGTGCAGGGGCACCCTCAACCAGGCCCCCACTCATGTCCCCTATCACCCCCACCCCCCAGCCACCAGGGGCACCCTCCACCAGGCCCCCACTCATGTCTCCCACCACCCCCACCCCCAGCAGTGCAGGGGCAGCCTCCACCAGGCCCCCACTCATGTCTCCCACCACCCCCACCCCCCAGCAGTGCAGGGGCAGCCTCCACCAGGCCCCCACTCATGTCTCCCACCACCCCCACCCCCCAGCAGTGCAGGGGCAGCCTCCACCAGGCCCCCACTCATGTCTCCCACCACCTCCACCCCCCAGCCACCAGAGGCACCCTCCACCAGGCCCCCACTCATGTCTCCCACCACCCCCAACCCCCAGCAGTGCAGGGGCAGCCTCCACCACGCCCCCACTCATGTCCCCTATCACCCCCACCCCCCCGCCACCAGGGGCACCCTCCACCAGGCCCCCACCCATGTCTTGCACCACCCCCACCCCCCAGCAGTGCAGGGGCACCCTCCACCAGGCCCCCACTCATGACTCCCACCACCCTCACCCCCCAGCAGTGCAGGGGCAGCCTCCACCAGGCCTCCACTCATGTCCCCTAACACCCCCACCCCCCCGCCACCAGGGGCACCCTCCACCAGGCCCCCATCCATGTCTCCCACCACCCCCACCCCCCAGCCACCAGGGGCACCCTCCACCAGGCCCCACTCATGTCTCCCACCACCCCCACCCCCCAGCAGTGCAGGGGCACCCTCCACCAGGCCCCCACCCATGTCTCCCACCACCCCCACCCCCCAGCCACCAGGGGCACCCTCCACCAGGCCCCCACTCATGTCTCCCACCACCCCCACCCCCCAGCAGTGCAGGGCAGCCTCCACCATGCCCCCACTCATGTCCCCTATCACCCCCACCCCCCGCCACCAGGGGCACCCTCCACCAGGCCCCCACTCATGTCTCCCACCATCCCCACCCCCCAGCAGTGCAGGGGCACCCTCCACCAGGCCCCCACTCATGTCCCCTATCACCCCCACCCCCCAGCAGTGCAGGGGCACCCTCCACCAGGCCCCCACTCATGTCCCCTATCACCCCCACCCTCCCGCCACCAGGGGCACCCTCCACCAGGCCCCCATCCATGTCTCCCACCACCCCCACCCCCCAGCCACCAGGGGCACCCTACACCAGGCCCCCACTCATGTCTCCCACCACCCCCACCCCCCAGCAGTGCAGGGGCACCCTCCACCAGGCCCCCACTCATGTCCCCTATCACCCCCACCCCCCAGCAGTGCAGGGGCACCCTCCACCAGGCCCCCACTCATGTCCCCTATCACCCGCACCCCCCCGCCACCAGGGGCACCCTCCACCAGGCCCCCATCCATGTCTCCCACCACCCCCACCCCCCAGCCACCAGGGGCACCCTCCACCAGGCCCCCACTCATGTCTCCTATCACCCCCACCCCCACGGCCACCAGGGGCACCCTCCACCAGGCCCCCATCCATGTCTCCCACAACCCCCACCCCCCAGCAGTGCAGGGGCACCCTCCACCAGGCCCCCACTCATGTCTCCCACCACCCCCACCCCCCAGCAGTGCAGGGGCAGCCTCCAGCAGGCCCCCACTCATGTCTCCCACCACCCCCACCCCCCAGCAGTGCAGGGGCAGCCTCCACCAGGCCCCCATCCATGTCTCCCGCCACCCCCACCCCCCAGTAGTGCAGGGGCACCCTCCAGCAGGCCCCCACTCATGTCTCCCACCACCCCCACCCCCCAGCAGTGCAGGGGCACCCTCCACCAGGCCCCCACTCATGTCCCCTATCACCCCCACCCCCCAGCAGTGCAGGGGTACCCTCCACCAGGCCCCCACTCATGTCCCCTATCACCCGCACCCCCCCGCCACCAGGGGCACCCTCCACCAGGCCCCCATCCATGTCTCCCACCACCCCCACCCCCAGCCACCAGGGGCACCCTCCACCAGGCCCCCACTCATGTCTCCTATCACCCCCACCCCCACGGCCACCAGGGGCACCCTCCACCAGGCCCCCATCCATGTCTCCCACAACCCCCACCCCCCAGCAGTGCAGGGACACCCTCCACCAGGCCCCCACTCATGTCTCCCACCACCCCCACCCCCCAGCAGTGCAGGGGCAGCCTCCAGCAGGCCCCCACTCATGTCTCCCGCCACCCCCACCCCCCAGTAGTGCAGGGGCACCCTCCACCAGGCCCCCGCTCATGTCTCCCACCACCCCCACCCCCCAGCAGTGCAGGGGCAGCCTCCACCAGGCCCCCACTCATGTCTCCCACCACCCTCACCCCCCAGCAGTGCAGGGGCAGCCTCCACCAGGCCCCCACTCATGTCTCCCACCACCCCCACCCCCCAGCAGTGCAGGGGCAGCCTCCACCAGGCCCCCACTCATGTCTCCCACCACCCCCACCCCCAGCAGTGCAGGGGCAGCCTCCACCAGGCCCCCACTCATGTCTCCCACCACCCCCACCCCCCAGCAGTGCAGGGGCAGCCTCCACCAGGCCCCCACTCATGTCTCCCACCACCCCCACCCCCCAGCAGTGCAGGGGCACCCTCAACCAGGCCCCCACTCATGTCCCCTATCACCCCCACCCCCAGCCACCAGGGGCACCCTCCACCAGGCCCCCACTCATGTCTCCCACCACCCCCACCCCCAGCAGTGCAGGGGCAGCCTCCACCAGGCCCCCACTCATGTCTCCCACCACCCCCACCCCCCAGCAGTGCAGGGGCAGCCTCCACCAGGCCCCCACTCATGTCTCCCACCACCCCCACCCCCCAGCAGTGCAGGGGCAGCCTCCACCAGGCCCCCACTCATGTCTCCCACCACCTCCACCCCCCAGCCACCAGAGGCACCCTCCACCAGGCCCCCACTCATGTCTCCCACCACCCCCAACCCCCAGCAGTGCAGGGGCACCCTCCACCAGGCCCCCACCCATGTCTTGCACCACCCCCACCCCCCAGCAGTGCAGGGGCACCCTCCACCAGGCCCCCACTCATGACTCCCACCACCCTCACCCCCCAGCAGTGCTGGGGCAGCCTCCACCAGGCCTCCACTCATGTCCCCTAACACCCCCACCCCCCCGCCACCAGGGGCACCCTCCACCAGGCCCCCATCCATGTCTCCCACCACCCCCACCCCCCAGCCACCAGGGGCACCCTCCACCAGGCCCCACTCATGTCTCCCACCACCCCCACCCCCCAGCAGTGCAGGGGCACCCTCCACCAGGCCCCCACCCATGTCTCCCACCACCCCCACCCCCCAGCCACCAGGGGCACCCTCCACCAGGCCCCCACTCATGTCTCCCACCACCCCCACCCCCCAGCAGTGCAGGGGCAGCCTCCACCATGCCCCCACTCATGTCCCCTATCACCCCCACCCCCCCGCCACCAGGGGCACCCTCCACCAGGCCCCCACTCATGTCTCCCACCATCCCCACCCCCCAGCAGTGCAGGGGCACCCTCCACCAGGCCCCCACTCATGTCCCCTATCACCCCCACCCCCCAGCAGTGCAGGGGCACCCTCCACCAGGCCCCCACTCATGTCCCCTATCACCCCCACCCTCCCGCCACCAGGGGCACCCTCCACCAGGCCCCCATCCATGTCTCCCACCACCCCCACCCCCCAGCCACCAGGGGCACCCTACAACAGGCCCCCACTCATGTCTCCCACCACCCCCACCCCCCAGCAGTGCAGGGGCACCCTCCACCAGGCCCCCACTCATGTCCCCTATCACCCCCACCCCCCAGCAGTGCAGGGGCACCCTCCACCAGGCCCCCACTCATGTCCCCTATCACCCGCACCCCCCCGCCACCAGGGGCACCCTCCACCAGGCCCCCATCCATGTCTCCCACCACCCCCACCCCCCAGCCACCAGGGGCACCCTCCACCAGGCCCCCACTCATGTCTCCTATCACCCCCACCCCCACGGCCACCAGGGGCACCCTCCACCAGGCCCCCATCCATGTCTCCCACAACCCCCACCCCCCAGCAGTGCAGGGGCACCCTCCACCAGGCCCCCACTCATGTCTCCCACCACCCCCACCCCCCAGCAGTGCAGGGGCAGCCTCCAGCAGGCCCCCACTCATGTCTCCCACCACCCCCACCCCCCAGCAGTGCAGGGGCAGCCTCCACCAGGCCCCCACCCATGTCTCCCACCACCCCCACCCCCCAGCCACCAGGGGCACCCTCCACCAGGCCCCCACTCATGTCTCCCACCACCCCCACCCCCCAGCAGTGCAGGGGCAGCCTCCACCATGCCCCCACTCATGTCCCCTATCACCCCCACCCCCCCGCCACCAGGGGCACCCTCCACCAGGCCCCCACTCATGTCTCCCACCATCCCCACCCCCCAGCAGTGCAGGGGCACCCTCCACCAGGCCCCCACTCATGTCCCCTATCACCCCCACCCCCCAGCAGTGCAGGGGCACCCTCCACCAGGCCCCCACTCATGTCCCCTATCACCCCCACCCTCCCGCCACCAGGGGCACCCTCCACCAGGCCCCCATCCATGTCTCCCACCACCCCCACCCCCCAGCCACCAGGGGCACCCTACACCAGGCCCCCACTCATGTCTCCCACCACCCCCACCCCCCAGCAGTGCAGGGGCACCCTCCACCAGGCCCCCACTCATGTCCCCTATCACCCCCACCCCCCAGCAGTGCAGGGGCACCCTCCACCAGGCCCCCACTCATGTCCCCTATCACCCGCACCCCCCCGCCACCAGGGGCACCCTCCACCAGGCCCCCATCCATGTCTCCCACCACCCCCACCCCCCAGCCACCAGGGGCACCCTCCACCAGGCCCCCACTCATGTCTCCTATCACCCCCACCCCCACGGCCACCAGGGGCACCCTCCACCAGGCCCCCATCCATGTCTCCCACAACCCCCACCCCCCAGCAGTGCAGGGGCACCCTCCACCAGGCCCCCACTCATGTCTCCCACCACCCCCACCCCCCAGCAGTGCAGGGGCAGCCTCCAGCAGGCCCCCACTCATGTCTCCCACCACCCCCACCCCCCAGCAGTGCAGGGGCAGCCTCCACCAGGCCCCCATCCATGTCTCCCGCCACCCCCACCCCCCAGTAGTGCAGGGGCACCCTCCACCAGGCCCCCACTCATGTCTCCCACCACCCCCACCCCCCAGCAGTGCAGGGGCACCCTCCACCAGGCCCCCACTCATATCCCCTATCACCCCCACCCCCCAGCAGTGCAGGGGTACCCTCCACCAGGCCCCCACTCATGTCCCCTATCACCCGCACCCCCCCGCCACCAGGGGCACCCTCCACCAGGCCCCCATCCATGTCTCCCACCACCCCCACCCCCAGCCACCAGGGGCACCCTCCACCAGGCCCCCACTCATGTCTCCTATCACCCCCACCCCCACGGCCACCAGGGGCACCCTCCACCAGGCCCCCATCCATGTCTCCCACAACCCCCACCCCCAGCAGTGCAGGGGCACCCTCCACCAGGCCCCCACTCATGTCTCCCACCACCCCCACCCCCCAGCAGTGCAGGGGCAGCCTCCAGCAGGCCCCCACTCATGTCTCCCGCCACCCCCACCCCCCAGTAGTGCAGGGGCACCCTCCACCAGGCCCCCGCTCATGTCTCCCACCACCCCCACCCCCCAGCAGTGCAGGGGCAGCCTCCACCAGGCCCCCAATCATGTCTCCCACCACCCTCACCCCCCAGCAGTGCAGGGGCAGCCTCCACCAGGCCCCCACTCATGTCTCCCACCACCCCCACCCCCCAGCAGTGCAGGGGCAGCCTCCACCAGGCCCCCACTCATGTCTCCCACCACCCCCACCCCCAGCAGTGCAGGGGCAGCCTCCACCAGGCTCCCACTCATGTCTCCCACCACCCCCACCCCCCAGCAGTGCAGGGGCAGCCTCCACCAGGCCCCCACTCATGTCTCCCACCACCCCCACCCCCCAGCAGTGCAGGGGCACCCTCAACCAGGCCCCCACTCATGTCCCCTATCACCCCCACCCCCCAGCCACCAGGGGCACCCTCCACCAGGCCCCCACTCATGTCTCCCACCACCCCCACCCCCCAGCAGTGCAGGGGCAGCCTCCACCAGGCCCCCACTCATGTCTCCCACCACCCCCACCCCCCAGCAGTGCAGGGGCAGCCTCCACCAGGCCCCCACTCATGTCTCCCCCCACCCCCACCCCCCAGCAGTGCAGGGGCAGCCTCCACCAGGCCCCCACTCATGTCTCCCACCACCTCCACCCCCCAGCCACCAAAGGCACCCTCCACCAGGCCCCCGCTCATGTCTCCCACCACCCCCACCCCCCAGCAGTGCAGGGGCAGCCTCCACCACGCCCCCACTCATGTCCCCTATCACCCCCACCCCCCCGCCACCAGGGGCACCCTCCACCAGGCCCCCACCCATGTCTTGCACCACCCCCACCCCCCAGCAGTGCAGGGGCACCCTCCACCAGGCCCCCACTCATGTCTCCCACCACCCTCACCCCCCAGCAGTGCAGGGGTAGCCTCCACCAGGCCCCCACTCATGTCCCCTAACACCCCCACCCCCCCCGCCACCAGGGGCACCCTCCACCAGGCCCCCATCCATGTCTCCCACCACCCCCACCCCCCAGCCACCAGTGGCACCCTCCACCAGGCCCCACTCATGTCTCCCACCACCCCCACCCCCCAGCAGTGCAGGGGCACCCTCCACCAGGCCCCCACCCATGTCTCCCACCACCCCCACCCCCCAGCCACCAGGGGCACCCTCCACCAGGCCCCCACTCATGTCTCCCACCACCCCCACCCCCCAGCAGTGCAGGGGCAGCCTCCACCATGCCCCCACTCATGTCCCCTATCACCCCCACCCCCCCGCCACCAGGGGCACCCTCCACCAGGCCCCCACTCATGTATCCCACCACCCCCACCCCCCAGCAGTGCAGGGGCACCCTCCACCAGGCCCCCACTCATGTCCCCTATCACCCCCACCCCCCAGCAGTGCAGGGGCACCCTCCACCAGGCCCCCACTCATGTCCCCTATCACCCCCACCCCCCGCCACCAGGGGCACCCTCCACCAGGCCCCAATCCATGTCTCCCACCACCCCTACCTCCCAGCCACCAGGGGCACCCTCCACCAGGCCCCCACTCATGTCTCCCACCACCCCCACCCCCCAGCAGTGCAGGGGCACCCTCCACCAGGCCCCCACTCATGTCCCCTATCACCCCCACCCCCCAGCAGTGCAGGGGCACCCTCCACCAGGCCCCCACTCATGTCCCCTATCACCCGCACCCCCCGCCACCAGGGGCACCCTCCACCAGGCCCCCATCCATGTCTCCCACCACCCCCACCCCCCAGCCACCAGGGGCACCCTCCACCAGGCCCCCACTCATGTCTCCTATCACCCCCACCCCCACGGCCACCAGGGGCACCCTCCACCAGGCCCCCATCCATGTCTCCCACAACCCCCACCCCCCAGCAGTGCAGGGGCACCCTCCACCAGGCCCCCACTCATGTCTCCCACCACCCCCACCCCCCAGCAGTGCAGGGGCAGCCTCCAGCAGGCCCCCACTCATGTCTCCCACCACCCCCACCCCCCAGCAGTGCAGGGGCAGCCTCCACCAGGCCCCCATCCATGTCTCCCGCCACCCCCACCCCCCAGTAGTGCAGGGGCACCCTCCACCAGGCCCCCACTCATGTCTCCCACCACCCCCACCCCCCAGCAGTGCAGGGGCAGCCTCCACCAGGCCCCCACTCATGTCTCCCACCACCCTCACCCCCCAGCAGTGCAGGGGCAGCCTCCACCAGGCCCCCACTCATGTCTCCCACCACCCCCACCCCCCAGCAGTGCAGGGGCACACTCCACCAGGCCCCCACCCATGTCTCCCACCACCCCCACCCCCCAGCAGTGCAGGGGCACCCTCCACCAGGCCCCCACTCATGTCTCCCACCACCCCCACCCCCCAGCAGTGCAGGGGCAGCCTCCACCAGGCCCCCACTCATGTCCCCTATCACCCCCACCCCCCCGCCACCAGGGGCACCCTCCACCAGGCCCCCACTCATGTCTCCCACCACCCCCACCCCCCAGCAGTGCAGGGGCA
This sequence comes from Ambystoma mexicanum, assembly GCF_040938575.1. Taxonomy (NCBI): domain Eukaryota; kingdom Metazoa; phylum Chordata; class Amphibia; order Caudata; family Ambystomatidae; genus Ambystoma; species Ambystoma mexicanum. The sequence continues at coordinate 373,350,651 of NC_090922.1, forward strand.
CCCTCCACCAGGCCCCCACTCATGTCCCCTATCACCTCCACCCCCCAGCAGTGCAGGGGCACCCTCCACCAGGCCCCCACTCATGTCCCCTATCACCCCCACCCCCTAGCAGTGCAGGGGCACCCTCCACCAGGCCCCCACTCATGTCCCCTATCACCCCCACCCCCCAGCGCTGTGGGGCACCTGCCAGCAGGCCCCCACCCATGTCCAACCCATGTCTCGCACCACCCCCACCCCCCAGCCACCAGGGGCATCCTCCACCAGGACACCAACTTCCCTGGCACTGAAGCTGGTGCCCCTCTGCCTCCTTGGCCGGGGGTTGCCACTGGTGCCAGATGTTGTAGTGCCCGACATGGCAACCCCAGAGGCAGGAGTGGGTGGGCAACTGGGTCCTGGGGCTGGGCTGTGGTGCGACAGAAAAGCAGTCGGGAGCCTTTGGTTCCAGCAGGGGTGGTCACAGCAACAGCACCCCTGGCTGATGTGCAGGCAGCAAATGGCAGGGCACGTGGGCAGCAGGCAGTCAGGCAGCAGCAGATGGCAGGTGGGAGCGTGCTCAGGGCTCTTGGGGGCAGTAATTTGGCCTCCTGGGCAGGAGCGTGGTCTTTCGTGTGTGAACGCGCGGAAAGCTTGATACGTAGTGAGTGTTTTTGCACGTGAAAATCCCACACGTCTGCGTGTAAATCGATGAAAGGCCCTTAGCGCGTAAACGCGTATGCGCGTCTATGAAGTCACGTGCACGCGTAGGAAAAAGTTGCGTGACACGTCCGAGTGTCAAAGCGTGTTATTGGTGGAAATAGCCCTACACGCAGAAGTGTCAAAGCGTGTAATTGGTGCAAATGGACCTACACGCAGAAGTGTCAAAGCGTGTAATTGGTGCAAATGGACATACATGCAGAAGTGACAAAGCGTGTAATTGGTGCAAATGGACCTACACGCAGAAGTGACAAAGCGTGTAATTGGTGGGAATGGGCCTAGCACGTACACGCCGCGTAAGTGACACTGTACGTGTGGGCCTGCATATAAGGTACGTATAGAACACCAATTCCTTGTACTGCTTTTCGTGGAGAGCGAGTGGGTGAATTCTGTACTTCTTGTCGTTTCACACGCGATTTACTTCACAGCGTTTCAAGTTCGTACTCCCTGTTACCTCTGACAGCTTTTTCTATTTTTTCTCTTGTACTGGTTTACCTGGGCCTGTTCCCTCAAACAGTGTTCCCTTCTACTGTTGTCCTGTCTCCTCAGACAGCGTACATATCTTCTTTTGGCGGGGGTGTTGCCAACCAAACGCGCTCATTTTTCACGCTCTTTTACCTGGCAGACGGTGAGTCACGCACGTATCTAACATCTGTGCTTGCCCCGTGTGTAGCCTACCCCTTCAGAGGTCATTCTAGGCTGCGTGTGACACGCATACGTTCATTCTTGTGTTACTGGGTGCCACAGCGTAGTGCAGGTTTTTCTTTCTGCACACGTGGTCTAGGAGGGGTTGCGTGCACGTCATCTCCCTTTTTTGGGCCTCCTGTGCGTTGCGTGACCCGTCATCTTTCCCCAGGGGTTACATTCAGCCTTGCTAGAGCACTAGGGTACAATTACCATCTGGTACCCAACCCCTTTGACCCCCAATTTCCCAGGACAATAGTCTACATCCACTCCCATACGCACATTAACATCAGTGCCATGGCTGGGAGGCGAGGATTCCGTAAGGGTGGCAAAGGTGGAAGAGCCACAAGTGGTGGCCATGGTGGATCCGGTAGGGGACGTGGTCGTAACTTGCAGGGTGAGCCTGTCCCCCCATGTGTGGAGGACCAGTCACGGGCACCCATAATCCCCCCCCTCCCCCCCTCCCGTTGAGGTTGATGTGGCTGACACCATCCATGCTCAGCCCTTGTTGGACCAGCCCATTGTGGCACCAGACCTGGCTGACTCCATGGCTGACTTCCAGGTCAGCAGGGCTACAACACGTGCGCTGGTGCACGTTGATGCCATCATGCCTCGTGGATCTGGGGCAGCAAGGTCATCTGCTGCACCAAGGAGGCAGGGCGGAGAGGCTGCAGGGGCAGCTGCGGCTCCATCCACCCCAGCCCTCACACACCCAGCCAGGACAGTGTCGGTCCTAGTCCATGCTGCTGACATTCCCCCTGACACCATCACACTAGAGCCAATGCCTGCACCAACTCCCATGCTGAGTGTGCAATCCCACACTCCTGATACAGAGTCCACCATGGCTCCTGCCCCTAGTGTCCAGAGCGGCGCAGGACACTCAGGATCACCACCACCTTCCAAGCGGAAGAGGAAGAGTGCTCGTCCGGCACAGGCTGATGCCCCAGACACGGCTACACAGTCCGGCCCGTCCAGGAAGCCCAGCTTCACGAATGACGAACTGAATGCACTTGTCGAGTATGTGTCCGGACATGACAACGAGATGGTCATTGTTGCAGGATCCAAGACCACACCTGCACAACGCCAGGCACACTGGCAGACCGTTGCGGACATCGTAAGTGCCCTTGGAATCGTGAGGCGCACAGCCAATGATTGCTATAAGCGCTGGAATGACCTAAAGCGCAGGGCAAAGAGTAAGCTGGCCTCAAGTCATGCCGCAACTCTAGTGACTGGAGGTGGGTCTCCAGTAGTAGACATGGAACTCACTCCACATGAGTCAGTCGCTGGGACCTACGTCACGGAGGAACAGATCCAAGGCGTGGGAGATCTGGCTGATTACGAGGCATTGTCCAGTGAGTGCACATGCATGTGTGTGTCATCCATGTGCATGGTGTGTGTGTGAGGGCTTCTGTTTGTGTGCCAGGTGAGAGTGTGTGCGCCTGAGTCGTATGGGTCAGCCATGTGCTTCATGCAATACTTCCTGCGCAGCTGCATTTGGCCATAGCAGTATACCTTCTGCCAACAGTAGACAACTAGCCCAACTGCACGCCAGTTGCCCTTGAAGTGTCACCTTGCCACAACATAGTTGCTTATTTTTCACTGTTCATTCAGTCAGATTGTTTGCATTCCCCCACTTGTACTAGCCATGTCGCTGTCCACTAGTCACATGTCTGACATGGCTATGGTAAAGTGGAGTGACTTTGTTACCTGGATATCATTTGTACACACATGTCCCTGTACAATTGGACCATTTCAGACTGGCAGCTCCAGGTGAAAAATCTGACCTGTTAGAATTAGAAAGGCAATTAAATGCGGGACCTGGACTGAATGAATAGGTGCTGCCCTCCTCTCCATCTTAACTCAATAGCAATGGTACATGCCATCTGTGTGATGGCATGTGTGTTTCACCTGGCAATCACAGGCCAATGTGTGATGCCACTGCCAGGCAGCATGCAGAAAATGTGTTCATCTTCCATCTTGGTGTCATCAGTGTGTGCCATTTGCCTGCACTTCATACGCAGTGAGGGTGCATGCATGTGAGGGTTTTAGTCATGTGGGACATGTGTCAATCAAGTACTGGTTCTCTTGCTTCTCAGCCCTCATTGTGTGCCATGGTGCTAATGCCTGTTTACATTTCTTTGTTTTCATGTCTTTGCAGGGGAAGACGCACCTGATACTGCTGGAGTTGTGGAGATGGTGCAGACCCAGGAGGTGTCCGAGGGCCGACCAACCACCAGTGAGGGACGTGGTGTGGTGGTGGGGGAGAACCCACAAGTGCTGCAGGTCGTGCTCTCAAGGGGTGTCTCTGGCTGCACCTCCCCCGAGCTGTACTCAGGTGTTGATTCGGATGAGACCTACGTGCCGTCGCAGGTGAGTGTTCCAGGGAGGGATTCTGTTCTGTCTCACCCACCTGCACCAGGGTCAGAACCCTCCATGGGGATGTCAGTGTTGGCAGCTACGCATTTGGTGGTTACGGATGCAGGGTCACACTCCGCGACATCTGATCCTGTTCCTGGGCCAGCAGATCAGAGGGGGAATGCAGTCCTGCAGCCTCAGGCAGTGCCGGCACAGCAAGGCGCAGTTCGCCTTGCCCCAGACAGGTGTGGTGCCCGCCGACGTGGTGGCCGTACGCCACCTGGCAATACCGCATGGGAGCAATCCATTTACGGTATGGCAACCCAACAGGCTGCATCATCCGAGATGATGGCTCAGGCCATGGATAGGGTGGCCACTTCCATTGTCCCCCCAGAAAGGCTGATGGAGCGACTAGAGCAGGCAACCGACTCCATCTGCCAGTCACACAGGGAGGACATGTTGGGGTCCAACAGGGACAGGCGGGCGGCACTGGCGACTCTGCAGGAGGCCATCTCCATTGAGTCCCAGGGCCACAGGGAAGCCCTGAGGCAGGAGCTCCTTCACCTCAGGACGACTCTTGTTGAGCTTGAGGCATCAACACACCAAAGGACAGAACAGCAGCTGGAGCGTCTCACCCGTACGCTCTCAGCTGAGATGCAGGCAACGAGGGCGGAGGTCCGGGCATCCCGTGAGTTGTTGCATGGGGACCTCCGCACACTCATCCTCCAGAACCAGACCTACCACACCCGCATGCTTGCAGCCATGGAGGAGCAGACTAGGGCCTTGCGTGGGCTGCCTCCCATAGTGCAACCACCTCCGGATGCAGCTGCACAGGGTGATAATAGCGACAGCAGTGATACTCCCACAACAGGGTAGCCGTGTGGGCCATGAGCCCATGGAGGTGTTTTATTTTCCCAGGATCCACGCAGGTGGGTTCTGGTGTGCATCCTGTCCTCGGACCTCCTGGGTGGCCTCCCCAACCCCCCCGGGCCCATCAATGGCCATTTTTGATTGTTTCTTATTTTTATTATTATTTATTTTATTCCCTATTTTTTTGGGACGATTTGTTGGCTTCCGTGGTTCCTGTGGGCATACGCTGCATTGTGGCTGGGCACATGCAGGCTTGTAATGTATTTGGTTCAGATGCTTGGGTTTGAGTCACACACACCCCTCCTGCTTCCCGTTTCCATGGGCTTGCAAAGGGTGTGCCCAAGTGACAGTGAATTACACAGTGACGTTGGACTCCCATGAGCTGTGTGGGCAGTCTGTAGTCAATACTGTGTATACATTCCTAGTGCATATTGCTGTTGTGTTGTACACTGCATGTTGCATTGATGTGTAACTCATCTTCTGTGTCTACCTCCCATTTTGCAGGTCCCTTCCTCATGTCTACACAAGGACCTCTAGTCTGGAGATGGGGTCCATGTTGGCAGCAGTGCACCTACAACTCTACATGGCGCCAACACTGCACAGTTGGTAGTGGTGGGAGTGCAGGCATTTCCAGGTGGTGAGACTACTAATATGTAACATTTGTGATGTCATGTTAATGGTAGTACGTGCTCAAGCATGTTGTTGGTCCGGCATTGCTGTGAGCATTTCAGGTGTTGCAGGTTTCTAATAGGGACACTGTACATAGTGACACTAGTGTCATGTTGTGGGGATTACTTTGTTTACCTGCAAATAGCATGACATGGCACGGTGTGTCGTGTGGCGGTGTTGGGGTTGGGTTGGCTGACATGGCACTGTCCTCTTGTTGCATTTTGCAAGTGGGTATTATTTTTAGCTGCTTGAATGTGTAACTCCACAAAACTGCATTGGTGGTGTCTGTGTGGGTAGGGATGCACACATTGTGACACTTCCAGGTGAACAATCTCAGGCTGATATGGTATTCATGGTTCATTCTCCAGACATTTAGGATCAGTGTCAGGTTGAGTCATCATTGATTGTCAGATGGAATGTGCCAGGGCAGTGTGCACTCCACAGGGGTGTGATTTCTATGTGAAGTAATTAGCCACTAGCTGTGTACGGGCTGCCTCCCCCCGTGCCTTTTCCCCTCCCATGCGCAGCGGCTGTGCATGTGGTTGGGGATGTGGGGCCACCACCATGTCCACGGCCAGGCCCCGGCGTGTTGCAACGTTGTGCAGGACACATGCTGCCACTATGATCCTGCACACTACTGGGGGAGCGTATAACAGCTGGCCGCCAGAACGGTCAAGGGAGCGAAAGCGTGACTTTAGCACTCCGAATGTGCGCTCCACTATGCCCCGGGTCGTAATGTGGGCTGTGTTATATCTTACCTCGGGTGGCGTGGTGGGGTTCCGAATTGGCGTCATCATGTGGGGGCTGAGAGGGTAGGCACTGTCCCCTGTGGAGGTGGTGATTGGTATCATTGGTGGGGTTGTGACCTTGCTCAGTATCCAACATGCATGCATGTGCAGTGGCATACATACTCACCAAGCAGCCATGTATCGCCATGCCGCCCAGCTTCTAGGTCCCGGCTTAGGGTGGACATTCGGTAAATGAAGCTGTCGTGGGTGGACCCGGGATAGTTGGCATATACTGAGGTGATGATTCCCTTGGCATTACATGCTACCTGCACGTTGATGGAATGCCAGTGCTTGCGGTTCCTATAGATGTGCTCAGATGCCCTGGGGGGACGTAGAGCCACATGGGTGCAGTCGATGGCACCTAGCACTTTGGGGAATCGTGCCACACCGTAAAAATCCACGGCAGCAGCATGCCTTTCTGCAGGTGTTCTGGGCAGGTATATGTGCCTGCGGACTGATGGGCGTGCAGTGATGATGTTCAAGACCTGGTGTAGGCAGCGTGACTGGGTGGCCTGTGACACCCCACCCACTATGGCACTTGTCCGCTGAAATGATCCAGTGGCTAAGAAGTGCAGTACATTGAGGACCTTCTCCAGGGGGCTGAGTGCTTGGGAGCACAGGGTGGGTGATGTGAGGTCATCCTCCCACTCACTCACCAGGTCCAGTATTATGTGTGGTGGAAACCTGTACCTCCCATACACCTGGTCATCAGGCATCCCGAAAAGGCTGGTTCTGGGTGTGAATATTCTGGCCCTGACTATCCTCCTCCTCCTCCTTTGGTAGCCCACTGCCACTGCTGCTAGGAACGGTATGTTCATCCTGGCGTCTGAGCTTGTTATTGTTAAAGTGCGCAAATTTATGCTTTGCGCGTGTTCTAGGCGAGCGTGTGACCCGCGCACCACTGGAATCCAGTTCCCAGTCCAATAGCGTGTGGAAATTCCCACGCACCACGGGATACAGGTGCGCTGACGTACTTGCGTGTGTAAGTGCCCGCGCACCCATGAAATACACGTACATAGGCCAATCGCGTGTACACGCACTTTTGTCCAATTACACGCTGACGTGCAGTATTTCCACGTGTGCTCTGTCATCACGTGCTGAGTGGGGAACACCCGTGCGGGTCACGTCACAGACGCGCTTACGCGCTGAGGGACTCTGGTCCAATAGAATCGCGTATGCGTGCTGACGCGCTTACGCGCTAAGGGCCTTTCCTCGGATTTCACGCTGACGTGCAGGATTTTCACGTGCCAAATCACTCCGTATCAAGCTGGCCACGCGAAAACACACGGAAGACCACGCTCCTGCCCAGAAGGCCGAGTTACTGCCCCCCATAGCCCCGAGCAGCCTCCCATGTGCCATCTGCTGCTGCCTGCCTGCCTGCCTGCCTGCTGCCACCGTGCCCTGCCATTTGGTGCCTGCACATCAGCCATCTGCAGGGGTCCAGTTGCTGTGTCCACCCCTGCTGGAACTGAAGACTCCCGACTGGGATTACATCGCTCCACAGCCCAGCCCCAGGACCCAGTTGCCCACCCACACCTGCCTCTGGGGTTGCCATGTCGGGCACTTCCACATCTGGCACCAGTGGCAACCCCAGGCCAGAGGGGCAGAGGGGCACCAGTTTCACTGCCACCGAAGTTGGTGTCCTGGTGGAGCATGTCCTGGGGCAGTATGATGCCCTCTTTGGATCGTCCCGCGCCAGCAAGGAAGGACGGGAGAGGATCTGGGCCGACTGTGTGGTTGCCATCAACGCAGAGGGGGTGGCAACCCGCAACGTCCTGAAGATCAAGAAGCGCTGGGAGGACTTGAGGTCCAGGACCCTTGTGAAGGCCCGGCGCCTCGTGGAGGGGGGATGGGGCCGCATGAGTTCCATCAAGATGAGGGTCCTGGAACGCGTACGCCCAGCGCTCCACGCCCAGATCCTTGAGAGGGAGGCCCGTCTGGAGTTGAGCGGTAAGTGTCCAAGCATTACTGTGTGAGACAGGCCATGTTGTGGTGTGCTGGTTCTATGATACTTGCCTGTATGTGTGCCATAGGCCATGTATGCATGTATGTGTGCAGGGACATCATAGTAATGCATGTGCGACCAGTGATGTATGACCCACATGGTTGTTGCATGTGTTCAAATGCCGCATGGGGAGCCCTATGCAGATTTTGAACATGAGAGCATGCCAGTCTCTGTACCTGGACATGGGTGGGGGTGAGGGATGGGTGCTGATGCCAGGTACATATATGGTAGGGATGTCTGTGTGCCTGACCTGCGTGTCTGTAACTTGTGCATGCCATGGATGCATGACACATGTGTGTGACAATGCACAGATTCAGTGAAGCAGCCAAATTACCCTTGTATCCGCTGTGTTTGGTGTGTTTGGGGCCAGATGGATGTGACTGAGGTGAAGTGTGTGCATGTGATAGGCATGAGCCATGATGCATGTGAGTTACATATCATTGAATATTTCAAGAGTCCATTGGACATGCATGGAAATGTCCATGGCATGCACCATGCCTGTTACTGTGTGTGTTTTGCCTGGACTGACCCATGTGTTGTGGAGGGACATGATGGAAGTGTACTTTGACAGTGGTGCTCATCTGCTATTGCTTCCTGTCTAGGGAACCATTGTACAGTACCCTGATGCTTGTGTTCTTTGTCTCCCTCTACGCAGCGGATAGTGAAGAAGAGGGCGGAGACGGCGCTGTGGAGCAAGGCGGCGGGGATGCCCCCACGGCTGCAGCGGAAGGGGTGGGTGAGCCCCCACAGGGGCCTGCTACGGTGGGAGACGGTGAGGAGCCATCCAGGTTGGTGGTTTGCACAGAGGAGGAGGAGGCCGCCACTGGGGCACACATGGGGCCTGGTGGGGGCATCCCTGCTGGTGCAAGTGGTGCAGTCCAGGGCCAGGGGCAGGAGGCAGCACAGGTCACTGTGGAGGGGCCTGTGCATGTCGCTGTCCCTGACCCTGTGAGTGCACCACCATGCACCAGCAGGGATGCCCCGTCCCAGGCCCGTCCGCAGGTAGAGGGGATGTCCATGTCACCTGACTCCCCTCCACCTGCGGACGTGGGAACCCCTGGCCGTGTGGAGAAGGTCTGATTGGGGTCGCGATGCGCACGGCTGTGATTCGTGATGCCGTGCATGCTTCCCGGGAGGAGCACGCACGTCATCACGAAGTGCACCGTGCCGACGTGGCCCAATTGGGATCGGCCATGTTCGGGGGTTTGCTGCATGTGTTGGCCAATCTGGCGGCCCTCTCCTCCTCTCTGCAGGCTATACACCAGTCGTTCTCCTTGCCGTCTTCCGGCCCAGATGACACCAGGGCCCCCTGTGGACCTGCCCCGACCAATGCAGCCAGCTCGGTGGGGATCCCAGCCCTGCCACAGTTGGGAGTCGGAGGTCCAGCAGGGGTGGACAACACAGCAACTGGACCCCAGCAGATGGAAGATGTGACAGCATCATCGGGCAGGGCACGTGCACGACGGCGTCGGTGGTTTCCATCAGCCTGGATGCCGTCGTGCTGGCAGAGGCAGTGGCGTCGGAGGCAGCAGCAGGCTCGACGTGGGAGGCATCATGGCTCGGGGCCATCAAGATCAGAGGGGCAGGCATCGGCCGGAGGGCAGGGCAACCCTGGGATGGTGGTGTCTTCCGTGTGGGAGCAGTTGGTCCAGCGGATAGGTGCGGAGCGGCAGCGGACGGAAGAGGAGCGGCTCACCATGGTCAGGGCGGAGTTCTCCATGCGTCGCGCGTTGAGGCGGGCTGAGTGCCTCGAGGAAGCTCGCAGGGAGTTTGAGCTGAACATGGGGTTATCCCTGCGAGACCTCGGGGCCAGGACAGAGTCCCGCCTCCAGGACATCGACATGGAGTTCGATGATGCCCTGGCCAGCAACATCACCGAGTGAGCCGCAGGACTTGCCCGTTGCCTTTGTATATAGTTATTTAGTTAGTTAGTGTTAGGTTTCCTTTATTCATTTTTATCTTTTTTGGACCGCTCGGACAATGGCCACTTTTTTGTAGATATTTTTTTCATTGGGTAGTAGTAGGTTTCATTTATGGTGTTGGGCTCATGGACCCTGGAATATTCGTGTATATAGTTTGCTTTTTGAAGAATAATTTTTTTTATTGATTATTGTGTTCACCATGAGGACATGGTTTTTCATTATTTTCCTTCCACATGACATTGCTTTGGACTACATTTGTTTTTGGATTACTTTTTTTTTTTTTATTTTTACATTTGTTCTCGGTCATGGACCATTTATTTTGTTATCCCCATTGTTGTATGTTTGATTTGTTTACTTATTTTTCATCTTTAATACATGTTTTTTTAACTTTCACTTGTGGTATTTTCTCATTGGTTTCATACATGTCATGATATGGGTTTTGACATTCACTTGCACCCGTTGTGTATGTGTGTGTGACGGACATGTGTTCATTTACATACTTGCCATTGGGGTTGTATCATGTAATTGCATTCACTATGTGGGTGGATGCAATCCTTGCCTGGGTGTTTGTTCTGGGTATGCCGCCCATTACTGCCATGATTGAGTATCGTCAGGACCTGGGGGCAGGGGGACATGTGTGGGTGCCTGGTGGAGGCTGCCCCTGCACTGCTGGGGGGTGGGGGTGGTGGGAGACATGAGTGGGGGCCTGGTGGAGGCTGCCCCTGCACTGCTGGGGGGTGGGGGTGGTGGGAGACATGAGTGGGGGCCTGGTGGAGGGTGCCCCTGGATGGTGGGGGGTGGGGGTGATAGGGGACCTGAGTGGGGGCCTGGTGGAGGCTGCCCCTGCACTGCTGGGGGGTGAGGGTGGTGGGAGACATGAGTGGGGGCCTGGTGGAGGGTGCCCATGGTGGCAGGGGGTGGGGGTGGTGGGAGACATGAGTGGGGGCCTGGTGGAGGCTGCCCCTGGATGGTGGGGGGTGGGGGTGGTGGGAGACATGAGTGGGTGGTGGAGGCTGCCCCTGCACTGCTGGGGGTGGGGGTGGTGGGAGACATGAGTTGGGGCCTGGTGGAGGGTGCCCCTGGATGGTGGGGGGTGGGGGTGATAGGGGACATGAGTGGGGGCCTGGTGGAGGCTGCCCCTGCACTGCTGGGGGGTGGGGTGGTGGGAGACATGAGTGGGGGCCTGGTGGAGGGTGCCCATGGTGGCAGGGGGGTGGGGGTGGTGGGAGACATGAGTGGGGGCCTGGTGGAGGCTGCCCCTGGATGGTGGGGGGTGGGGGTGGTGGGAGACATGAGTGGGGGCCTGGTGGAGGCTGCCCCTGGATGGTGTGGGGTGGGGGTGGTGGGAGACATGAGTGGGGGCGTGGTGGAGGCTGCCCCTGGATGGTGGGGGGTGGGGGTGATAGGGGACATGAGTGGGGGCCTGCTGGAGGCTGCCCCTGCAGTGCTGGGGGGTGGGGGTGGTGGGAGACATGAGTGGGGGCCTGGTGGAGGGTGCCCCTGGATGGTGGGGGGTAGGGGTGATAGGGGACATGAGTGGGGGCCTGCTGGAGGCTGCCCCTGCACTGCTGGGGGGTGGGGGTGGTGGGAAACATGAGTGGGGGCCTGGTGGAGGGTGCCCCTGGTGACTGGGGGGGTGGGGGTGGTGGGAGACATGAGTGGGGGCCTGGTGGAGGGTGCCCCTGGATGGTGGGGGTGATAGGGGACATGGTGGGGGCCTGGTGGAGGCTGCCCCTGCACTGCTGGGGGGTGGGGGTGTTGGGAGAGGTGAGTGGGGGCCTGGTGGAGGGTGCCCATGGTGGCAGGGGGGTGGGGGTGGTGGGAGACATGAGTGGGGGCCTGGTGGAGGGTGCCCCTGGATGGTGGGGGGTGGGGGTGATAGGGGACATGAGTGGGGGCCTGCTGGAGGCTGCCCCTGCACTGCTGGGGGGTGGGGGTGGTGGGAGACATGAGTGGGGGCCTGGTGGAGGCTGCCCCTGGTGACTGGGGTGGTGGGGGTGGTGGGAGACATGAGTGGGGGCCTGGTGGAGGGTGCCCCTGGATGGTGGGGGGTGGGGGTGGTGGGAGACATGAGTGGGGGCCTGGTGGAGGCTGCCCCTGGATGGTGGGGGGTGGGGGTGGTGGGAGACATAAGTGGGGGCGTGGTGGAGGCTGCCCCTGGATGGTGGGGGGTGGGGGTGATAGGGGACATGAGTGGGGGCCTGCTGGAGGCTGCCCCTGCACTGCTGGGGGGTGGGGGTGGTGGGAGACATGAGTGGGGGCCTGGTGGAGGGTGCCCCTGGATGGTGGGGGGTGGGGGTGATAGGGGACATGAGTGGGGGCCTGCTGGAGGCTGCCCCTGCACTGCTGGGGGGTGGGGGTGGTGGGAGACATGAGTGGGGGCCTGGTGGAGGGTGCCCCTGGTGACTGGGGGGGTGGGGGTGGTGGGAGACATGAGTGGGGGCCTGGTGGAGGGTGCCCCTGGATGGTGGGGGGGGGGTGATAGGGGACATGAGTGGGGGCCTGGTGGAGGCTGCCCCTGCACTGCTGGGTGGTGGGGGTGGTGGGAGACATGAGTGGGGGCCTGGTGGAGGGTGCCCATGGTGGCAGGGGGTGGGGGTGGTGGGAGACATGAGTGGGGGCCTGGTGGAGGGTGCCCCTGGATGGTGGGGGGTGGGGGTGATAGGGGACATGAGTGGGGGCCTGCTGGAGGCTGCCCCTGCACTGCTGGGGGGTGGGGGTGGTGGGAGACATGAGTGGGGGCCTGGTGGAGGGTGCCCCTGGTGACTGGGGGTGTGGGGGTGGTGTGAGACATGAGTGGGGGCCTGGTGGAGGGTGCCCCTGGATGGTGGGGGGTGGGGGTGATAGGGGACATGAGTGGGGGCCTGGTGGAGGCTGCCCCTGCACTGCTGGGGGGTGGGGGTGGTGGGAGACATGAGTGGGGGCCTGGTGGAGGGTGCCCCTGGATGGTGGGGGGTGGGGGTGGTGGGAGACATGAGTGGGGGCCTGGTGGAGGCTGCCCCTGGATGGTGGGGGGTGGGGGTGGTGGGAGACATGTGTGGGTGCCTGGTGGAGGCTGCCCCTGCACTCCTGGGGGGTGGGGGTGGTGGGAGACATGAGTGGGGGCCTGCTGGAGGCTGCCCCTGCACTGCTGGGGGGTGGGGGTGGTGGTAGACATGAGTGGGGGCCTGGTGGAGGGTGCCCCTGGATGGTGGGGGTGGGGGTGATAGGAGACATGAGTGGGGGCCTGCTAGAGGCTGCCCCTGCACTGCTAGGGGGTGGGGGTGGTGGGAGACATGAGTGGGGGCCTGGTGGAGGGTGCCCCTGGTGACTGGGGGGGTGGGGGTGGTGGGAGACATGAGTGGGGGCGTGGTGGAGGCTGCCCCTGGATGGTGGGGGGTGGGGGTGATAGGGGACATGAGTGCGGGCCTGCTGGAGGCTGCCCCTGGTGACTGGGGGGGTGGGGGTGGCGGGAGACATGAGTGGGGGCCTGGTGGAGGGTGCCCCTGCACTGCTGGGGGGTGGGGGTGGTGGGAGACATGAGTGGGGGCCTGGTGGAGGGTGCCCCTGGTGGCGGGGGGGTGGGGGTGATAGGGGACATGAGTGGGGGCCTGGTGGAGGGTGCCCCTGGTGGCTGGGGGGTGGGGGTGGTGGGAGACATGGATGGGGGCCTGGTGGAGGGTGCCCCTGGTGGCGGGGGGGTGGGGGTGATGGGGGACATGAGTGGGGGCCTGGTGGAGGGTGCCCCTGCACTGCTGGGGGGTGGGGGTGGTGGGAGACATGAGTGGGGGCCTGGTGGAGGGTGCCCCTGGATGGTGGGGGGTGGGGGTGGTGGGAGACATGAGTGGGGGCCTGGTGGAGGGTGCCCCTGGTGACTGGGGGGGTGGGGGTGGTGGGAGACATGAGTGGGGGCCTGGTGGAGGGTGCCCCTGGTGGCGGGGGGGTGGGGGTGATAGGGGACATGAGTGGGGGCCTGGTGGAGGCTGCCCCTGCACTGCTGGGGGGTGGGGGTGGTGGGAGACATGAGTGGGGCCTGGTGGAGGGTGCCCCTGGATGGTGGGGGGTGGGGGTGGTGGGAGACATGAGCAGGTGTGCAGGGTAGTCCCCTGTTTTGTGGGCTGCCTGCAGGGGCCGTCGAGGGTGTACAGGGAACACCTGTGAGGACCCACTCAGCCTAATCGCGTGTGTAACTTCCCACGCACCCCTGTAATACACGTACCAAGCCAAATCGCGTGTGATAATTCCCGCGCACCCCTGAAATACACGCGCCCAGGCTATTCGCCTGTGGGAATTCCCGCGCACCCCTGTAATACACGTACCAAGCCAAATCGCGTGTGGAACTTCCCGCGCACCCCTGAAATACACGCGCCCAGGCTATTCGAGTGTGGAACTTCCCGCGCACCCCTGAAATACACGCGCCAAGGCTATTCGCGTGTGGAACTTCCCGCGCACCCCTGAAATACACGTACCCTGCTGTAATCGCGTGTGGGACTTCCCGCGCACCCCTGAAATACACGCGCCCAGGCTATTCGCATGTGGATCTTCCCGCGCACCCCTGAAATACACGTACCCTGCTGTAATCGCGTGTGGGACTTCCCGCGCACCCCTGAAATACACGCGCCCAGGCTATTCGCCTGTGGGAATTCCCGCGCACCCCTGTAATACACGTACCAAGCCAAATCGCGTGTGGAACTTCCCGCGCACCCCTGAAATACACGCGCCAAGGCTATTCGCGTGTGGAACTTCCCGCGCACCCCTGAAATACACGTACCCTGCTGTAATCGCATGTGGGACTTCCCGCGCACCCCTGAAATACACGCGCCCAGGCTATTCGCATGTGGATCTTCCCGCGCACCCCTGAAATACACGTACCCTGCTGTAATCGCGTGTGGGACTTCCCGCGCACCCCTGAAATACACGCGCCCAGGCTATTCGCGTGTGGTACTTCCCGCGCACCCCTGAAATACATGCGCCCAGGCTATTCGCGTGTGGAACTTCCCGCGCACCCCTGAAATACACAAGCCCAGGCTATTCGCGTGTGGAACTTCCCGCGCACCCCTGAAATGCACGCGCCCAGGCTATTCGCGTGTGGAACTTCCCGCGCACCCCTGAAATACACGTACCCTGCTGTAATCGTGTGTGGGACTTCCCGCGCACCCCTGAAATACACGCGCCCAGGCTATTCGCGTGTGGAACTTCCCGCGCACCCCTGAAATACACGCGCCCAGGCTATTCGCATGTGGAACTTCCCGCGCACCCCTGAAATACACGCGCCCAGGCTATTCGCGTGTGGAACTTCCCGCGCACCCCTGAAATACACGCGCCCAGGCTATTCGCGTGTGGAACTTCCCGCGCACCCCTGAAATACACGTACCCTGCTGTAATCGCGTGTGGGACTTCCCGCGCACCCCTGAAATACACATACCCTGATGGAATCGCATGTGGAACTTCCCGCGCACCCCTGAAATACACCTACCCTGATGGAATCGCGTGTGGAACTTCCCCGCGCACCCCTGAAATCCACATACCCGGCCAAATCGCGTGTGAGACTTCCCGCGCATCCCGGTATACACGCACACGTATTTTTTGTCAGCGTGTCCATGTTTGTGGGTACCCCTTTGCACGTCATTTGTCCTGGAGGGCCACAGTATAGGACATTCATCATGGCAGTATATGGGTGCTATTTGTTGGCGCACCTTTTGGCGCACATTTCTTACAGCCGCAGAGACGCTACCGCCTGCTTTCTTGTGGCGGTCGTGTTTATGCCTGTGCGCTGGTTTGAGCGTGCACTTTTTTGCCCTATTCTATTCCATGAATACGTGTTGTAGGCGAGCGTGTGGGCGTTCCGCGCACTTGTGCCCTGTACTTCCCCCGTGACGCCCACGTTTTTGCAAGTTGTTCCCCATTCCGAGTGTTACGCCCATGTTCCGCCTACTTTTGTTGCGTGCGCCGCGCTATGTGCGAATTTCGCTGTGGCCTGTGCGATTTTCGCTGTGACCTGGCGCACGCTGTTAAATGGCCTGTGCGCCAACGTGCGCGGCGCACTTTTTATCGCACATCCGCTGGTTTTCTCGCCCCCGGACTTCCATGAATCGAAGTGCGCTGCTTTTCGTGCGATTTTCGCACTTGCACTGCGATTTTCGCTATTCCACTGCGATTCGCACGTTTTTGCCCACTTGCGCCGCGCTAATTATTCCATGAATCGGCCTGACAATGTTTTAGTTTGATTCATAGCATCATTACAAATGTGTCCATTGTTTCACTGTTTTTCTGTTTTGTGTTGTGAAACATGTGTCTCTCGTAATCCACATTCGTGTGCAGCGTGAAGTAGGTAGGGAGGGCAGTCTTTAAGCTTTCAATGGTATCTATTGTATAAGCAGCTACTTCATCAATGATGTCTCTGGTGCTGCCAGCTTCAACAGGCATTGTTGCCTGTTGTCTTCCATAGACCTTCTTGTGCCCACATGTAGTTAGATATCCCTGATCCATCTGGTCCACCTGAGCTCCATGTTGCTGGTGTTGGTGACATCGAATATTCTTGGCAGCTGTACTGCCAGGCATTCTTCAACCCTTTGCTGTACCGCTACCAGTGGCGTGACAGGGACAGTGTCCGGGATATACATGTCAGACATGGTGAAATGTGGGCCAGTCCTCGTTGATGGGCCAGAATGCTAAAAAGCCAGAAAACTGGTGGAACTTGAGTATATGTATATATTGCCAAAGACATGTCAATGTTCACTGTGGCTGGGTCTTCAATTGGCTTCAGGGCCACCCCTTTCTAAAATGCTCACCTCCACCTTCTGTAGACCCAGGTGATCTCTGAAAATGGCAGCCACCTTATAGGCAGGAGCAATGCCTCCTCTTGAAGGGTGTGATGTCCTCATTTAGCATACGGCTTCACTGCCGCAGCTCCAGGACTACCATGCCACCTCTCAGAACCTCGCTGTGCTCCATTCGCCTGCCCTGCGCAGGCCATACACTGTCACTGTTATACCCGGGATGCGCATCCAATAATGAGCAGCTTGATACAGACCGACCAGCTGGCTGCAGCACAGGCTCTTCTGCCGTCACCAATGTCGGTTTCTGCCCTCTGGGGACTACTCAGGACTTGTACAAACCCACACTGTATCAGGATAATGAGATACAGAGTCAGGAGTCGTAAAAGCACAACTCCTTCATTCATCATCCACTTAACACTAACTTACTTTCTCCTTCCACGTCACTTCCTTCCCAAACCGATCCACAAGTCCCACCCCGCACATTGACTGTAATTCCCAACACCCCAATGCTGCACATACTGATGTGAACTGTTGGGGAAAAGGCATAACTTAGAATCATGAAATAAAGAATTAAACTGGCGCACATTTACATGTTTTCATTGCTGCATGGCTACGCATGTAATTTAGTTCAAATGTGCATACATGTAAATATAATATGTAGACACTTCCAAGAAAATGGTATGATTGTCAGTTTATTTTGAGAAAAGAAATGTCTGTTATAGAACTGTACCAGACCTGGTGATGCCAAATGGGGGTAGAACATACTACCATCAGAAATGTCTACAGTAACTCATGTTGTCTACATTCAGGTTATAATACAGCACATATGCAAAAAACAGGTGCACAAAACGAATCTTCTTTTTATACTTCCTATATTGTGTTAGAGGTACAGAGGAGGCCAACTTTGCCGATGCATTTCGGACTCATGTTCTTCATCAGGGCGATTTCTACAAAATAAATTGAGGTGCATGTGTATCACTACATAGAGGTTTGTAAAGTTAGAGTTTCCACAAAGTATACTGTTGACAGCCACAGCAACAAAAAAAAGAGCGTAATAAAATTAGAAAGGACTGTGCTGCAGAGGTACCTGTTGTCTCTGTTATCATTTGAAGAAGGTATCTGGTGTGGTGATGCGGGTTCACTAAGAGTCAACATGGGAAACCTGCAATACAAGCATGTGTGGGTAAGTGCTTGGTGTGTTACTTTTCTCTAGACAAGCAAGCATGTTTCTAAGGTGTGAGGTTAATGACACAACCTCAAGTCCAATGATAAAATAAGGGTGGATAGAGGCCAGAAGGCTTACCTCAATGTTCCAGAAAAAACTTGACTTTTTATGTATGCGCTCTAGTGGGTCACGGTAATCTGTTGTGTCGAAAGATGCTCTGCTCTGTAAACAATGCGAGAGCTAATAAAAATGCTGATACAGTGTAACAGGTGCACGTTGCATTAATTGCTGTTTAAATACAGAGATGTAAAGTGAAGGTCTGTGTGTATCAAGTCTAAACCTGTGACTTTTACCTCACAGATACAAATGTAATCTAATGATGACACTGTGTGCCTGGTCTTCGTAGGTTTCCAAGCGTGTTGAATGTAATGTAAAGAGCATAATCATGACTCGGCTGGTGTCAAAATGTTCAGACTGTGATTGTATGGCAAACAAAAACAAAGAAAAAGTGTGCCTGGTAAACTGGCAGGACATCCCATTTTTGGCTGAGTAGTCAAGGGAGTGTTAGCGATTGTCGTGGAAACGAAGTATGTTAGTAGAGGGTGTGTTAGTCACGTCATCAGGGAAACGCGTGTAGATGACATAATGATGTTTAACTTAAATGTGTGGTGAAGAATGCCCATTGGAGTAAATGAGAAAGCGTGGTGCTCTGACGTGCTTCTCCAAGTAGTAACTATGCGTATCAGTTCTGGAAATGATGAAATGTCATTGGACGTTGTCAGTTCGATAAACGTAAACTAGCGTGTGCTGTCGCTGATTGGTGAAAGCTGGCATTCCCCACTCGTACAATGAAATAACTAAAAAATAAGACACCAATGGACACACCCCAGTAGGGAATGAGACCAGGACCAAATGCGAGTGAGTAAAAGTGGTGTCCTTATATATAGTGAAATGGGGCACTCAAGAGCTCTGCTACTCCGAGAGCGCTCGGCCCAAGATACAGAAAATACACATTATTTTACAAAAACGCATCATTGATGACATGTGCAATACGGGATACAATAAGTATTGGTCATTGGTTGGAGAAAATAAGACGTTAAAGATCATATAGTCGTGCTGCTCCAGGATTGGTCAGAGCTGAACTTGCAACTTCTTGAGGCACAATGGTCAGCTGGGCTCATCTGGAAGGGGTGCAGGGTCAGGCGATGTCTGTGCAGTTATAATTCTTGCTAACTAACACTTCACACTAAGCTATGCAAGATTTAAAATGGTACATAAACTTCAACATAATATATATCACATGGACATTTGACAATTGACCTGGGCCACAGGGAGAGTGAAGGTACATGGGTCCAGGTGCCTTATCTAACACACTATTTCAGAATACAGTGATCAGACCTTTCTTAGATCAAACATGGGTGTTTTACTATTTGTTAGTACAGGAAAAATATATGGCCTCACACGATTAGATACATGGGGGTGAACTAGGGTGGCACACGAGCGGGGGTCTTGCAACTGTTACATCAAAGGGACATAAGGTTAGGGGGTTTGAGGTGCATCATTCTCAAGGAGGGGTTTGTCAGAGCGGAGGCAGATTTGTGGAGATGGATGGTTTTTCTATGTCTAGGCTTTAGCCAGGTCACCCACAGGACAGTGATCTCAGAGGAAGAAGTGAGATACAATGTGTTGGCTTGCAACAATTTGCGGCCAAGCTTCTGTGAAAACAGGGCAGCCGTGAAGCCGGCAGAGGGGAGGAGGCAGAGGGGTGGCAGTCTGGCTGTGCGCGGCGAGAGAAGGGGAGAGGTGCATTCTCATGTTCAGTGTGTATGTGCGGCCTAATAGAAAATGGAGTCTGCAGTTCATACAAAATTGAGTCTCTTGGCTCATAGGCCATGCAGTTATGTATCATTCAATGGCTACCTCACACCTTGGCCAGAGGTGCACTGTCAACCGTGGAATGGGCATATTGTGAGCGTCATCAGGAATGAAGGAGTGCCTGGGAGACCCTTTGTTATGTTTTACCAATTCTGTGTTTGTAGCTATTGCCTATCCATGTGTGAGTGTGAATCTGGAATGTTTGTATTAGAGTGTTCCCAGAATGTTATCGTGCGACTGCCAAGATTCTGATTGTTTCAGTTGGAAAGTGACCTTGGCACAGGGGGACCGGTGGATATTTCTGTTACCATGAATTGCCCTGTGTTGTAATCTAATTGTACTTACCTATTTATACAAACCTACTAAAACCATTTAACTTAATCAAGTATCCTGAGTGCTAATTTCAACCCTCTACCTCCCATCACAACACTCTTCCTCCCTTACATTGGGAAAGTGCCTATAGCTTGCGAATTAGGCTAACTGATGGGGAGAGCAGGCCACATATGCTGTTAGTACAAACATTACTGAGGGTAACCTATGTATTGGTTCAATGCACACTTTGATGTAAACAGGGTTCACTGTTTTCGAGGTTAAAAGCAGATGCCACACGGCTAATTGGTAAGGTATAGACATGTTCTAACAGGATGGTGTAATAATCGGACAACGTGTGACAGTGACATCTAATGTGATAAAGCACTTCACCATGAGAACCACAAATCAAAGTGGTTGCAGTCGGTTTCAACGTAGTTCGATAAAAGGACTACATGGAAAATGCACATCCAGAAAAATATGTAGGCAGTTTATGTTGCCCACTGCTAATACATTCCTTATTTAGTAACATTTTGCAGGCATTGTTCATGATTTCCACATTGAATGCAGTGCAACCAACACCAAGTTACAATCCCACTACAGTGCAGTGTTTCTTCTCAGTAAAGGCACAGCGTCAAAACATATATTCTACACTTTGTAATGGGGTATAAAAAAAACTTTGCAAAATTAAAACTAATTTATGGGGCCTGATTTACAAAGCGTTATTCCCATTCAAAAACGCTTTTGTAATCAGGCACATGGTCTTTTAACACCCTTCTTATTGTCAGCCTCCACAATCTGAAGGAAAGGGTGCAAGATGACTGCCACACTACCTGCATGCGACTTCTTTGGATCAGGACCACCAGGAATGTGCAGACACCTTGCAGATTTCCCTCTCCTACATGTTTATTAGGGGGCGGTGTAATCCCGCCTTCAGAAAGACAATGCAATACCTGCAACTACTTTAGAGAGTTGGACTAAAACGTTTTTAATATTCCTTTTGCAAGACATCCTGGCCTCGCTGGGGCATTCACTCCTGGGGTACACCTGGACCGCTCCGGCAGAGATGATGGAATCCTGTCAACTAAATCATCATGTACTAAATGTAACCTAACAGAACACTGTAACCACCACGCTTCTGTAATTAGCGCCTAGAGGCCTCTGGGCTAAGTGCGCTGAAAAAATGTCCAAATAAAAAAATCAATGAATAGGTTTCACTTTGCTCATTCGGCAATTTTTCATTTTGACTTCATAATTCTAAATTAGCTAGGTTTAGCTGGTTAGCCGCATTTTCTGGTGCTGATTATCTTGGACATTTGATTCAATCGCAGGTTTTAGCCATGTAGATTAAAATACGTCTCTAGTTTGTCAAAAGATCCTTGCCTAATGTATAGCGCATCCATTCTTTTGGCAACCGGCAGGGTCGGACTGGGACAGGAAATAGGCCCGGACACCCAAAAAAAAGTGGCCCACCACTTGCCTCAAAAAAGTGGCCCACCCCTCGCCTCAAAAAAAGTGGCCCTCTAACCATCATCCCTGAATAACATCAATTCACGACTTTACAGAAAATGCTACTTGCACTCATACAAACATACGTCCCTGCTTCTGATGCTACACACACATACAATATCACTATTGCAGTATTCAAAGGCACAGCAGCATAATAAGCACACATGAGGTAGTGCAGCACTTAGCTAAGGTTAGTTGTTGTCGCCCAGAGTGTCCCTTGTTGTCTCCTGCAATTTCGTTGTGCCACTGCCAGGATGTGTCATAGTAGCTGTTCAAATGCTGCAAGAGAGAGAGTGCTACAACTAGTGCACATATCAAACACTGCCACATGAATGGCTCTGCTTTCAAAGTGTTAATACCCCTGTGTCTTCAGGCCAGTATTAAAGACCCAATAGCCTCCCCTGCCCAAATCCATCTACCCCCCATTTATCAGTCAATGACTTAATACATTGCTCACTGTTTTTTGTTTGTTTTGGCTATTAGGTCAGGTGTCGCTTTAAGCCCAAACTATTGCATTAGAGTACAGATAGGGAGACTGGTAAATTAGGAGGGACACAAAGCTTGTAGGTGTTGTTTGGTTGTTAGAAGCTGGGGGAGGTGGACGAAGGGGCTGGTGTGTGATGGGCAGGAGGAAAGAAGCAGCCTGTGTGTGATGAGAAGAAGGAGCTGGTGTAGGTGTGTGATGGGGAGGAGGAAAGAAGGCGACAGTGTGAGTGATGGGGAGGAGGAAACGAGAGTGTGGGTGGAGGAAAGGAGTGCATGATGGGGAGGAGGAAAAAAGCTGGTCTGTGATGGGGAGGAGAAAAGAATGGGCTGGTGTGCTCACAACAGTGGGGGTGGACTTGTTTACTGAGGGGGCGAGGTGGAAGCAGAGGAGCGAGGTGGCAGCTTCACAATTAGTACAAAGTTTATTTGTTTGAAAACATAAACTGCTATTTGTGTCCACTAGCATCCCTTTAATTTGCAGAGCATGCACAAGCAATGAATGCTTGTGCAGTGCACAGAAACCAAGATCACCAACCCCGTCCACATTACACAGGCCCCCCTTCAATCCACATCGTGTATCTACAGCCAGCTAGCTGTCCGCAACAAGATGTGCCCACCCCCCTTGAGAGCAGGGCACACACTTGTCTGTCCGTATTGCTCTGCAGTCTGGCAGCCCCTGCCTCTCCTCTCTACAGCACCAGCCCGTCTTCCCTCCACAGCCCACACCTGCCCAAACTACATATCTCCTCTCCACAGCCACCACCTGTCCCCAGCCACGCCCCCCCACAGCACACAATGTCACTCCACCGTATACATCTACCCCACAAGCCTTCAACTCTCCTCTGCACCCCCCAGCTCCCCAACGCCAATGCCTGCACACAGCTTCACCCTACTACCATAGCTGCTAAGGTCAAGGCAAGGCTACCCCAGAGTGGCCACGTGACTGTGTAGCACAGTCCTCACTTTTCAGGGAACAAAGCTTTGAGCTGTGGGGCTTGTATTTAGGTCTTGGCTCACAAATCCAAACTTTCCGATTGTATTTTGGCTAAAAGGCTGGCACTTGGGAGTAGTCTAAACGTCAAACTTTAAGAGGCCTAGACCTATCCTGGTCCATTTGCTTAAGAAGGTACTAAAATACTAAGATAATGCACATAGACTGTCTCCACTGTGGCACCATGTTTGAGGGAAGCCATGGTTATTATGGGGTGCTCCCTACATCCCAGAGATTCGGCTACTCAATTTTAAACAAAATTGACGTTTAAAAGCAGAGAACACAATCTGTGCAGATGGGCTGCTAAAATGTGTATTAGTTCCCGCTGCACAGTGATGCGCACACTGGCCCCAGGGCCAAGAGGAATAGAAACATCTGCCCACCTCACCGGGGAGGCTAGCACAATGGAGGCGGCTGCTGGCAGGGGGGTGACGGGGGGCATCGGACCTGGATCATCAGTTCCATGATGGACTCCAGCCGCGCTACACACTCCACAGAGCCCATCACAGGCCTGCTGCTCAGGGGGCCGGCCAGCACTGACAACATAAGAGGGGGAATGCCTGCTGCTGCCCCCCATCAGGAGTGTGTGTGTGTGAGTGGGGCGGGGGTACGGGGTGCAGGGTGCTGCACTAGGAAGCGCTGCGGGCGCATCACCGAAGAGGAAGGTGCTTGAACTACTGCCCCCGTCAGGAGGGGGATGCCTGTTGCTGCCCCCCAATCTGGAGTGTGTGTCGCAAAATACTGGTAATGGGTAAATCGCTCACCTCCTCCTCAACGATGTTGCAGTGTTCCCCGCCCTGTTTTTGGCTGTCTGCCTGCTCATGGTGAACAGGTCAGCAGCGCAGCTCCTTCCACAGTGTCCACAGTGCTCAAGTTCCGAATCTGGGGTGTCTTTCGGTGCAGTTTTCTCCCCACCACATGGAGGATGCAGGCTTGGTAACCGCCAGCCTGAATGATGTTGGGAGCAGGCTGTGCTTTCCTCGCACAGGGCGCGGGCATCTGCTTGTCGCCAAACACCTTTACCATTTGTCTTGGCCCAGGCTGTGTTCGGAGAAACCATGCTCCCATACCCGAGTCATGTTACAATTCACTGGGAGCGAGCTGGGCTGAGGTGGCCCCGCCCCAGCCCAGCGCCGCTCCCAGTGTTTTGTAAAAAAGTTACACTTCTGTGGCGGCTGGCGCCATGGCGTCTCGCACGGCTCGCGCCTACTCAGGGCTGCCTGCAGGCGGTACTCTGATCATGCAGAGCTGCAGCCTGCAGATCAATGCAACAAACAAAATGGCCCATAAGTGGGCTTCAGAGACCGGCCCTCCGCTGCTGCCCCAGGTCCTTCAAGGACGAGCAGTTGCAGGAATCTGTTACTTTTTTACAAAACACTGGTAGCGGGCCGGGCTGAGGCCAGCCCGACCCACTACCAGTGTTTTGTAAAAAAGTAACACTTCCTTCACAATCACCTAGCAGCAGCGCCATGGTGTCAGTCTCGCGCCGACTTGCTGCCCGCAGGCCCTGATCATGCAGAGCAGATCAGCACCGCAGGCAGCCCTGAGCCAGCGCGAGACCGGCCCAGGCATGGGCTTGAAACCGGCCCCTCGCCAGCCTCTAAGGATTTCGTATCGGCCACGGGCCGATCGGCCGACGGGCCAATCCGACACTGGCAACCGGCCTTGTGACAGGAACTTGGAGAGGGGAATTCACAAATCTTGTTTTAGACGCAGCATTAGGCACCTTTCTGATGTCGTTTTACATTCAACCTTTATTGGCAGCTGGCCCTTCCAATCTCGCAAATGCCCCCGCAATATTGCGAACACTGCTCATGCCATCCCCGCCCAAACTATTGCATGTTTACAGATTCCCACTTTCCCTCATGTATGGAAATTCGCACCTGAACTTTTTACCTCTAGTGATCACCTCCAAAGGCAAACTTGATTTATTTAAAACCAAAAAAAACAACACTTACTAAAGAGGCATAGCACTTGAGATTGTCTTTATTGTAGACTAAGGGACTGTTTTGTAAAGCGTTTTTCAATGAGATTGAGGATTATAACACGGTTTTGTAAATAAGGTCCTAAATCGGAAACGGCTGGTTTCCCGGCAAACCCCAATATTCTTAAAACCCCTGCAATCTATTCAGATAGTGTATGTCCATGCCATTTCTTCAAAAATGCATGCAATCATTGTAGGCTTGTCAGAATGAGCGTCACATGGTACCGAACAGAAAAGGCCTCTGAAGGACTGTGTGGAAAAATGACAACCTCCACAATTCCTTTTGTGCAGATTGTCATTTTTTCTTTGAGACTTGGGTTCACGCTGCATTTCTTTCGTGCCGTTCACGCTGTCTGGGTGACCTTGGGGGTCATCAGACATTTTATAACCATAACAATTCATATGTTTGGCGATCGCATTACTCTCTATCACAGTGTGCAATTCTGCCAGGTCTCTTCCTGAGGAAGGAGGCAATTACCTTTCACTTGTTTGAACATTAACTGAATTATTATTTTATGCGAAGCACTTTTCTTTCGTATTACCTTTTATAGGACCAGAAAATCACGCTGCACTCGGGGAATGCAATTTGCGCTGAACAGGGCAAGATTAATTATGGTGTGACACATTTGGGATGGTAGTTAATGGCAAACAAATTTTGATTGGTGTCGATCCATCAATCAAACATTGCATTTTATTGACTGTCATGCTGCATCCTTGACAGGATAATGAAATATGACTGTTGCCAATACACGGCTATTTGTCAATTCAATTGCATATTGGAAGGAGCAGTACATTTCATCTCAGGAGCATGAACTGTTACAGCAGTCAAAGGAATCACACCGATGACAGATGGGAAAGTGGAAAAACAACTGAAACCAAAGGAAGGGAACATGAAAGAGCTTTCAGTTTAATTTAGAAATTCAGCAACTGTATGTGACAGTGCTGATAATTGCACCATGTAGGTGTACACATGTGCTCAACCTATATTATGTACAAGGGGCTGCAAACGTCCTTCACGCCAAATTATTTCCCAAGCTGAAATGTAATATTTTCTCTCCACTCATCATAATCTATTTAGTATAAAGGAATCGAGGGGCATACATAAAAGGAGTACATCATGCAAATAGCATGTTCATAAAGCATGTATTGTCATTCGGTCACATGCAGCATTTATTGTAAAAAAAAAAGATGCATACATGTTATTGTTGTTTTTCGGTCATCAATTCATTGAAGTAGATGCATTATAAGGAGTAGATGAAAATGGAAGGCATACAGGGTATGATACCAGGATGATGGAATTGCAAGCGTATGAATCACTAGAATTGAAACATATGAAAAGGTAAACAGAAAAGTTGAGAGCACAAAATCTGAGTTTCCAACATGTCAAGTTAAATTAATACATTTTTTTAGGTACTTTAGAACATTTCTTGTTGTGGGGGTTCCGTGGTATGTCAACACCAGATCAGGGGTCTGCAACCCATGGCTTTCCCGATGCTTTGGATTATTACTCCCATGATCCCATGCCATTGAATATGCTCGGTGGGGCGATGGAATATGTGGTCCAAAAAAACTGTAGAGATAAATGCTGCATACCCCTGTTCTAGATAGACAGCGAAGGGAGAGAGCAGGATGGGAGAAAGAGATGGTCACCACCAAAATATTGAGTTCCAATTAAGAGATAAGAGGGTGACTTACAGCATAAGGCAACTGCAACATGCATTCTCTAGAGTCAATACATTAATAATCATAGTTATAAGACGGAAGCACATTGTTGGACGTCATTGTTAGACTGGAGAGCAGTGGTATGATCCTTTGCTTATTCAACTCTAGATTGTTAAGAGGTGATATAAAGTGGCCCTGTATAAGATCCATGTTAGCACACAACATACATCAAAGTGTCTTGTGATGATGATGATGATGAATTCTTCCTATGCTCTCTCTGGGGGACATCCCATTTGGTGGGATGCTGTGAAGAGTTCTATTTTTGAAAGCACTCTTTCATGTATGGTTCTTGTATATGAGCCATGTAGGTGCAAATTGTCAGTGTGACAAACCAGATTCCACAAGGTAGACTTGTTGTTAATGTTCACATGTTTACATTTTTATTTTCTTCTATTGATTGCATTGTTCATAAATACGTATATGACAATGTATCACGTCCGGTTACAATGCAATTTCGCTAGGACATTACTATTGTATTTTTACTTTAGTGATGATTCCAAAAGAGCATTTTGTGCAACTAGTGAATGTTCCTTTCTAAAGTTTTGTGCACAAGTTATTAAAACATGGATTCTCCAGAGTTAATAAGATATTTTCGAGATTATCAGCAGGCTCCTCTAGTTCAGGCTAAACCACTTTTCAAATATTTACGTTAGGGTGTAAGAATATAGGCCAATCTTTCTGGACAATCCTACAAATATTTCCTACACAGGAACCCAGCAATCTTTCATACGGCACAATGCTAAACTATGTGGTGGGAGTTCCTTTTCCCTGGCAAAGGTCTTAATGAATGAATTTTAATGTATGCAACTTCTGGGGAATCCACAAAACTCTACAGCTGCACTGGAAGATGGTCTGGGGGTAATGCCACCGAATTACATATGGACTGCTAGGCGCCCCAGATCGTGGCTCATTGCTTAGGGGATTAAGATATTGTGCAGTCACATTTGCTTTCAGACTCATCCCTGTGCTTGGATTAGACCTTCTGGTGGATACAGATGTTGCCAGTGTGATAACTTTAACTTTTCTCCTCTAAGGAGAAGTTGATATTTCTTCTAAAGATCTGGGGGCGTCGGGGCAAGACATGATTACACAACTTTTTGCTATTGCTATAACTTACCTAAATTGAGCATATTCAAGAACATTTCAGTCCTCTAAATTGTATTCTGCCTGAACTAAATGAGAGAGTTTCCCACGGATGCCCCAGAAGTGATGCATGAATATAATTCCCTTTTTGATCTATCTGGGCCAGACTATGTGGTGACTTTCATGTCTAGTCTTCTGGTTGCCCATACTGAGCCTTTACAGTGTCCCACACAGATTCCCGTGTATATTGACAACATTTATCAAAAGCTTTTTTATGTAAACTTAATTACCGTGTTTGAAATGCATATGTGTAAGGGGTCTGTAAACATAATAAGTGGTTGGATTCCACTTTAGTTGACAACCATGGAAAAATGAAATAAATGCTTGAAGACCTGTCTAAAACTGGTAACACAAGGCAATCCAATCTCGTTAGGAAAATGTATCTAAATGTATGAGTGTACTGAAGGTGTTTTATGAGGTTTTTTGCTGTGTGAATTAATTCTGCAATTTGAGTCTCATTTTGAATCGGGACACCACTTAAGATCCTTGAATCTCAGGTCGAATCCAGCGTTGATTCATCAAGTTCTTGGAGCCAATCAAAGGCATTGAATCTTGTGAGAAATATGATCATCCGCATGGTAGGCGTGCGCTCGCCTGGGCTTTTTTGACATTTTTTATGAAATGGAATGATGGTAAACCAGCCGCAGGAAAATGAATGGGGCTAATCCAGCCACATTTCCCTATGCTCACACCATGACAAAAGCATAGACCTGTGTACTCCGGGATGGACACTGCTCACAGGCACAGTCTGCCCCTGTCATATTTAATTGGAATGTGACCACTAGGGAGGGCACAATGTCATCTGACGAAGGGGGAGGACCAAACTTCTCCCTGCCATGCTCAGCCTGATTAACTGACAAAGACTGTATGGAACTGTCCTGCTCTTTTGTTAATCCCTGCAGCTGGTGGCAGCAATTATCAAACAAACAGGGGGAACTTCAAACAGGCCCACACGTGGGCCCTGGCTGCAGAAGATCACAAAGGAGACCGGAAACCCAACAAACTTTCATATGCAACTGTGTCAACCTGCAGCTAACTCCCGCCTCTCAGTATCAATGGCAGTGAACTGTCATGTCTGGACCTGTTGTTATAGTAGGCCACCCCACTAGGGGCACTCCATTCATAAGGTACAAGAATTTGGTTTGCAGGAGCCAGAGAGTCTGGTCTTTCAGCAGCATCAAGGGAGATCTCCCGCTTTAACAGGAACCACACAGGGAGGGCCATTATCCAGAGAGGCTCTTTGAACACAATGTACAGGAAGATGGGTGGGAATTAGTAGCACAAGGGAGTGAGCCCAGAGCTCTTTATGTTGAGAGAAGGATTCCGCCATATTAGTTCTAGGACACACCTTGTTCCTGTTTTCAACCCTTTACATTTATTGTTGCAGTGCACTCTGGTTATGACCTCACACATACAGAAGATTGTTGGCAGGGACCCCTGGATTGATTCACTAAGGTAGGTTTAGCATACACCAGTCACTGTGGCCAACCTGGCTTTAAAATATGTCTGAGATCCTCTTTTGGCAAATTATCTGAAGACTTCACAAGAAGTAAAAAAGAAGAACTCAACCTTGGACCCTGGCTGAAGTATCAGTCTGCCTTCCATCTTCTGCCAGTGATGGAAGGTCAGGATATCCAAAGAGGGAAGCCAGATCCCTCACCTAAACTTCTCCCAGGAAACAGAGGGAGAAACACAACTCAGAGAACCCTCCAGCCAATCCAAAAACAGTATTCAGTCAGCACACAAAGTGCCCTAATTTGATATGATATGATAAGTCATTTATAATGCAGCCGCACACAAGTGTTTCTAGGAGTGACAAGGGAGGGAAGATAGAGGGAGGACAAGACAAATGATCTTACTAGGCCTCATGTCATTCAGATCGCACACGTGCAAGAATGAGAAGTGCAAGGGGATGATGAGGGGGGAGTTGCAAGGGAGAGGGGAGGGGAAAACAGGGCAGTAATGCTCTGAGTAAGTGCAGCCAGGCAGCGCGGCTCTGGGTAGTGCAAGGAGAACAAGGAACTGTAGGGCTACACTTATAGCTACTAAGTGTGTGGTAGGCCCAGAGGCAGTGTACTGGTGACTGATCAAGAAAGAGCCTGGTACCCTGAAGAGACTCTGAGGGTAGCCAAGCAACCAGTCAGTACAGGGAGGGAGAGAGAAAGCAGAGGAGAAGAGGACAGTTTTGAGCTGCTTCCAGAACTTCAGATGGTCCAGCTCAAGTTTGAGAGGGGCAGGGAAGCCCTTGCAGAGGAGAGAGATCTGTCCGCCACTCTCTGCCTGGAGAAGCGTCTATCCCTTAGAGAGTTGGAGGTAGTTGAGCAAAGGGCTCAAGAAGGAAGGTATTTTGGAACGGAGCGTTGGATGAAGAGCGAGCCCTGTCCCGGCCCCAGAAAGTCTTGTGGACAATGCAAAGAGTCTTGAACTTGACCCTTGCAGCCACCGGGAGCCAGTAGAGAGATTTCAGGGCTGGAAAGATACAGTCCCTGGGCTTGAGGCCAAGCATAAGTCTTGCAGTCCTGTTCTGGATTAGTTGCATGCAGAGGCCAGAGAGTAGAGGAAGGCAGATTGAGATAGAGGCTGTTGCAGTAGTCCAGCCTAGAGATAACCAGGGCTCTGGAGACAGTGAGCTTCTGGGGAAAGTGATAAAGGGAGGAGTGCCTTTGAGGAGGTGCAGCTCGTAGTGGGACTTCTTGGCGATGACGTGGTTGATCGTGCCAAAAGCAGAGGAAAGATCAAGGAGGATGTGGACAGAAGGAATGTTGGAATCAAGGTTAGAGAGAAGATCTTCACAGGTGTTCAGGAGAGAGGTTTCCATGCCTCTGGCTGCTCTGAATCCAAACTGATGGTCATGGAGACAACCAACAGATTCAGTGCAGTGAGTAAGCTGGGAGATGGCCAGCTTTTTCTAGAGTTTGCCCAGGAAAGAGGTGAAGGAGATTGGGCAATAGTTTGCCGGGCAGGTAGGACCGGCAGACGGCTTCTTACGGAGGGGGTGCACAATGGAGTGCCAAAGGGGCAAGGGGAAAGTTCCAGTGGCGAAAGAGTGATTACAGAAATCGGCCAAGGCTGGAACGAGGGTGTCAATATGGTCCTTGATGGTTCTGGATGAGCAGGGGAGCACCTGTTTGGACAACACTTTCATAGATCGGACTAGTCTAGAAACCTTGTGAGGTGTTGTCAAGAGGAGAAAGGAAGAGGAGATGGAGAGATGGAGTGATGACCAAAGGGGTGCTGAGCGAGAAATAGGGGGGGGGGGAGATAGAGGACAGGATGTCCTGAGATTTAGCTGAGAAGTGAGAGGCCAGAGCCGTAGAGAGAGCCTGGGAGGGAACAGGAGATGTAGTGACTGCAACAGGATTGGCCGGTTTCTTGCAGATTTCAAAGAGGTTGGCTGTGTTGTTAGAGACCGCAGCGACACAGGCTTGAATGTGTGCTCTCTTTTGGACAGGGCAGGGAGTCTGTATTGCCTTTGGAGCAGGTGGCAGTCCAGTTTGTCAGAGGATGCTCCAGAAGCCCTCCACTTCTTCTCAATTGCATTTCAGGATGGCGAAGTTGGAATCATACCATGAGTTGCACTTGGAGGTAGGCTTCAGTCGGATTCTCATGACAAGGGCAAGGATGTCCAGGGTGTTGGAAATAGAAAGATGAAGATAGCAAAGGGCTGTGTCAGGGTGTGAGTCAGCCGCAGGAGTAGGAGGAGCAGAGAAATTAGAGGCAATGGCATCCATTGACACATGCTTCATGGGCTGAATCACCAAGAAGGTAGGTGGCAGTGAGGGATAGAGAGTTTCAGATGAGAGGAGAGTAGAACGTGGCCAGAAGAGATAGAGAGCCTGCAGACCAGGCATTAAAAGGGGGATTACGCCTGCATAGGGATGACAGAGGACAGGACCCAGGGCTACTGCAACTCCAGGACGGTTGGTTCTGGGTTTGGAGAGGATCTTGTAGGCCACAGGGAGGAGATGTCATAACTCATGACAAAACTGGCCATAAACCATGTTTCTGTGAGAGCAAGGACATCTAGGTTGAGTTCTTCAAGGAAGTGACAGATGTCATAGGATTGCAGGTTGCCACATTTGAAAGTCTTTCGTGGAGGGGTACAGGCTTGAGATACACTCTGCAGAGGTGGTACAGGGGCCCGAGGGTGGGCAGAGGAAGAAGATGAGGGTGCCAGCGAGGTGGCGGAAGGGGTAGCAGGAGAAGGGAGGAAGTTGATAAGGTGCAGGAAACGCCCATTAAAAAGGAGGAGATTGGACTGAGGGCCTTGCACCAATACAGTGCCATTCAGATTGACAAAAATAATGGTCTTGGAGGAGTGGAAGGGGGGCAAGAGGACTTCCCACCTAGTGCTACTGTTAATGTGAGAGGAGGAGAAAGGAGAGAGAACAGACACCATATGAGGGGTCCATAGGTTGGTAGAGGAGACAACAAAAAGGATGTCAGGGAGAGTCTGTCTGGAGGAAGCTTTGCAGATAGAAAAAGGGGGAGGTTCCCAAAACAAGCTACCTAATGGTGTCACACTGCTAGGCTGGTTGATATGAACTGAAATGGGGCAAAAGTGAATCACAGTCTTGTGTCAAACAAATATCACAACATATGCACCAAGCTAGTATTGCAATAGAACAATTATTTGGTTTTATGTTTCTAATACATGTTCAAAAATTGGAGCTTAATAGGTCCAAAATGTTAAAAAACATAGAACAAAACAAAGAGAAATCACAATCCTATAAGGCAAAAGTCATGTGCAAACAATCACATAGATCTGTGGGCTTAATTCAAGTTATACATCAAACCTATTGTATTTTCAAAGGTGATGTTAGTAGAGACAAGAGTGACTTCATCATATAGACATAGAATGGTAATACCTCTATATAAACCCCAGTCGGGACAGTATGTAAACATAAACCCGTGTGGGGGGTGTGTCGACAGGATGATTCTGTTTCCAGCCTTAAAAGAATACAGTCTTCAGAGATATAACAGGTGACTGATGTCCATTAGATGAATATAGGACCAGATAAGGCTTTTGTCAGGACACAGAAAAACGACAGCTGAGACCCAGGTGTCGTATTCTTCTTAGTGAGTATAGGATGTCTAGGGATGTATCTCTAAGGACAAACAAAAATATATGTTAAAAACTAGCTGTGTTATGAATGGCAAAAGTAATAGATGCCATAACAGTTCATGTGAAAAAACAGCCATTGTATTTCATATATAGTGTGCAACCTGGGTATATTCATGGTTAATCATGTATATATCTCTGTTATTTAAATCGCCATTGTAGTTGGGCTGTTGGAAGTATATTATTTATGTAATTACATTTGCGTGTGGAAACACATAGTTAGTGATTCCATCAGACAAAGAATGGAGATTAATATAATTGCCCCATTCTGTGCAACACAAAAATAATGTGGTTCCTTACGGTTGAACTTCACCGGAATGTTCTTTTTAAATCACACAATCTGTGTCAATATTTCGTAGGCGTCTCGAGGACCGAAGATGCCGATGGTAGCCATTCCTGGCCGTATGAAAGACACAAGAAGTGCAGACAACCGCACATTAGTGCGTGATCAGAAGTATGTATGTTATTCTGTTCCATCTTGCATGAATGCATATATATGATGCTTCATACCTTGGATAGATCATCGCGTGGATATAAATGTCAACAGCGCAGAGAGGTTCAGAATAAGCGTTCCGGTGATGCTGCTATTATGCGTACCAAATATAAGGCGTGCAGTCCTGCCGTTCTGAAAAGACACGAATGGATGCAAAAGCTATTACATAGAAAATGCTAGTATTGGTGGCCGTTGAAGAATCTAATCTATTCGTGGGTAAGGGAGAACTTACTTTTGGGTTGAAGCCCTCGGTAACTCTACTGCGGTGGCATCGCCATTAGCGAGTTCGTCCAATAGGTCATATGCGTGCCAAATCTAACGCGTGCAGTAATGCCGTTCTGAAAGACACGAGAGGATGTAAAGGCTATTAAATAAGGAATGCTAGTTTTTGTTGCCGTGGAAGAATCTAATCTATTCGTGGGTGAGGGAGAACTTACTTGTGGGTTAGAGCCCTCGGTTCTTCTACAGCAGCGACATCACCATTACCGAGTTCGTCCAATAGGTCATGTGATGTTTGTCACATGGTTAAATACTCACGTGTAGACGTGAGCAAGATGTAAAGGAAAATGGCCATCTTTAAGTGTCAGAAGGATGCCTGCATCCATTGGCATAATGGCATTGACCAAAAACAGTACGGATCTAGTAAGGGGAAGAAAAGGAGTCTAGTGTCTCTAATGACCCTTTTATTGATTTAAAGGTACAGTGACCGAAAAAACGGTACAATGTGGAAGGTTTATAGACACTTTGCCAAGTGTACACAGGTCCATAGGCAGAGTATGATACTTTAGCAAAGCTAGCTCGATGTCTTGCTCGTGCTTCATATTGGCCATTTTGGAGTGTCTAATGCGAGCCATGTATGCGGTGGCGCTGTGATAATTAACAAGGCTTGAAAACGCTGATGAGGCCGCATGTATGAAAAAAGAGAGGGGTGTGGCATATGTCTAATACTTGTCTGTGACAACAGACTTGATAAGAGATATTCATAGGGTAGCCGAGCCATTTAGGGGGGCTTCAGAGACTGAGATCCACTCGGTGATCTCTTTGAGCTAAATGAGATGGAAGACTTTACTTATTACGTGTAGGTGGACCAAATTGGTGGATAGAAGTGGAAACCGTGTGTTACAGTTGTGCTTACATAAGCTTCTCTTGGACAAGGCCAATTGTGTGAGAAGAGGCCATGTGTAATTATGGCATAGGAAACAAATACTGCTGAGGCAATATATATCAGGGAACTATTTGTGTAGGAACAGGTTCCATTCGATATAAGGATTTAGACCACCCTTCACCGTATCTTGCTTGTAGATACATTTCTGCTCCAATTTCCGCAGATTCAAGTCCCTATCACCTCCTCGGGGATGAGGGTCAAGAGTTGCAGCAAGCTTCCTTGGTAGGGAGTGCCAGAAGGTCTCTTTAACTAAAATCAAAGACAAGATAGATGCCTGCAACACAATCCACATCTGTGGGCCGTCCACCTTAAAGGACGTCACAAGCCCATTGAAGAACCTAGGAGAAGTCCCTCAAAGACCATCTTCCATCGTCTGCTTTAAAAGACATTTTTGAGACTGTCGAGTTCCTCAATTTGCAACCAATTGTAACGTTGCCCGTTGTCAAGCTGCAGTCACTTAAAGACATGCAAGATATCTTGACCAGTGCTTCAGAGCCACCGACCAGCACTGAGACAATTCCTGACCCTGAGCTGCTGTTTAGGCCAGCCTGTAGCTATTCGTCTAAATTCCCTCGCTCAACCGTCTTGCAACCTGATACCCGCAGTTTACTCCTGTCTTGAACTCTGTCACAGAAGCCTGCCAAGCTCCACAAAGCCGTCTCAACCCTGTTGAGCACCAAAGACACCAACAGCAAAAGGTAAATTGTGGTTCTGTCACTCTGGCCCTTCCCAGAAGGCACCTAGAGACATTTTAAGACCCTTTGCCACCTTTGTGCGAAGGCCAAGAAACCTTAACAAACTGTGGTGGTTATTAACCATACTGACTACCCTCCTTCTTTGAAACTGTCTGTCCTCAGCATTCTTTCACAGGGTGGGTTGTATTTCCTAGTGTTGTTAGACTGTCTGTTGTGATAATAATAAAGTAGATATTTGTATACAACCTTGACTGGACAATCCTTTATCATTGGGTAATACTTGAATGTTTGCTGTGTTGCAACTAACCAACGATAGACGACCTTTAGAGGAGATAAGGCTGCTCTTGTGTCCACATTACCAACATTGGACAAGGAGGTTTATAATTTTAATCGTATGTTTGTTTATTCCAATCTATTATGATTCATTCTGGTGTATGTGGGTCTGATTGATGCTTTAGAAACCAATATCCACCCTTGGACCACTGATACCCCGGAATTTGATTTGTCGCAAATCTACTAAAAGAACATTGGGCAGGAGAGCAAGAGAGCATGACTTAAGTGAAAGTGCAGGAGAGGACATAGGCATGTTCCTGAAGTGGCAGGAGTGGGCAGTTCCTGCAAGCAACATGGACGAGATTTTGGAGATGTTTCATGTCTGGATCGGGCCCCTGCAGAGGAGGAAGTGGTCTTTCCACTTCCTCCTCTGCAGGATAAGTATGCAAATGAGTGGAAGGTCCTAAACGAGCGTCATCCCAGTATCTGGCATCAGGGAGTGGACAATCCTTTGGTGGTGCCCCAGCATTCTAGGTGCCTACCTGAAGTAGTGGAAGGAGACGAGGAGGAGGAGGAGGAGGACATGCAGCAGGTGGAAGATCATCACCCTTCACCTGCAATTAGAGAGCGGGCAAGGCAGGCTCAATAGTCCCTGGCATTGCGTCACCACAGAGCAAATACCTCCCACGACTTCACAGACACTTCAAGGTCATGGGTGTCCTAGCACTTTGACCTGGCATTGGGGAAGACTCTAATGAGTGAGTAAAGTGTATTAATTTGCAAGATGAAGAGCTTTGGCAATAGGTTGAATCAGTGACATAGAAGGAAGCCATGCCCTGGTGACAATGGCAACACATAATCATATTCTCCAATGGCACCAGGAGACGGAAGTGCAAATGAGTTCCCCTAACACCATTGATCCCAGTAGTAGAGGAAGCAATGAACACCCTGCGTTCTTTGTTAGTCAAGGAGCCAATCCACTGACCACTGAACCACAAGTCAATGGGGAAGTGGAATATTTTGAAACTAAGATTGCTGTAGTAAACACCCCACCATGGCTGTAACCACATTGTACAAATGTAGAAGCACCTTGCGGTGTTGCTGGCAGGTGGGAGTTTCCCAGTGATGCTCAGCTTTGAATTAAACATGCTTGTAATTCAGGGTTTTCAACAAAAGACTAGGGCAAGAGGTGTGCTGTGAACATTTAAACCAGATTATCATTGAGTAGAACTGTCTTTCATGTGACATGTAATATGTATGCCCAAACTAAAATCCTTCCACAACACTGGGCTGACAATATGGAAGATCACAGCTACTCAATGCCATGGAAAAATGTGTATGGATTGGTGTCACAAGTAATGACACAGCAGTATTATTCTCAGGGGTAATTGTGGGGAATGGGGGTTGTTTGCTGACTGGCTGATTGAATGTTGAGATATGCCCTTTAGATCGTTTTACTTCTTCTCATGTCTTCTTATGTCTGTGCAAGATGGACTCGCAAAAATGCAATACCAAAGTTGTTTCCTGTCTTAACTGAGCACATTATTTTCCAGCAGCAGTGTAGCCAAAGTGCTAGGTTTGGTTGCTGTTTATTCAACGTGAATAACTGCCAACGATTTGACTATTGTTGTGGACTCACAAAATGAAGGCTGTGTACAAATGGGTGCAATAGTGGTGGCAATGTTGATGGTATTCCAGCAGCTATGTGATGATATGCTGTATTTTTGGATTTGTGACAGGAAGGCGTTGTTTCTTGAAGAGCCCATATGCAGGTGGGGACAAGATTCTAGTGCTACGTTGTTTGTATTTGTAGTGGAATTCGTCTCCTCCTTCTGCTTTCCAAGTACAATGAACTTGCCTGCCTGGACACCAGTGTAACAATCTTTTAGCAGCATCCATGTCATCAACATCATCACCAATACTGCCTGATTTATCAGTAGCTGGGGCAGAGCACAGAGACCTCTATTAATCTCCTCTAACTGTTCATTTACACTGTGTGCTGCTGCTCCCTCATTCTTATTTGATGAGAACTGCACTTCTCTCCCTTCTGAATGTGAGGTAGTGGATGGAACTGAAAGGGCAACCTCCTCCATCAGTTATGGTGGATGTTCAGTGGGGTGCGATAGCTGCACATTTACTAACCTGATGCACTCCAAAATGACTTCTGATGGGAATGTGGAATGTGAAAGTGGTGATACTTTCAATTGGCCACATGCAATTTTGGCATCCCCCGTACATACAAGTTGTGATGTGAAAAAACCTTAATCAGCATGTCTACCCATGCCATTGACGTATTTTCATGCTCCTGATGTGTCATCCAATTGTGTCATTTGCGCCCTGAATCTCTGCTTTTTTCTGTCATATCATTCAATGGTGTGCTCACGCAAGCTTTTCTCAAGGATTTTCTGCTCCTCATCATCTATTAAAATGTCACCCAATGGCACGTTTGTTATTTATTCACTTTAAGAGATGACATCTCCTGCCTCCCTGAATCTCTGCTCTTTTTTTCACACATATCATGTAAGCATGTGTCTCATACAACATGCACCAAGGTAGTCTCGTTTCCTCCTGCTCCTCATCCTCTGCATAAGTGTCACCCAACGGCACGTGCCATTCACTCATTTCAAGAGATAGACATTGATTAACATCTCCTGCCTCCATGATTAGCTGTTAATCTCTCCCACAAACACCATGCCAGAGCTTTCCCCATATGAAATGCACCAAGCGTGATCTTTTTCCTCCTGCTTATCATCCTCCTCCAAACTAGTGCCACTCAATGTATGTGTGTTGTTCTTTCACAGAGGTGGGCAGTGAATGGAATCTCGAGCTTCATGGATCTCTGCTACTTTCTTTCACAAATATTGCATGATTGTGTGCCTCGCGCAATCTGTCTGTGATGGATTGGATTCTGCTATGCAGAAGTACAAGGATGAGTAGGGGTAAAGTGGCCCACTCAGCCTTTACACTTCTATGAACCAACACCCAACACAATCATGAATGGAATAGTTAGGAGATACACCTCCTTTACCTTTTCTCGTAATGTTCGCCAAAGGGAGGCTATATTCTTAAGAGGGATTTGAAGAGGAACCAGTAGTGACCCAAACAACACATTATCACAGTCCAAAATAAAGGGACTGTCCATACAAGGTTCTATAAAAAATATATATACTTTAATTAAACACACCATCTGCAAAAGAAGAAATAGAAAATACTGTACTAAACCCCACCCTGACAAAAGATCAGAGAAGATTTGATAGACTGAGAAAAGTAGCACGCTGAGCATAGTTCCCGGGGGGTAGGTAAGTTATTAGCCACAAAAAGATATGTCATTGGTGACAACAGGTGTGATCATGACCTAAGCAGTCTCTAGGACCCAAGTGAACCGAGAGAGCAGTTCAGAGTCAACTTCAGGTCATGGTGGCCTGACAGAGTCAGACCCAGTATTGAGCATTGATGCAAGTGGCTTAAGCTCAGTTCAAGCACGTTGGATCGTTGGGCCCAAGCAGCAAGCAGGCATCGATTAGGTGTAAATGCAGCTGCTCCATGTGATAGAGGGGGGGGCTCTCAAGGATGCAAGTCAGGGCAGTCCCAGGATCACTTTGCAGTTGGGTCAGGCCGAGTCAGGCCGAGTCAGGCTTTAGACACTGTGAGGGGTTGATGAGTGATGCTCCAGCAGCTCTAGTCAATGGGTGATGGTCTTCCAAGTTGTGACCTTAGGGCCCTCGAGGTGCAGGTCGATGAGGTGGCCATTTAAGGGCTTACTGGGACGAGCCATGGCTGTAGGCTCTGGTCAGAGTTGGTATGTGACTCACCAGTGATTTAGATTGGATCCGTGCTTTGAGCAGTCGATTTGGGACTAGCAAGTGACAGGCTTAGCTTGGGCATGATGCAGCATTGAGCTGGTTCGAAGTGCAAGCAAGTTCGAATTGGTGGAGAAGCAAAACATCCAGCATCAGTGCCTTCCCTCCCATGTAAAGCATGGTGAGCACAGGGTGACCAGTTTGGTGCATTAGAAAGGGGCGCTTTGGCTGGTCAGGACCTCTGACTGCTGTGAGGCTGATTCAGGGTTGTTTGAGGACAAGATAGTCCCATTCAAGGTTTGCTGTCACAGCTCTGGGAGATTCCTTTACTGAGTGGTATGTGTTGGTCCACAGCAAAGGTCACTACTGATGTGCCCTGGGAGTGGGAATTGGCCTAAAGCTAGCTTGCCTTCGTGGTTCAATCCCTGCTATTTAATGGAGTGGACATTGCCACTCTGATGTCAGAATCAAGGTGCTATGCTCCAAAGGAAGTGGAGGGAACAGGAAAGAAAAGCTAAGCAGAGAAATGCAAGATGGTAGACGTCTCCTTCCATTGAGCAAAGCAGTGTTGCCCATGCTAACCTTGTCCTCCTCGCTAAGAACAAAGACCTTATGCTATGATATATTAAAATAATTTCTACAGTGCACATTCACCAGAGGGCCTCTTGGTGCTACAACTCAGACATCAACTGAACAACACTGTAGCCTAGAATAACAGAGCTTTCAAAGAGTGCCAGAACTGCAGATCTTTGTCAATGCCCCTAATGCAGTGGGAAGGTCATTCCAGAGTTTACCAGCAGAAACTGAGAAGGCACGACCACCAACGCTAGATAGGCAACATTTGGGAATGACCACTAACCCAGCATTACCAGAGCGCACAGTATGTACCGGGATGTAGGACAGGAACTTGTCTTGAAAAAAGTCCTCCCCCGGTGATAATACGCCTGGTGGACTAAACAAAAGGGATTTAAATTGAATCCTTTTAGTCAACGAGTGCCAGTGAAGAGTGTGAAACACTGGACTAATGTGGGAAATAATGTGGGAGCCATAAGGGGAAGAAGTGGTTACCCGAGCTGCAGGCTTCTGCAAGAGCTGCAGCCGATGTATAAGACCAACAGGCTAAACCAAAACAGAGCATTATAATAGTCTATGCAACTCGTAACTAGCAAGGCAACCACCAAGGGCCGTAAAAAGGCAGGCAGGAAAGGTATGACCTTGCAAAGCACTTTCAGAAGGAAGTGATGCAACTTATATACCACTCTAACCTGGTGAGCCATTGAAAGTGAAGAAGTAAGACATGCGCCAAGATTGTTAACCGTGACATCGAAATGGGGAAGTCACCCAGAGACAATGACATAAGGAAGGAGTCCAAAGCACAGAATCCGGGGAACAACCCGCCACCAGAACTTCCGGCTTGTCCCCGTTGAGCTTAACCCAGTTGTTCTTCATCCAGCCCTTCATGGTAACCAGGCACTCACAAAAGCACACAACACCTTTGTATGATCAAGATCTAAGAGGACAACGATCTGGGTGTAGGAATAGCACCGGAAGCCATGACAGTAGATGAGAACAACCAGAGTCTGAACAGAGATGTTAAAAAGCATTGGAGACATGTCAGACCCTTGGAGGACACCACAAGAAAGATAGAAAAGGAGAGAGAGAAAGCAATTGACCCATGTCAGTCAGGAAGGAGGTAAATCGGGCCAGGACATGACCAGAGAGTCCAGCTAAGGCCATGTGGGACAGCAGGATGAAGTGTTCAACAATGTCAACAGCTTTAGAGATGCATTATGGGTATGATCCTTTGATGCCTGGGAATAGGACAGCTGCCTGCTGCAGGTCTTTCCCTGGTGGAGGGTGTTACCTGCCCTCACAAAGGGATTAAAGAAGAGGCCCTTTCCTCCAGGTTCCTCTCCTGCCATTTGGCAGTCTCACTCAGCAGCCCAGAACAACTCCACAGCAGAGCTGAATCACTGAAGCTGACACATGTGCAATATTAATTGGGGCGTGGCAGCCATGATCATAAGTAGCGCCATGCACTTTGCCTAAACTCAGTCATAGCTTTATTTTTGAGTTTACCCTGCAACCAACATGGGTTAAATAATCAAAAAATAGTCACTAGGCGCCCCTTTGCGAGAACGAACACAGGCCTTTAACCGGTTCTTTGGGAAGGTACCCTCTCGAGAGTCTGCAGCCACACTTTAGCTCACTGCACCTTTCATAGATGGGAAATACCCATTTGCGTATCAGTCTTTGTCCCTCCCACATGGGCTGTCCAGCACTGAAATGCCATGGCAATTCCCTTCTGGACAAGAGTACCAACAGCAACCCCATACATGTCTGGATGACCCTAGGAAACGTAGGGTGACTAAACCTAAATCCCTTAGATAATCAAAAAATAGTCCATAGGCGCCTCTCTGCGAGAACGAGCACGGCCCATTGACCTGTTCTTTGGGAAGGTACCTACTAGAGGGTCCACAGCCACACTTTAGCTCACTGCGCCTTTCACAGATGGGAAATACCCATTTGCATATCAGTCTTTGTCCTGCCCTCATGGGCAGTCCAGCACCAAAATGCTATGGCAATACTCTTCTGAACAAGAGTACCACCAGCAACCCCATACATGTGTTTCAGCCTTGTTGGGCCTCATCACTGAGGTGAAGCTGTGCCTCTCTGAGCACAGTGAGCAAGGTGTCCATGTCTGGATGACCCTAGGTAACTTAGGGTGACTAAACCTAAGTCCCTTAAATAATCAAAAAATATTTCATGGGCACCGCTCTGCGAGAGGTCCATTGACTGCCCACTCGAGAGTCCACAGCCACACTTTAGCTCACTGCACCTTTCACAGATGGGAAATACCCATTTGCATATCAGTCTTTGTCCTGCCCCCATGGGCAGTCCAGCACCAAAATGCTATGGCAATACTCTTCTGAACAAGAGTACCACCAGCAACCCCATACATGTGTTTCAGCCTTGTTGGGCCTCATCACTGAGGTGAAGCTGTGCCTCTCTGAGCACATTGAGCAAGGTGTCCACGTCTGGATGACCCTAGGTAACTTAGGGTGACTAAACCTAAGTCCCTTAAATAATCAAAAAATATTTCATGGGCACCGCTCTGCGAGATCGAACACGGTCCATTGACTGCCCACTCGAGAGTCCACAGCCACACTTTAGCTCACTGCACCTTTCACAGATGGGAAATACCCATTTCCATATCAGTCTTTGTCCTGCCCACATGGGCAGTCCAGCACTGAACTGCTATGGCAATTCCCTTCTGAACAAGAGTATCAACAGCAACCCCATACACGTGTTTCAGCCTTGTTGGGCCTCATCAGTGAGGTGGAGCTGTGCTTCTCATAGCATTTTGGCGCTGGACTTCCCATGTGGGCGGGACAAAGACTGATATGCATTTGGATATTTCTCATCTGTGAAAGGTACAGTGAGCAAAATGCAATGGCTGCAAACTCTCAAAATGGGAAAAAAACGAACAGGTTATCATGTCATGTTCTTTCTGGAGAGGGTCGCTTGATACCTTTTTGAAAATATGTTTTTGTGTTAGGTTTGCGGGAAGACATGCAACAAAAGGTGTCGATTACATATCTTTTCATGTCAAGCAGCACACTTAACAGTAAATAAAACATCCTGCTCCAGTTGTCCCCAGGGAAACACATTTTAGATAATACTGATTGGGGCTACACCTTTCTATGCCACTCTCTATTAGCAACAGTGGTCGGAAGGGGTGGGAGTGGTGCCCCTATACTTTTATTTTTTAGGTTTTACTGTTCCAATGCGAAAACATTCCAGAATGATTTCGTTTTTAAATAAAAGTGTGGGAAAAGTTGAAACTTGCACAACATTGCCTTAAATAGCTGGTGTCTTTGGGGGTTTGGATTGCACATATGAGGGGGTGTGGCGATGGCGTCTGTGGGAAGCGGGGGCAGGCCAGCAAAGAACATAGTTCCACTGCTTCTTTTCATACACTTGAACCACTGATTAGCAAACCAGCAAAATCGATGCTAAATTCCTTCCCTGCGCTTTTTTGCACAAGTGGCAATCTTTGATAATCCATCCCCATATGTCAGTGTTCCTGGACATACAGTGGCAGTTCAAGGACATTTAAAGCTGGTCGATAATATGCTGATAGCATTTTAGCATTTATCTTAAGTAGTTCAGTGCGCTATGATGTTTCATTGTCGGTTCAGAGGGCCTCATCACGAGTTTGGCAGTAACCCTTAAATACGGCGGGGGGCTGAGCTGGGGGGAAATCTGCCGAAAATGTGCGCTCATACTGCCGGAGGGAAATCCACCGGCAGTATGAGCGTGAAATGTCCCCATTGAGCCCAATGGGGAATGGGCATTCTCGAATGGGCTCAATGGGGAATGGGGATTTCCAAATCCGCCAAACCCGTGATCCGGTGCTAATAGCACCGGTGGTTTTGGCGGTAGGGCAGATAATGCCAGCGCTATTATGATGAGGCCCAGTGTATTGTTTTCTAGAATATAGTCAATACAGTCAGGATATATGACTTCCAGCCCTGCTACGAACACCACTACTACTCACTCCCCATGTCATCAATACATAGAGTATATAGAGGATGCTAGAGGCAGGAACTGGAGAGTTACCGGACTGACTCTGAGTTAAGTGCATGCGAATAAGTAACCTCAAAATAGAGTATTGAGGGACAATGAGTTAATGAGAACACATTTGAGAGTGATTAAGAATGCATTCCAGGACATGACAACTTGCATTACAAGGGATTTTGCTCTGAGTGAGAGAAATAAATTCCGGCAATGTAGTGCTGCTGGAGTTCTGCACTGTGTGAGGCACTTTACTTTTGTGGTCATCTAATTATTACTCTGCAATCTGTAATTAC
Source organism: Ambystoma mexicanum (assembly GCF_040938575.1). Classification (NCBI taxonomy): domain Eukaryota; kingdom Metazoa; phylum Chordata; class Amphibia; order Caudata; family Ambystomatidae; genus Ambystoma; species Ambystoma mexicanum. Next base: position 373,395,001 of record NC_090922.1, read on the forward strand.
TGAGGCAGATTGAATTCTGGGGCATGTAGTCCTACCTGGAAATACATAATAAGTGAGGCAGACGGAGTCCATTGACATTCGTCCACATTGGTTTTACCACTGGACTTTGGAGAACACACCTTGAGATGGCGTGTGTGCACTGTTTGAAGTAGCACATTGGGCCTCATTATAAGTTTGCCGGTCGGGTAACAATGGTACCAGTAAGCTACTGGTACCGTTGTTACGGAACCGGCAAACTACAAGTTCTGCTCGCCGGTACCTTCACGCCCTGCAGGTTTGACCTGGCGTGCACACCGGCACCTGCGAGCAGAGCATGTCGGATGCACCGGCACCATTCTGAATGGTGCCGTTGCATCCGACCTCCCCATTCCCATTGAGACCTATGGGGCTCAATGGGAATGGGGAGCATTTTTTAGGGAGCCTGCGGATGGGCAATTACCGGGTCCGGTAATTGCCCATTCGCGGGCGCCAGAAGAAAAATGATACCGGCGGCAGCTGTGCCGGTTTTACCGGCAAGACTACCGCCAGTATCTTAATGAGGCCGATTGTCTGGTATGTGGAAAGAGTACCCGTGCATGAGACTCTGTTCAATGTATGAGCTGTATCTGTCCTTACTGAGTTGGACTTTGGCAAATGCTGCTTGTAGGTAGTCATATATGTGCGCACCCAACGTATGGAGGCAGTAGCTAGGCATTTACGTTTTCACCTGGCATATGTTGACTGTAGCTGGCAGTACAAGGCTGCATGTAGCACTAAATGAAGTTAAACCTTTTGGCTTTGTCAATGCTTGAATATGAGAATGCATCTGTTACCCTGCCAGGACGGTCCAAATATAACAAATAGAATAAGCCATACCCTGGTCTTCTCGATTTCGTTCTATCATTCTTTTCAATAGCAACAATATTTTGGTCCTTTTTCAATAAAGTTGCACATATATCCCATCAGCTGCTTAGCAGATCTGCCATGAAAATGATTATTCTCCTATATTCATATGCAATTTTCTTTTTTTATGAGAATGAATTTTCTTATTCCACTTATCATGCTCCCAAGAGGTTCTTTGATCCGTGCTTATCTCATGAATAATGTATTTCCCTTATAACTCATTGATCTTATGAGTGTTTTTCTTCTGCTGATTAATTGTTATGATTATGTATTATATCTTGCTACTTCCATATGTCTGTATTTCCTGCGATGCATCCATGTAGTGGCCCTTATCATTTAACATTTACTACTAAAAGATTTTCCATTTTACCTCAACATTAGTAAACTAGTTCAATCATTCAATGACGTTGTTACTGGTGAGTAGTGCTATTGCCAATGGGTTCGATGCATCCTTTTTCTCTGGCTTTAATTGTGTACAGGATAACTGTCAGATTCAATCTGCCGCCCGCTGAACACTTTGCCTTTCCCTTTTTGGTGGATTGCCCCCCTCAGGCTGTATTTCTGGTCCTTTATAGAACAGCCACGAGCCCACTTCCAGTTGGTGTCAATTGTAGAGTAGGTCACGTGAGCTGTGTTAGACCCTGGCAGAATAAAATCCCAGTGGGCAGTCCCTGTGGACCAGTGAATAAAGCTTTTGTTTGCGGCCAACACGCTCTTGCTTAGATCAGCTTAAACATCGTTTTAATGTAATATTACGTTGAAAGAAGATACACATGTCAAAACTGGCACGAATGTTTTGATTCATAGTCACACTCATGGTTCTAATCGCAGCTTTTCGAAACTTATGGTAAAAATCAAGGCATGGTATCATATGAAATGAAAATGAACAGAAACAAACGTGTGTGTGTGTGTGTGCTTATTGTATTGTGGTTCTTCTGGAATGACAGATCTAGCACTACGCACTTTGCATAACCGGTAGATGCTGTCACTGGTGCTCACCAAAGCTCAGGAGAGTGGATTCCACTTATTGAATAATAGAAGCTGCCACTGACCGGAGAGCACCGCAACCTCAGAAGGGCTTCGAGATCCCTGGAAAGAGAGACTATTTTGTTCTAGGTGAGTTCCGATAGTTAATGTCACAGCGCAATCCTCACGGGCAAACCTAGTGATCAAAGCAATGGTTTGTGAAAGGTTATTTTTGATGTGACTATTTTAGCCAATAATGCGTGCACAAAATTAGCTTGAAACGTTTTGGTGAATCCCTGGCTTGGTTTCCATAGCATAGAACTAATCCTGAGTCTACTTTTCTCATTAACTATGAACAACTGTTTGCCCGAAAAAATCTTTGTCTGGAAGAGTCCACTTTTAAGGCATAATAAAAACTTCCAGCATGGCGTTGCCAATTTCTCCCTGAACACTATTACAATATTTGACTGATCTTCAAAGCTGGAAAACGCCCTTTGAAAAAAAAAAAACCCAGAAGAATAGTTTGATAATTGTAGTACCCCGGACCCTAAAATGACAAGCATGTGATTATTTACAAATCCAGGCCACCAAGTATGAAACCCGAGTGTAAGTGCCTTAGATGCTACGCTGGAAATACAGAGATTACCAGTTTGTTAAATATTGGACAGATACTGTGCAGGACTTTGTCAATCATCCCAAAATGTGTTGGAAACATTACACCTGAAAGTCCATCAAGAACTGTGAGTTAGTGGCCTCAGATTAGTGCCAGGGAGGTCTCATGAGACACCCCTGCACCAGAAATCTCTCTGGGTCATGGAATACTTATTTGGCCTCCAAAACTGTTTGCTTTTAAGCGAGACCTTCCCTTACCATCTCAATAGGTATTCAACATAAGTCTTTGTGAATGCTTGGATGAGGAGAAAACATTGTGCCACATCTGTGACCTGCTCTTGTCTTGAGAATATTTGGCCAGAAGAGATGGAGCTCATCATTCTGTTTCTGGACCTGGCAACGCTTTCTCCTTTCAGTATCATCTTCTTCACTTGTAGACGTCTTCGCCATAACCAGCCACTAAGCCAAAACACATAAGTCACAATTTCATCACATTCTGTCTGTGTCTTACTTCCACTTTTTTTATTAAATCATATTTTTAATAAGGAAAGTAGGGGTGTGTGGCTTGGTATCAAGGAGAATGGCGGCCTGAGCGCGTTTCTCCGACCCACCAATGCCTAACCAACAGCTTTTTACACACTCACTGCCTTCTTTGTGCTCCAGCTCCTCTCCTCCGGATCAACGCTAGTGGGGTGCAACTGCGGCTCCATTATCAGCTGCCCCGCTGTTCACCTTTTGTGAGTAGTTTCGGCAGAGTGCAGCGTGATTGTTGCTTCCACTTGCAGCCACCCTCTCTGTGGCAATATCCGGCATCCTGCGTGACATGAGGGGCCGGCTTTGGCTTCGGCAGCTCCTCTCAGCTAGATACGCTATTGCATGTCAAAATATGACAATTACATATATTTTTTGGCTGCTTTCTGGTATTACAATGCAAAACTACCTTAAATTTGCCTATTTTTAGCATTGTCTTCTTTTGTTTTCTTCTTCTATATGAATACTGCCCTGAGCATTTGCTGTACATATACATCTACAAGAACTCTGCACCAGTTTCTGCTGACTATTCGACACATTTTCATCTCATTTATCTTCCTTTTGGCTTTTTTTTGTGTGGATATTTTCTATGTACTTCCTGATAATTTAGAGATTCTCATGCTGCCCGAAGCCTTCTTTGTGTGTAAGCCTCCTCAAGGAAATCTCACATCTGGTATGTGATCAGTTTGAAAGATAAAGACTATTCCATCTTCAATTTGGCTGTTTGTGGGTGTTCTGTTGCTGCTCCTGGACACCTTTTCAAATACTAAAATAATCCTGTGCTTTTCTGGTGCCCTCTTACGTGACTTAACTTCTTACCTCACACTTTCTGACATCATGGCCACTGGTAAGGGCAATCAGAAAGCTCTGACTATCACCAAAGAGTTAACCCCTTCATTAACCAACCTTAAAAGACCAAAAAGCATTTGTCTCGAAGTACTTGCAAAGTACTGTTGGCTGCCGGCTGCGTCGTCGCTTTGCCCTGCAGTGTGGACATTACCTGGATTTTGGACTTTGATTTTGCCTGGACTCACCACTTGGAGCACGGCCGTTTTTCTATACTACGAGCCCTCGACCGGAGGAGGTCTTTTCTGGCTGCACCAGAGTGCCTGACCTAAGGAGTTCCTGTTGGAGGCAGGCCTGCCCCCGGTGAAGTGCCCCTCCCCTTCGAGCCTCTTTATTACTCAGCCTCTGGCGCACCCGCGCCACGCACCGTGAAGTACTTGCAAAGAACTGTTGGCTGCCGGCTGCGTCGTCGCTTTGCCCTGCAGTGTGGACATTGCCTGGATTTTGGACTTTGATTTTGCCTGGACTCACCACTTGGAGCACGGCCGTTTTTCTATACTACGAGCCCTCGACTGGAGGACGTCTTTGCTGGCTGCACCAGAGTGCCTGACCTAAGGTGACTGTTTTTCCTACAAACTTGAAACATCAACCTTGTGTATTTACCACGTGGGGTGCCTAACGGGCTGTGTGCCCTCTTATACTTCCTGGGTTGGGTGGCCTAACGGGTGCTGTGTTGCTATTGGAAGTCGTGTTCTCGTGGGCGGTCCCACGGTAACTGTGAGCGTCTTGCCACAGGTCCCTAACCAGCCTTATTTTCTTTTCTTGAAGGAGTTCCTGTTGGAGGTGGGCCTGCCCCCGGTGAAGTGCCCCTCCCCTTCGAGCCTCTTTATTACTCAGCCTCTGGTGCACCCGCGCCGCTCACCGCGAAGTACTTGCAAAGTACTGTTGGCTGTTCGCGGGTCACGGGGCGCCTTGAGGCAGAGGTGCTGTGCTTGTCGCACTTTATGTATGGCTGAGGGCGAACCTCTCTAATGGGCTTCTTGAGGTACGCCAGAAAATTGTGTTAGTAATCATGAATGGTTCACTTGTGTGTCACCAGGGAAGGTGTTTGCCTAGAGTGGTAGCACTGAGGGGTTACTTTATACTTCCCCTACGCTTCTTGGTTCCTCCCTGCCTAAAGGAGACTGTGGGCTTTAAACCTTTGACCCTGTAGGTTAGGGGTGAACGCATTGTCATTTTGAAGTATAGTGTGCTTACCTCTTCAAGTGTACTGTTACGTGCATTCTGTACACGCATGGTTGCCGCTTGGTGGCACATGAGACTTTGTTGTCCCGACAGCACTCATTAGGGACTATTTCTCCTGCTATATGGTGCATAGAAAAGTCTGACACTCTGTCTAGTGTGGTATGCCACTTCTTCTGCTCGTATTTGTTGTATTGGCTAGTGGTGTTAACCTGATTATCTTCTGTTATTACTGAGGAAGGTGTTGTTTTGTTGACCCCCCAGTTGATACTGCGTTTAAACAAAGGGGTGGGGTGCTACTATTTGTACCTAGGGTGCGACTAGCTTTCCAGTATGAGCCCAATTCTTAGAAGTGGTTGCAAAACAGGTTCCACTGCGAAGACCAACAAGAAACATGCTGGGAACAGAACCCTTAGTAATTCCCTTCCTTCGCCAACTAGTACTAAAAAATCCCCCGCAAAAATGTCTAACTCTCAAGTGGAGAGTACTGCCAGGGTGGTTCAGGATGCAGTTTCTGTTTGTAAGGTTGTAGTCCCTCTCTTAGATAATTCTCTTCCTTCCCTTGGGCTTCCCAATCCCCTGGCTCAGCCAACATTCACTGTTCAGGGTGCTAATGACATGGATGGGGTGGTGGGTGAGGTAGATGTGTTTCCACAGGACCCAAACTGCTCCCCGACTCATGCCCAAGGAGGTTTCCCCTATAATTTAGACACCTCAATGTTGGCACCTACTGTCATCAGTGACTTAGCAAAAAGAGTGCGCCTCTCTCTTGACCCCTCTTCTCCAGCCTCGAGCTTGTTCCGCTTTCGGGAACAAGTCCATTTCCATCTTCCAACAGAAAGAAGTATAAAAAAAAGTGTCGAGCAAAGAGATGAGTCAGCAATGACGATGGCAAAAAGTTTGCAAGGGATCCCTGTTCCTCACTACGACAACTTTCAGGGTTTGCCAATAGGGATGTTTCTTCCAACCAGAATCGACCCTTTTTCCCTAGGGAATGAGGATGCTGACTTGTCTGCTCCAAAAGTGGAAGCTAGATCGGCTTCTACGCCAGAAGATTCTTCTTCCATTACCCATCAAAATGAGTATTTCAATTTTCCTGTCATCTCCCGTATACTCAACTTGTTGGACAAGGGGCATGAGCTAACCCACTGTTTGTTAAGGGAGATGCATGGCTCGCTAGGATCCATGAAAGACAAGATGTCAAAATTGGAAGGCTACATCTTAGCAGACAACCAAATTAAAGCCTTCTATCTGGCCCAATTCGGAAAGATGCTGGCAAATGCTAGTTCCACCTTACGACCCTCCCCAGCCCATATTTCGACTTGCTTGCAAGGTTCCCAAACTGACTTTGGAATTCATTCTGGCTTCATGCCTCAAAGATCTTATTCACAAGTAGTGCAGGGTGACAAGAGAGTCACATTGGACTATGGAGACTCTGAGGCCAATGACCTTTTTGAACTAGCCAAATTATAGCATGATCGGCTACTGCAGGTGGAACAACTCCTGTATAAGATGGGTGGGACCCCGCCTCTCCGGGACTGTCTCGCCTTTCTAAGCGAGAGTCCCGAAGTTCTGGAGGAGAGTGTTGTTCCTTCGGATAGTCCTTCGGTGTTGACGGCGCTCATTGATGCCCAGGTCGCGATCCCCATTGGGGTACCTGTTGTGACGCTGGAAGTTGAAGAGGGGCCTGTGGAACATGAGGGAAGGCATTTTATCTCTCGCAAGGCAAGGAAGTCTTTTTTACGAGCCCAAAAACGCCTAAATCAGACAAAGGCCATGCAGAGAAAAGTAGCCCCCAATGCACCCTCTGGTAGGAAGTGGCAGGTGCCCCATGAGCCCAGCTTACCTACCATTGTTAACAATCTGAGGAATCAGGACGATTTGGGTTTAGACCTGGGCGACCTTGATGAGGAAAGCAGGAAACACCTGCAGATTGCAGCCTTAAAAAGCGGAAATGGGCAGATCGCCTCTGGTGCTGCTCCTAAGACACCAACGGCAAAAACGCTACCGCTGCTGCACTGTTTTTTCCAAATATCGCATCGAGAAAAGTCCTTACTCGACAGCCAGCTGGCACCATGGAGCCTCCGGTTGCAAGCCCAGTCACTGCCCTAGGGCCCACAGATCCTCCACCTGGTGCTCAGGTGAGTGATTCTGTTGTCTTGCCAGCATCTGCTGCTGTAAGTTCATCATGCTCCTACTTGCCCCCGAAACTGATAGCCGGGGGTCAGGAGGTGGATGTTGTAATTTCGGCAGGGGTTGCCACTGATAGTGAAGCGCAAGAAGACTTGACCCAGCATCCCAAGTCTGCCCAGCGGTCGTCGGATTCGATCCGGCCTGGCGTAGTTGGGAATCTGCAGCAGTGCCAGGCCCCTGCACCAGAGACCGTTAACAAGGCCTTGTCCTTTGCACAAACACCCAAGGACATGAAATTAATCAATGGGTGGTCTAGTAAACCTGAGATTAATGGCCCTGCTCGGATTAATAGGTCCTTCCTGATGAATTCTTTCTTTCAGATTCCAGCTTTAAGAAATTTATCAGCCAAGGACCTGGATTGGGTTAAGCTGGCGACCCATAATAATCATAGAGTGCTCTGCAGAGTGCAATCCCAGATCATATCCAAAATGCTCTTGGAGTTCTCAGATGATTTTCATTTAATTGGGCTTGTGCCGCGGCTGTTTTTGGATATGGAGATTGCCTGGGACTTTCTCGATTGGGTACCTGCGCCGCCAAAAGAATGCCCTGCAGAACCCGCCGTGGTCCTTTTTGAAGCTCACGCTAACCAACTAGCTGTTTAACTGGCCTCGATCACCCAAGCACTTAGTGGTTTAGCATGGTTGGAGCCCCTGTTAAAAGTGGCAGCAGCCATAAAAGGTCCTATTTCTGATTCATAACTGACCAGTCTTTCTGTCGCCTCGTGGAATTGCTGTGGTTTAAGCAATCTGGGGGCATGGCATAGACGGGTTGGGCCTGAACAAAAAACCTGATATTTTATTTCTGCAGGAAAAAATGGCCGTGTGCGAACTTTGCCTGCATGGCTATACTTGCTTTTTGGTCCCTGCCTGTCGACAACAATTAGGCCGCCCAGCAGGGGGAATTGCTGTGTTAATCAATAATGGCTTGAAGGCAGTGTTATCCCTTAAGGATACTTCTGACTCATGTCTATTGGTTAAGGCCTCGTTTGAGCACTGTTCTATTTCGACTCTTCTTCTTCTGTCAATCTATTGGAATCCAAAGGTGGTGGCGTTGAATTTGCTTCTAGAAGACTTGGATCGTATGTTGGGTCATGATGCTGTCACGTGTCCCAACCACGAAATTGTCATTGGTGGTGATTTGAACTCTTATCTACCCCTTGACAATCTTGCATGGCCCACTTCCACCTCTTCCGCTTATGCCCAACAAGCTTACTGTAGAGGAGACCACTTGGCACATTTTTTAAGGAAAGGGGTATCTATCCTATTCAACCTGCGAATCATTCAAACAGATCTTCTTGGAGGCGTTGCCAAGCTGCATCTCTCATTGACTATCTGTTGGCCTCAAGTGTGTGTACTGGGCTGCTCGACCCTATCCTTATTCGGGACGTGGGTTTGAGCGATCACCACATGTTGACTTCGCGCCTACATATTGAGAGTGTGGCCTATGATGTTTCGGCCCCGGTTTGTATGGTCAAAGGCGACAGGCACACTATCTCTGTAAACTGGCACCTGTCGGTGTGCAGGAAACTGGTGTTCCTGGTAAACAGGGACCTGTTGGTGTCCCATGATGATTTTCTCTCTGTTGGTAACATGGAAAAAATCAATGAGATAAATCTCTCTATGATTCATGGGCACCTTGCCAATCTTGGGAAAGACTCGCGAGAAAAAGGCAACTTGCGGGATTTCCACGTCAATATGGACGCAGTTGCATTACTAAAAAAGCAAAAAAACAGCGAGCTACACAAGTTAAAACGGATGCCGTTTCACTTCTCCATCTATAACAGAGAAAAGAACTTTATTGTTGCCCGATTTAAAACGCAATTAAAATCTCTTCGACAGGCTGCTTTCACTTTAGCCAACCAAAATATGGTTGAGATGCTATGTAAAAAAAAAACTTGCGACGTATAGGCTATCTTAAGAAATCTGGTGGGAAAAGTGGACACGCGAATGGATGCTTCCATTACAGGTATTGAATGGGAGCAATTCTTTCACCAAAAATATGCAGTGCCCGAAATACACCTATTTTCGGAATCTCTGACAATGCAGCTGCCGTTCCCACGTGTCTGTCCGTGGGATCTTAAAGATATCATATGGGCAATTGCCCAACTGAAATTTTCAAAAGTGGCTGGGCCTGACGGGCTACCCCCCTGCGTGTTCAAGGACGATCCAAATTTTTGGGCCAGGTACTTGCTGCCACGCTTCCAGCTGGTTTATGAATCCGGCAGAATTCTTAAATCATGGTTAATGGCGACAGTGATCCCCATTCACAAAAAGGGTGCCTTAAGCAACCTGACAAATTTCAGACCTATCGCCTTAATCCATACATCAGCAAAAATATTTGCAAAGCTGGTTCTGTGCGAGTTGGAAGCCTGTCTATGTGCCTCTCCCATTCTTGCAAAAGCTCAAGCGGGCTTTCGGAGAGAAATGGGCACTCAGTTAAATGCCTTGACTCTTGCCCATCTTCTCCACGCTGCGTACTCCAAGACTAATGCCACCATCTATATGGCAGCATTAGACCTCTCAGCTGCCTTTGATAACGTTTTACGAAACCGTTTCTGGCAGAAGATGCTATCATATGACATTCCTGCTGCATTAGTAGTAATAATTGCAGAATTACATCAAAACACGTCTTACAGGGTCCGCATTAACTCTGAGGGGCTTCTGTCAGATATCATTCCCACGCGTATAGGGGTGAAACAGGGGTGTAACTTGGCCGCAGTTTTATTCAATCTCTAGCTTGTTGACATCGAGCAGATATGGCTAGGCACCAACTCCTTTCTTGTAGTTTTGGGCAAACTTCGGCTACAATGGTTGGCTTTCGCCGACGATGTCATCCTATTCGACAGGGTCCCATTTGGTCTCCAAAATAAATTAAACATCTTCCATGAGTATTGCACATTAAACAATATGACCATCAACTCAGCAAAATCTCATATAATGGTTTTTACAGCCAAAAAAAAAAATACCTAAGTTTAACTTTGTGATCAACGATCTTCCTATTACGAAAAAGAAATAACTTACTTGGGTTATCACCTGTCGAATGGAATCTCTGTCGGTGCATGACACACAGTGTTGAATTCTAAGCTGGCTCCCTTGTTGGCCCAAATGAGAATTATTTTCCGAAGATATTGTAGGTTTTCGCTTATCCCCTTGTTACAATACTATATCCTGAAGGTAGAACCTATTCTGCTTTATGCAATTGATGTCTGTCTCTTGAACTTGGGACCTTTACTAAATTTGCTCCAAGGTAAGTTGTGGAAAACTATCCTGGGTTTGCCAGGTTATCTTCCCAATCCTATTATTCTACATGAATTGGGCCTTTACCCCTTAGCAGACAAATATCAGTGGCGCATGGTAAATACCTTTTGTAAAATGCTTGTACAACCTCCAAATTCCCTTTATGGGGATTTTCAGGCAATGTTAGCTCAGAAATATCCAATTTCGGTGTGTGAGTTTAACAATCGAATACAGGCCACATTAATCTCATTGAACATGTTGCAGCAAGATCTAATAGATTCGCCGCATAAGGCCAAAAAACATTTTTTTTAAAATTCATGGGCCCACAATTCTGACTTGATTGGGGGATATCCCTCTTTTTCTACCTATGCCACATTTAGGCAGGCTGTTTCCCCTAGGCTATCATATTTATTATGTTGCCCTGATAAAGCGGCAAGAAGAACCTACATGCGTTTCCGCTTAGACCTAATCCATACGGGCAATAGGATCAGGAATTGGTCCATTTATAAGGCCCAGGTACAGTGGGAAGTGTGTAGATTCTGTCTTAAGCACGCTGAGAGTGAAACCCTGGAACATCTTTTTATGTATTGTAACTTCTTTGACAATCACAGGCGTCGTTGTTTGGGTGCTTTTTTGAATTCGCACTCCCCCTTTGAATGCCATTTAGTTTGGCTTTGTTGCATGCAGGGTAATACCACCTCAATTATTTTAGCAACAGTTAGACTTGTTCTGCTCATTGAAGAACAGCTGCTACAACGCAACCTGGCCTTACGGAGTGCGTAGGTTTCTGAGGAGTTGCCTGGATTCTGTCCAAGTATTTGTATAGCATCTATGAACCACCCAATTGTTTCTTAAGCATTAGGTGCTGGTGTTATTCTCAATAATGTTGTTTCTCTTAGAAGTGGTGTTCTTTTAAGAAGTGTTCTTATAAAGATTTAAGTGTAAAATGCTCTCTCATGTCAAGTAGGAACAAAGAAAGCTGGGAGATGCCTGGTGTCTTTTTTCCATTTGGTTAAAGGGACCCTACATGGTTTTCATGGGTCTGAGCATGTGATTGTTTAAATTTTAAATTTAGTATTTTCTGTTACCCCCTATAGTTGGAGGTGATTTTTTTATTGTTGTTGAGTCTCCTTTAGACTCTCATGTGTTTTGTATGTGTTAAAATTGTTGGTTTGTTATAATCTAGATAGCATTGATTTCTTTTTAACATCTGTATACTTGTATTTATGATGCAAAATTTGTAAAGGTGTACATTTATTTTTGCTACCAAAACAAATCAAATAAAAAAAAAAATAAAAAAAAAATAAAAGCATTTGTCTCCACCGCTCTCCCCTGCTGATCCAGCCGTTGAGGCTATTTTACAGGAAATAAGACCATTAAAACCTTTCATTGAAACTAAAAATCAGAGATTACAGCAACTGGATGATAGGTGGAAGGGGCTTGAAAATAGAATTGATGCGATAGAAAAAAGATCTGGCTTTGTTGAGGATGTTTCCCCTAGGGTGGTGCTGCTGGAAAGAAAACTGTTAAAGATCTCCAAAGACATAAAGAAGAGTTAGAGAACAGAAGCAGATGCAATAATATGCATGTATCTGGCCTGCCAGAGGGGTGTGAAGGATCTGACCCTATTATGTTTCTTCAGCAGATGCTCCCACCCTTACTTCACATTCCATTGGACACCTCATTTAACAGCCAGTGTGCTCATCACATTGGCCCTGTAATCAATCCTTCATCCTCTCACCACCCTCCTCGGATGCTCATATTCTATTTACTCAAAGAATTCACACAGATCCAGCTCATAATCTCTAAGGTAAAGGAGAAAAATGCACTCATCTGGCACGGAAGCAAAGTCAATATCTTGCAAGATGTGGTGAATATTACTGCCCAACGTAGGAAGGAATTTCTGTCTTTTCACCTTGCTTTGAAACAGCTCAATATGAGATATTGGCTATATCATCCTTGTTCCTTTAAAGTCCCTCACAATGGGAGCACTGCTGTTTATGATGACCCAGCTGACTTAAAGGCCTTTATTCACTCCAAAAAATCTGATGGCATGGACAAGTTGATCTCTTTGAACTCTTCTTCATCAGGATCCTGATTGACTATTGTTATTGTTTTCAGCTGCCTATTTTTAGTCATCATATGTAATGCTGTCTTTAATCTTGCCTTGTTTTTCTGATGGGTCGGCTAGAGGCTCGACGTCTTTCTCCTTCTGTGGGTTGTCTCTGTGTTTTTTAACGTCCCTCTAGGTGTCACCTACTCCTATTGCTTTGTTTCCTTTTTTATTACCCGCATCCCAGCCTGATCCCATATGAGGCTGTTTAAGTTTGTGTGTCTTGCTGCCTGGATCTATGGCCTTTTTCTCCTTTTTCTCAATGCATTTTACCTGTTGTCAGGCTTGCCTTTCCTCTCCCCTTATACTCATATGTCTTCCTTTTGTGCTCTGTATCTGTTCACATGTCATCCTGGTCATGCTTGCATGTTATTGATTCAGGATTTATAATCACTGTACATATTTTTCTGGTTTGTTCAGACACCTTAATGCCTTTTGGTCAATATTTTGCTCTCAATACCTTTTAATGTCTTGCAATGGTTTTTAAATGTGTAACCTGCAACATCAAGGGCTGTAATAACCCAATTAAAAGACATAAAGTTATCTCGCATCTTTATATGCTCAAACCGTCAGTGGCTTGTATACAAGAAAACCATTTATCACTTGCTGAGGCCATGAAACTTAAATCCTTCTGGATCAAGGATGTTATCGCCAGCCCTGCTATGGGTAAGTGTCATGCAACGCCTCGGATACTGGCGGCTATGGCCCCATTGGATTCACTACCGTACTTCAAGATTTCCATCATGCAATAAACTACATGTATGCAGCGGTCTAGTTCTTTTTCATCGCATGCACAGAGACCTATTTAGGCACACCTCTTTCTGACATCTGCGCGTTGCAACCTTTCGGTCAGCTGTGTTTTCTTTCGCTGCCGTTGTTGCGCCACGCAGTGTTGTCCCGGACTCTTCCGGTCTGTTTTCTTGTTTACTTTTCTCTCTGGTCCGCCTCCCTGCTCTCCCTCCTCAGTTCGTGCTGCTGTCCCGTGCGCGGGTCGCGTACGGGTCCTTTTTCTAAGTGGTCTCTCCGCCCCCTCCTTTTCCTACAGTCAGTTTTCTCTCTTCCTCTTTACTTCTGCCTAAACGCTTTGGGCTTTTCTTTGGATGTCCCATCTGCACTCTACTCCTTAGTTTGGTTGATAGCAATTGGGATCTGACCTGTTGGGTTACATTACTGGACGGTTACATTTCTGCCACTCGTGTCCTGTACCTTCAAGGATTCCTGCTGCCCACAAAGCCAGAGGGTTTTTTTTGCCACGTTTGGCTTTTTTCCCTATTTTGTCCCTCCCGGGAAGGGGGTCATCAGGGAAGTGCTCCCTAGTAGCCTTCACTGTGGCTTCCTCTCGTGCGAGACCCAAACTAAAAAACAAAAAAGAAAAGGACTACAGATTCCACCGATCCTTGAGCACAGTGGAAGAGGACACAGATTACTCAGGTGAGGAGGTGGAGGAGGGAAACTGGGACACTCAACCCCCACAGGAAAAGGAAGTTCACAGTAAGAGGGTGGTGTCGCCATACTGATCAACACAAAATTGTCTTTCAAAGTCCTGGGTCAGGATGTTGATGCTAATGGGCACTGGGCTTTGTTCAAGCTTCTGATTGCTTCCAACTTGGTTTCCATATTGAACATCTACCGTCCCATCATTCCTGACCCTGGTTTTTTGGGATTCCATTAAGCAAATCATTCTCAGCTTCAGTTTCACTAATCTTCTTTTATTTGGAGATGTTAATCAGGTATTGGATCCCTTCCTAGATAGGAAATCTAAGTGCATTTGTAAAAGTTCCAAGTCCCATAAAGCTTTTAAGTGCTGTCTGACCGAAGCTGGCTTAATTGACATATGGAAACTTTCCCATCCTACTCACCTGAAGTATTCATTTTATTCATCCGCTGATGAGACTCTTTTGTGCCTTCATTGCATCTTTTTTTCAAAATATCTCACTGGCACCATTATTGATTCTACTATCTCTAACATTATCATCTCTGACCATGCCCCAGTTTACACTACCATTAACCTCAATGACATCAAAAAGCTGCTCCCTAGATGGAGATTCAACAAAAGCCTCCTACAGGACCAACATTTTACCCATTCCTACCAATCTTTCCAGGAACAATGCTTTGCAAAAAACTTAGATGTTGACACCTCATTGGTCAATCACTGGGATGCTTTCAAAGCTGTGCTAAAGGATCATTTCATTGCTTATTCTAGTAGAAAATAAATTGCATAAAAAAATCTTGATGATTTGCACCTTCAACTCTGCGATGCTGAAAAAAAAATCTATCTGCCCCCCTCTGACACTTTTCAAATTGATAAGGAATTCACAGAGTTAGCCTTTGGCGCTCTATTAAAATATAAGACCAAAGTCTATCAGACATCTAACAAAGCCAGTAAATTGCTTGCCTCATATCTCAAGACCAAAAAGGAAAAAACCTTCATCTCACACAATAAAAATATTTCTGGCACTAACATTACACATTCTGATGATATTTTGAATAGCTTCAAGCAATTTCACTCTGATCTATATACCCCTGAGGAATCGGTCCCTTCTGCCAGTATTGACTCCTTTATCAATGGTATAATTTGACTTTCATACCCCCGGATTGACCTTACCCATTTAGAAGGGGAGATTTCCTTTCACAAAATCAACCGTCCTTTCAAAGGGTTGGGTTGAGAGAAGGCCACTGGTCACACTTTGGATCTCAAAAATGCTCTTCTGGTTCCTTCTCTGAGGCATTACTCATTCTCTTCCCCAAAGCTTATACAGACCCTGACCTGCCCAAAAGTTATAGACCTATCTCCATTATCAATGCTGAAAGCAAGATCTTTACCAAGGTTCTTGCTAATAGAATTGAATCATACCTTCCCGCTCTGGCTAAACCTGATCAAGTTGGTTAAGTCAAGGGCAGGAACATCTCTGCGAACACGAGACTAGTGCTCGATGCTTTGCATATTGTCTCAAAGGATAAAAAAGACTAAAATTGGTATGCTGCTGTAGCACTGGATGCTGACAAAGCCTTTGATCGGGTCAACTGGGATTTCATGTTTCAATCTCTCCGATAGCATGGCTTTGGTGAAAATTTCATCTCCCCTGTCCCACATCTTCTATTTGTATATATGGCCAATCCTCACCCTTCTTCCCTTTGTGAAGAGTAACAAAGCAGGGGTGTCCTTTGTCCTCTATTCTTTACATTTTACTTTTAGAACCCCTCTTAGAGATCATTAGATCTGATAGTAACATCCCTGGGATTTCATGTGGGAAATCCAGCTCTAAAATAGCTGGGTATGTGGATGATGTTCTTTCCTCATAAAGAATCCCAAACTGCATCTTTCCGCATGTTTTGGATAGATTGCATCAGCTTTCCTCAATGTTCGGTTACAAGCTTAATAAGGATACGTCTGAGATATCACCTCTTAACTCCTTCTGTGTCAGACATGATTTGGATTCTTATGGGCTGGAGTGGTGTCATGACTCAATCAAATACCTTGTCCTCTGCTTTGCTTCCTCTGTGCATGATACAGTTAAATTCATTTCGGAACTATTAGTCAATAGACTTAGAGAACTAACATCAATGTGATCACCTTGTTACCTGTCCTGATGCGGTCATCTCGATACCATTAAAATGATGCTGTCCCCTATTATTTTGTATCATTTTCAACTGTTTCCAGTCCCTTTGCCTTCCCTGTTTTTCAAGTCCATCAACTCGATTCTCCTCAATTTCTTATGGGGCTCTGGGAAGTGTAAACAAAGTGCTATTAGTAAACTGAAAGCCCTATAGGATGGGGGTGGTTAGGTTCCCGGATTTTAAATTGTATCATACAGCCTTTCTTCTCAAGCAGTACTGTTGCTGGTTTGCCCCTCCTGATTCCTTTGTCCCTTCATCCTGGTTCTTGCTGGCGAAACAACTGACATGTCCTTGTGATATCTCTCACCTAATTTACGTTTTTAGCCACTTCTCGGTGACAGTTTCAGATCCCTTTAAGGCTTCCATCTCTGCTCTCAGACTCTTTCTTTTCCCCCACAGCAGATCCCCACCTCAAGAACTATCTCCATACCATTTTCTAATACCATTCTTATCCCTGATGCCTCTAAACTTTTGCTCCTAACCATGGCTTCCAATACGAGAGACGCAACATTTTATAATGTATTGATTAATATAAAGCATTCTACCACTAAATGACCTGTTCAATTGAATTGTGAGACTGGCTTTGGTCTTGTCTTAGATGATTATACGTGGTCTCAACCGTATACCAGAATCAGGACTGTCTCCACCTCTGCCAACATCACACAAAATCTGTACTTCTTTATACAAAGAGGGCCTCATTACAACCTTTGCAGAATGGGTTAACGGGCTCCGCTAATGGAGGCGGACCCGTTCAACCCATTCCGCAAGATTACGAGGTCCCCTCGCGGGACTCAGTAAGGAGGCCTGGTAAAACCAGGCGTCATTACCAGATCCCGCGAATGGACCAGGGAGCAAACAACGGGCCGGTCGTATTCGGACCGTTGTTAGCTCCTGCTCCCATTCCCATTGAGCCCTATGGCAGCTCAAACGGGAATGGGGAAGGTCTGGGCCTGGGTTCCCAGAGGGAGGAATTACCGGGCCCTCTGAACTCAGAATGGCCTGATAATTCCACATTCAGGGAACGCGGACCGGTTTTGGAGGCAGCCATGGCGCCAATAACGCCATGGCTATCACCAAACCCGTAATGAGGTCTTTATTACCCCCTCTGAAATTGTCTAAATCTACGACTAGTAAAGATTGCAAGTGTTGGTCATGTGGAGGTGGCAATGATTCATATAAACATATGTTTTATGATTGTCCCTTTGTATTCAAATTCTGGCATGATGTTTGGAGATTTCTTAAAATAATCATTAAGGTTACTATCCCTTTATTGTTTTTGAATGTTTTCCTGGGTAGTCTTGCTGCCAAAGACAACATTTCACAGGCTTCTGCCACGCGTTATGATCTCTTCATTAATCTAGCCCTAAAGCTTATCACAGCCAATTGGAAACACTTGCAAAATACTTCCATTAAGGGATGGTGCATTAACATATGTCATGCGCAGACAGTTGAACATTGTATGGCCACCTACCTTGATGCTATACCTAAATACAATGACAAATGGGCTCACTTAATTCACTATCTGGACCACTTTAACATGTTCACTCATGGTTCTTGAGCTATTTTACAGCCCTTATCATTTACACTGCCATTACTGTACCAACTATTCCTTTAAAATGGGAAACTTGGATCCTTTGTCTGGTAATTATTGTTTTCAGGTATTACATTTGTGAGTGTTCCCTTCCCCTCCCACCTTCCCTGTGTGTCTCGTTGAACTCTGTGTTTGTTCCCCTGTCTGTCCTTTATTCAAGTATTCGTTTCTGCATGCAGACAATGTAACTTATAGTTTGATGCTGGTTTGCCGCAAACTCCCTTGTTTTTGTTGTGGACTACTGTTCGGTATCACTGGCACCATATTATTATATCGTTCTCAATCTGTTATAATATCAATAAAGATTATTTAAAAAAAAATAAAAATACGGAAAGGATGTATGGATTCACAATACCCTATACCTGATATCATGACATTACAATCATCTATACTTAAGGTTAAGAGAATGCTTCAAAAAACAATACATGACCCATATCTCAATCATGTTGGAAAGTAATCTCTTTGGCATTAAAGCAAGGGCAGAATTATTGCATGATTGATTGGTGCATGTGCATGGCAATTTGCACCAACTGAAACATGTGTACACAATGGGCCTGATTCACATAGCAGTTTCCTATCGGATTGCACCATTATAAAATGCTTCTGTGAATCAGTCCCTATATTTGCACTGCACCTAATTTGATTACTATTGTGCATACTCATCTTGGCCATGCAGAAATGGGCTGACATTCAACCCATGATGACATTTCATGATGCCAAGTCGCATCGTTAGCTGTGGCTTTGTCTAGCCAGACATACGAAATCCACATACATCCATCAATCTAGGCATTCCAGCACAAGAGTTACTCATTGTTACCTTTAGAGTAGAATGATTTGGGTAAATAATTGTTTCTTTAATCTCTATTAGAAAATTAAACATGATTGCCTGATTATTATTAGATATGTGGCTTTATGCGGGTGTATTACAGAAACTTTGCACCAGTGAAAGTGCACCGTCAGTGCAAAGTCATGTTGTACTTTAAAAATGACAACTTGCACTAACTTTGCACTGCAAAAATACACTTTGCACAGTTCAATGAATCAGCTGTTGTGTCGGCAGTGCAATGTCGCTTTGAACCGTGCACACATTCTATGAATCAGGCCCACAGGGCTTGATTTACAAGTGTATTTTTCGAAGGGATTGCACCATTGTAAAACACTTTTGTAAATCTGGTCCTATTATTTCAATGCCAACAAGAAGGTTTTAACAGTAGAACAAACATTGCCTTGGTACAAAAATGCATTGAAATTATATATGTTAGCACTACATCAATGTTGGTTCAAGTGCTAAAACTGTATGACATTGTAATTTCACTTGTGCAGAGTTTCTGTAAAATTGGCGGTTATCATTATGTGTATAGATAGTTATTGCTGGATTTGTTGAGTAGTAACTTCATTATTGGATTTTTGGATTTAAATAATTATTATCCATATTAATTCTCTTTCAGGAATAATTTATATTTCGTAGTTTTTATAACAAATCGTGACTGGGGATACCATGCCTTCATTGTATACTCAAAATTACATCAGCATGTCAAAACCGAGCAATTGCTTGAATATGCCAATCCAGTCTTTATTAAACGTTGGCCATACCCTAGCTTTGGAAATAGGCAATCATTTGTCAAACTGTTTGTTTTCCTATACAGAAATATAACCTTTAAATATCTACATTTGCAGATATGTCCTGGTTGTAACAAGCACAATGATTCATTTAAGTCTGACATTTTTAAAGAAGAGGCATACTATTTGATAATATTTCAGTTGATGATTTTGTCAGGTACCAGCAACTCCATCATCTGACTTCCAGTGACATTGACGTTGATGTGTTTCATCCTACTGTGTCCACTTGTCTTTCCCTGATTAACGTTAAGTCTGGCCAGCACAATGCAACTGCAACTTTAGGCATCTTTAGCAAATTGCAAGCCTTTCTATATATTTATCAGTCCAGATGACATTGTATATTTGTGACCACAGATTTTGAAGACCTTATTTTGTGTTTTACGTCTGCGTAGCAAACTCTTCTACTCAGTATTATGATTCTAAGCACATACATTTGTCCTGATCAAGTTTAATGATGCAATAAACATTTGACATTCTAAATTAGCTTGTAATCTCCTGAAAAGACCCACATCCATGGATGTGTTGCCTCTTTGCTCCAGAGAATTTGGATTGATTAATTGTTGGGGCAGAATAAAGACACACACATCTGGCCGGTTTCTAGGTTCCCATGCCTTTCACTAACCAGATGTCTAAACACGTATCGGTGCATGCTGACTAGCATTATGAATCCCCAATTGTATTGATTTATCCTGCTTTTTCAACACTTAAAAAACCAACCAATAATTCATTGAGATTAGGACAACGATGGCACATCATATTAGATGCAGCCGGAGATGCTGTTAGTTTCTCCTCATGCATTGGCATGACACACATAGAGTATTTGCCACTCCATACCTTGCTCAGCCAAGGGGATCTGCATGTGAAATAGGCACAGAAAGTAAAAACAACACAGATATATTGTCTCCACCTGCTTTTTACCATCTGTCCAATTTACCACCTCATAACAATGAGACCAAAAGTGTATATATTGCAACTTCTTCTACATTGTAATGTCTCTGTTACTTACATGTTATAGTGATATTGCTGGAACAGCCTCTGTCTGAGTGATACATGGCTCCAGGTCAAAAGAAAGAAAATGGTTGACTGCAAGCTTCTATAGTAGCCCTTATGAAGTTTCTGGATGTTTTTGCAATTATGATGGTCATCAGCGGACATATCAGGAATTAAAAACACGTTCAAGAGAGCTGATTAAAAACGGCAATTACAATGTTGATGGTCTTCTACAAATTCAGGCAAATAGTAATTAATGTTTGCCCAAAGTGTAAAAAACCCTCCAATGGAAACAGACAGGCAAAATAATCTATTCTATGGGATAGTACTCCCCAAGAGACACACCAATCATATTTTAGCTCAGTATGCCTTCACAGAGGGGCACACCCATTTGCGTAGCAGTCTGGCTCCACAGACAAAGACAGTCCAGCATATAAAAGCCAAGGAATTCTTCTCAGAACCACCCTCTCAACAGCAAACTTGGTAACGTGTTTCTGATATGGAGCACATTATTAGTGAGGTGTGTCTGACTTTCAACTCTCTGGGCAGAGAGTGTAAGGGGTTCCTATCTGGATTACCCTTACTGACTTAGGGTGAAACACAGGCGTTTCAACATTTGTCTTGTTCCATCTCAGAATGGCTCAACTATTTCTCAAATAAACCTCACTGATCCATTACTAAAGCACAATATTTAAATATTATAATAGCTGCATTGGTGCTACTGATAACTAGTTGTGCCTAGAGCTCACCTATTTTAGAGAAATATTAATAATTTAAGGGAATTAGTAGGGTGTTGGAGAGAAAAAAACAACCCTGCCACTTGGTTGTATCAAACAATGTAAAAACAACAGACGTCCACAATGGTTAAGGCAGATCCACTGTACCCAAAGTATAACACCGCAGAGCAAGTCTTTACACTCTAGGACCCAGGGCCCCACATTACTGTGATAGTTACATAACCAGGGCCTGCTACTTGGGAGCATTCTATTAATGCATAAGAAATTACAATAACAAGATGAAATAACTAACAGATCACACATCCAGATACACTGAAAATTGCTGGTAAACAACTTCTGAAGAAGGGGATATTATCGCCCCGAAACGCGTCAAGTGAAAGGCATTAAGGACACTCGGAACATATATGACTTGGAATAATGAACAGTTGTGTTATATATGTGCGAATTAGTGGGGGTCCACACTATGCTAATGGTTACCTGAAAATGTATACAAATTGAATGATGTACTTCCTGAAAAATCAGACTATGAGGACATTTCTAATAGTTTGAATTTATTGGCAAGGTTGGAAAAACATATACATACATATATATCTTTTATAAATAATTATTTGATGAATCTCTGTAGAAATTGTTGTTCTTTTAAACTTTATCAAATTGAACATATTTAAAGCATACTAGAAACAGTTTGATTGTCTTTACAATAACAATAGGGTGTGCAGGAGACAGGATAGTTCCACAATAATGTGGACGTCTGTTGTTTTTACATTAGTGCTACTGCCAGGCAAAAAGTTATTTGGTTTACTGGAAATCAAAACACCCATATATTTTGACAAATGTACAGACCTTAGCAAATGCCGGAATATCCATGTTCATGCCTCATATTAGTTGATAAGAAGAACATATGTGTCTTCTAATAGGAAATGATATTCGTTTTCACATATGTTGTACCTCATCCTACAACTCAGTGACTTTATTAGATGATGCGTCATTGATGCAATGTCTTTTTTTAGATTTTTCCAGGATGTCTGCTGACAGCCCATCTTCAGCCATCTTGCAGTTGGGTGCAAGACTAGATGTAAGAATATAGGACGCTGCAGTTTTAGTGTAGCGGGCCTGGCACTAAAACACTTTTCCTGGAAATATTCAGAACCGCCCTTCCCTTTAAGCTATCTGGAAATCCGTAAAGCTCTTCCTCTTTACCATGTGCTTTCCCCTGAAGGTTGTACTGATGATCTTGCACTGTGGATTGTTCTCACATTTTGCACTAAGATGCAGTCTGGTGCTGCTGGGACATGTCATTTAGATTTATCATATCAAATCATATCAAATGCATTAAAATAATTGTTTTTAGGCATATCACACATTATTTTGATATAAAGGTTTAATGCTTTAAATAATTAATCAGTGCCTTCTCTTGTCCCACAGTCGATAGATCCATATTAGCATTACTTGATGGAGGGATTCATCAATAATTCAGGATTGCTCAATCTTACCAAATTACTTTGCCATGATTATGTACTTGTGTTAATTATCATTCAACTGTAATGAAAAGATACAACCAATATATTAGATGATTTTATATTTTTAACCTAACATTGTGATTTAATTTTTTTAATTAGCATCAATATTATGAATACTCAAAACAAATAATTAGTAAATTTCAATCAAGTGCTTTCAGTTAACAAATATGACCTAATACACTATAATAACAGCTTAGTGTCTCTGACTGAGGTCTATTCAAAAATGGCAGCGCTCTTGCTCAGAGTACCTAGCATCCCCACAGGCACAGGACATAATCATACTGTGTCGTGTGCTTCACACTGTATTCTAAAACTACCAAAAGCACATGCCATTATGTGAGGAAATAGAACTTGTATGTGTGTATGTGCTGCTCCTGATAATGAGAATAATTGTGTGTGCTGTGCAGCTTCTGTCCAGCTGCCATGTAACTCGAAAATGTGGAGTCATGAGGTGGGCTGTGGGCAGGTGTGTCACACAATGTGCATTGTACTTTCTAAGGAGTATGATGTGTGTGGTAATGGGGGACCATGCACCTGGTGTTTCTGCAATCTTGTCTTATAGACAGGGTGAACCATATAGTGCCATTCTGGGTGCTAAGGGTCATGCTCAGATGCGGGGCAATGTGCTACATAAGTAAATGTTGCGCCACGCCCTCGCTATGAAGGACAGTGCATGTAAACAATTCAATGTTAAAAGCAAAATTCTAATACAACCATTGCCTGTGCTATGTAAAAAGCAAAGTGTACTTCTAAGTGCCATATGTTCGCCTCTCAATAGTTAACCTAAACTTATCAGCCCTGCTACTGTCCTCATGGCATGTGCTCACATGGGGGGTGATGCACCTGTAACTGAAAACTGCCTCCTTTTTTACATCAGTAGCAAACAACTCCTCCCTCACCCCTGCTTTCTCATCCTTCTTCTTCACCCAGATCTTCTGGAGATCTTCCAAGCTGCAGCCCTCCTCCACACATTCCTCTATGGACCCGGGGAGGATAACACAGTCTTTCCCACCAATGCAACTCACCTAGTGCTTTTCTAAATTGTCTGGATGTGGTGGTTAAGCAAATAGTACATACACATTCTGAATGGTGCCGGTGCATCCGACCTCCCCATTCCCATTGAGCCCTATGGAGCATTTTTGTCGGGCACTTGCGGATAGAAAATTACAGGGTGCGGCGGGGCCGTAATGACCCAGTAATTGCCCATTCGCGGGTGCCGGAAATATTAGCAAGTTTGATGGCAGCCTGCCGGTTTTATCAGCAAGGCTACCGCTAAACTTGTAAGGAAGCCCAGTTTCTTTTTAAAATAACTGTATAGGAACAGTAAAACTTAAAAAAGTAGAGGCGCACACCTCCAAACCACTCCTGCCCACTGCATATTACTAACGGTATTTACAATTCTTTTTGTACAAAAGAAAAAAAAGGAACGCCCAGAACTTTAATTTGGGGCTGCATGTAAGGTATGCTGTACTGCATAGAAGGGTTAAAAAGTTTATTAAACCAGATAATGATTAAAATGTACCATTAACTCATTACTTTTAAGAAACCTGCTTTCAAAAGGCAGAAATTACTGTTTAAAATCACACATGTGTGACAGGAATCTAGATAAAGATGTGCTGATTGGCTGCAATGTACTCGTCACCTTTCAAACACTGTTTTCTCGTGCAGAAATGATTGTATTAAATCATCTAAAAGTGACAAGATTGTGTTAGAGGCCATCATGCTGGAGTATAAATATATGCCTTAATAAGGGACACTTGAGCTTCTAAAATCCCAATGAAGGGGGGAATTTGATTTAGAATCAAAACCGCACAGATATATTTTCCAAATACTGTGATGTAAGGCCTCAAGTTTAGATAAAGGGTTCTAAGTATAAATAAAGATGGCTACAAACAAAAATTTAGACCTTTTTATCAATAACCCTGAGAGGGGGTGGAGTTACTGCCTGATAATGGCCTAGACCCATGTTATATACCAGTGTGGAGAAAGGGCCTTAACATGGGTCTCGCTGCCATTAACAGGTGGCAAAGCCCCTGCCGCACTAATATGGTTATATCTATTAGTACCAAAGGAACACGCTTAAGATAAGGTTGTGCCCTAAATATCCAAAGATTTCAAAGCCATAACACTATAAAATGGGTGTCCAGACATTTGGTCGACCTAAAACTGGTCGAATGACATTTGGTCGACGCAATTTGGTCGAAAACCAAATGGTCGAATTTTTTTTTTTAATTATATATTTATTTTTCGGGTTTTCGTTTTTTACAAAAATGGGTTTTTAGAAAAAAAGCGGGTTGGGGGGACTCCCCCGAAAAAAAAAAAAAAAGGGGTGAAAATAAAAATAAAAAAAATTCGATCATTTGGTTTTCGACCAAATTGGTTCGACCATTTGTCTGGTCGACCAATTTTTTTCGACCAAATGTCTGGTAACCTATAAAATGCTTTGTAATAAAGGCTATTCAAAGCCATGTTGGGAAGAAAAGTGCTTTTCATCAGAAATTAAGGAAAGTGAATAGCTGTGACATGAGATCCATTCAAGAAACAATGCACAGGCTGAGATGAATGTAACCCAGGGAGATATTTCTATACCAGCTGCAGTAATACAGTTTTTAAAGATTTAGAGGGGGGTGTTCTAAGTGATGTTTCGTCAGCACAGAAGAGATCTGCAAAGGATGGCCAGAATTGTCAGCCGGTAGACATTCGGTAAGGGGCAGGAGGAATGTGCGGTAGTGTAGTAGAAGCAGCTTGTGCAAGGAAGGAAGGAATGAGCAGAATGGGCTTTACCATCGGTTAAGGCTGTGCTTCCAGCCAATCAGGATGGCTGGAAGCTGAGTACAGGCTACTAAGAGTAAGTAGGTACAGCCTTTAACATAACCAAGAATATGGAAAACCATAAACATACACACCTCCTGCAGACTTCTCATATTGCCTTTTTGTGATCACAGATCTCTCCGAAAATGCAGGGGGTTGATTCCATGGTGACGAGGTCAGAGGCAGAAAGGGGAGCTGGGGTACTGGGAGAGGGCAGGTGAGCGGAGGGGGCAAGGTGGCTAGACGTGCTTAAAGAAGGAATATGTGGGAAGGAGAAGGAGAAAGGAAAGCTGGCCAGGGTGAGAACCCTGTGCCAGTCTGCCAGGGACCTTGCACAGACGTGGTGCCAGTAAAACGTGGTTCTTAGTGACCTTCAACGGCACATCGAGAATGCAGAAATAACAGGGTGGAGTCCCACTGCACTCTTCTGTCCTATACCCATCGCAAGACCCACGCACACTACCTGGGTATTAGCACTGACCTAAGAACGATTGTTGCACCCCTTGCCATAAACACCCCATCTCAATGGGAGAGCAGCACTACCTGCTGGGCACCAAAAACACACATTAATAATAATATTTATTGTGATATAGTTTAAATTATTAACTTTACACGAACCTTTAAAATAACAAAATAGTAATACATAATCCAAATACAAAAGCAGAAAATTCATAACCTAGGAAAAACACATACAATCCATCAACATATATTCATAGGTTCAACTCTCAGTTATCTATACAAAATTAGAATAAAATTTCTTGATCAGTAACCTAAAGTGTTATGCCCAGTCTAACTTCAACTCTCAGCCAGATGGTATATAAGGCTGTCAACAGGCGCATACTATT
Organism: Ambystoma mexicanum; assembly: GCF_040938575.1. Classification (NCBI taxonomy): domain Eukaryota; kingdom Metazoa; phylum Chordata; class Amphibia; order Caudata; family Ambystomatidae; genus Ambystoma; species Ambystoma mexicanum. Next base: position 373,421,294 of record NC_090922.1, read on the forward strand.
GGAATTAATACAATGATGCCAAAAGAGGTCGTCCTTGATGTACTTATTATCATGAGCATAGCTACCATAGCTACCAAGGAGGGGATTAAATGTACTAGCCATTTCAGGGCATTCAGTCAAAAGGTGCTTTGCCGTCTTCAGCTAATCTTGAGCCTTACATAGGTGGCATATTCGCAGCTCAACAGCAACCTTATCTTTTTCTCCCTGTGATCATCAGTGGGTAGCTGTTCCAGTCTGAGCAATAAGATGAACTGTCTAAGTCTGGCTGATGGGCAGATGTTCAAATATTTCTGCGGTTTCTGAAACTCGTACAATCTGTATTGCACAAATTGATAGCTTTTTAAGCTCCTTAGATGTTCGTCTCTAACCAATCCCAGAGATCTATTTGTTTACTCAGAGCCCTTTGTACTTCTTCTGAGTAGCTATCATCCCTAGATTGCCAACCTATTTCATGAAACAGTTTAGCCATCTGATCAATGGTTGTACATACCGAATTCTCCCTAGCAATTTCCTGATGGACAGCTGTTAACAATCCATTACTTGAATCTCGAGTCATTTTTATGTATAGTGAGGCCCGCTTCTTCAATACTAAGGCCTTTAGAGAGATCAAGCCTAGCTCTAATCTAATAATGGCCAGCCATTGGAATACTGGGAGGTAGGCCAAGAATACAGCACCAGAATCTGCCTTCGATCACCTGTAGCCACTTTAGATCACTCTCAAGAAGGGATTCCAGCCCGTATATTATGGCCAGAGAGAAAGTTTGTATGTAAAGTTGCCGAGTACCCCATAGAGTGAAACCGCCCTGTTTAACAGTAAACCTATAGAACAGGGCAGTCAGTTGTGCCGCTCTAATACTGCACATTTGTTTACAGGCCACATAATCACCAGTGACTTCAAAATCAATGACCAGATATCGATATTGGGGAACATTGGAATTGCCTCCAAAGTGAGGTAGAGTCAGAGCAAGCCCCAGCGTCAAAGTGCTTGGGGTTTGGAGAGGTCGAACATTTAGAAAAGGAAAGATTACGTCCCACATGCATACTGCAAATGATTGCAAATTACTTGTAGATACAGCAACTCGCTTTATCACCTGAACTAAATGCTGTGGGTCAGGATCTGGCTCTTATAACCCCCACCCTCCCCTCATCCTATGACAACCTGGGGAAACTGCTGCCTTTAGCTGCTCTCAGAAAGGTGAACCAGTGCGAAACCTCTCTACAAAATGCATACTGGACAAATGTGTTTACTTATTAGCCTGATATGGCACGACCTAAACCGCCCCCAGCAGACTGAAACAAAATCTGCATGTACACTATGCTGACACTAGTCTTTCAAAGCAATGACACTGGGTGTACAAGGTGAAAACAAGAAAACACACATGCATGAAACCCCGCAGTGCTCCTTGCATGTCAATTCCCCATGGATATCCCTCTGTGGATTCCCTACAGGTAACATGCCAAAATACTTATAAATAGTGTTGTAAGAAGGACGAGAACACTGTTTAGCTGATGAATACACGTTATTAAAGTAGTTCTACGCAGAACTGTGCAACATATATCCCATGGGTTAATGCATGCACGTGCTGCTTGGTCCATTAAAATACAAATCCAATAGTGTCGCCTAAGCATGCAATAACAAACAAAAGTAGCGCCAAGAGGCCACCATAATTGGCATAAGTCCTGCTGTACCAGACCGGGCTACATTATATTAGAAGCCATTCACAGAAGAGCAGGAGGCTGCTTACCATCGTCAGGTGGGTAATGTCTGAGAAGTGTTGCCTTTCTCTACTTTCAAGTGCCCTTGTCTTTGATATGGGTGCCAACAGCATGGAGCAGCAAGGTTCTGATTCCGGTGAAAATTAAATATTCTATTTTCGTAGATTTCTGCCCATCAGATTGAAGTTTGTCCACGCTGCTTGCACTGCTTTAATGCGTTCTCCAATTAAAAGGCTCAAGTGTGCAGTCACCCTCCCAGGCGGTGTTGCCTATCTAACACTCGTTGCCCCGCCGCCGCCTACCCCTCTTTATCTCACAGGTCTTTTTAGGATAATGAGACATTTTCCGGTGGCCAGCAACTCGCGCAGGTTGGATTTACTGACTTGGAAACATGGGAAAAAAAGTTGCTGGACTGTCTGGCCTTCAACAGAATGAGCGCTGCTGTGCGTGTGTGTTGAAAGACGCCTATTAAGCAGTTCCTGCATTGGATCAGGAATCTTCGACAGCAGAATGCCCAGCACAGCCCTAGACCAGCCAGTTGACCGCCAGCAGACTCTGCGCCCCAAATGCACACAACTAGTCTACGCAAGTGTATGTAACACCGACAGGGTGAATAGGCTTGTTCCACGCTTGCACACTGTGTAGGCACGTGCAGTTACAGAACGTCAGCTGCTGTGTAATGCGCAGGCGTGGGCCAAGGCTAAGCACTACTGTGTGACCCATGTTGCTGCAGCTGAGAGTGTGTGCAGATTTAATGACTTACTTCCCGTCCTATACTTTTATTTTAAAAAGTACAAGAGCTCCGGAGCGGTTTCTTTTTAAAATAGAAGTATAGGAATGGCACACAAAAGTAGAGGAGCACCGCTCCTAGCTGCTCCCACCCACTTCGACCTCTGATCGTACCACATATTACCTGAGGCAGTGTGAAAATGGCCCCCCGCGTGGCCCAAAAACAACTCGAAGTGTGACACAGCTGTCTTTGTTCGTCCCATGGTATGGACAGAGGCTGGAGTGCATGAACTGTTGTCCCTTTATACCCTCCCTCCTGTTATATAAACTAAATTCCGGGCCAGTACCTTAAAAGGAGTAGAAGTGAAAAATTAAAGAAGAGGGACAAAAGGAAAAGAAAAGCAAGGCAAAGCGTCAAAATAGTTCCCCTTTGTGTTTCCCCCACCTTGAAAGATAGTTACATCCCCTGAAACTGCAAAAGGAGGACCAGAAAGAAATACTTATTTGGCAGGATCAGAGGCATTGCTAGGGAGGGGGGCTGAGGGGGCTATATGCCCGGGTCTTTTGCCACATCGTCCATCCCAGCTCCAACATCCCCGAGCACACTCTCACTTCCAACTTGGGGAGCAATTATCATCTCTTTAAGGAATTATGGGCCACACTCCCGACTCAGCAGTCTGGACTCTGACGTAATGTCCTCTGATAACCATTTGGCCATTTATTTAAATTGGCTAGCCAGGTAATAGGCCTCAAAATTTGTCAGTTTTATGCCCCCTCGGTCATACATGTTCTGCAGTTTCCACAGGGCTATTCTATTCCTAGTATCATGCCAGAGGAGCCCCCTAAATATGCTCTGAAGTTTGGCAACGAAACATGTTTGTATCATATACGGTATATTACCGAAATAATGTAATCATCTGGGTGGTACAACCATTTTCAATAACGCTCCTCTTCCCATCATGGCCAAGGGTATTTTAATCCAGAATTTCATGCTATTTTCTATACTTGTTACCGTACTCTCTGTGTTATGCCTGTGCTCCTTCTCCACGTGTGATAAACATTTACTCCCAAATTACTGAATGTTTCAGTTTCCCATGGTATTTGCAACACTGGCAATTGCTTCCCTGGGACGCCTATATACCTCCCAGCGGGAAATATACATGATTTCTTGGGGTTAACGGCTATGCCCGATAATGTTGCAAATCTCGCCATAATTTCCAATATGTATTGGAGGTTTTCCTTGGGATATTGCAAGTACAACAGCATATCGTTCGCATATAGCAAAATTAGGTGCGATTCCCCATGCATGTGGATCCCAGTTGCTCCATATTGTTGCCTTAAATATATTGCCTGGGGTTCTAGTGCCAACAATTTTACCCATCTAAGGTATCTTGGCCCCATCCCATAGTTACGCACGGATGCCATCCTCCAGGGCCACCTGATGGAGTCAAACGCTTTGACCGCGTCAAGTGATACAATGAACATCTCACCGAGTCCCCTCTTGCGCGCTCCACAACCTGGTGTAGCCGTCTTAGATTATCTGATATGCTCCTACATGGGACATACCCGGTCTGGTCAGGATGAATCAAGTCACCAATGACCCGCTTCATTCTATTAGCCAACACCACAGTAAGTATTTTGCTATCTTGGTTCAACATGGACAATGGCCTATATGATCCGCACTCCATGCCTGGTTTGTTAGGTTAAGGGAGTGGAATAATAATTGCTTCCCTCAGGGATTGCGGTAGCGTTCCTATTTTGAACACCTTGTTCAACATTGCTAGCAGCGGGGGGAGCACTTCATTTTTGTACTTTTTATAGAACTCACCTGGGAGCCCATAAGTTCCTGGAGTCTTGCCAGTGGGCAACAGCACCACCACTTCTTCTAATTCTTCTATTTTGATTGGGGCCTCTAAGCCCTCTCTCTCTTCTGCACTTATTTTAGGCAGGCCAATGTCTTCCAGTATTTCTGCTATCTCTGTACTATCACCCACCCCACCCTTGTCACGGTACAATCTCTTGTAAAATTCCAGAAACTCTCTATTCACTTCTTCCTGGTATTTGCCATGAGCTCATTTTCCCCCACTACTGTTCTGATCACCGGTCTGGGGGACTCATTTTTATATAGCCAGGCCAACATTCTCCCCGGTTTATCCCCTCCTGCAGGTTGTATCTCCGTACATTTATTGTAGCTTAAGTTGCACAATCTATCCCAGTGTCGCACACACTCCTGTTGCAGTTGGCTTATAGTTCTAGTTGCCTCTTCAGAGTATCCCCTCTTTGCCCATTGCTTGCTCTAGTTTTGTTTCCGCTCTATGTAAGTCTTCCAGTATCCCTCCTTGCAGTTGTTTGGATTTAGATATCGCTGCCCCCCTTATCACTACCTTGAATGCTTCCCATAGGGTGCCTGCCGGGTTCACGCTTCCCCTGTTGTTCTCAAAGTATTCTATAATGTCTTCTCTCAGATCTTCTCTAAATTCCGTGTCTTGTAATGCCTCTGCTCTTAGTCTCCATGTGGGGATCCTGGCTCTCAAGGGTAAATATTGCCATGTTAGGACCAAAGGCGAGTGGTCCAATAGGACCCTCGCCTTGTATTCCGTGCACGTTATTTCCGCCATAATTTCCTGTGTGGAGAACATGTAATCTAGCCTTGTATATAGATTATGCGGGGTCGCATAATGTGAGTATTGTCTGTCTAGTGGGTGCTGCACCCTCCACACATCCACCAATCGGAGCTCTGATAACAGCGTCTTCAAAGCCTTGGCCGCCGGGGCAGGTTTATCCCATTTCATATCTGATCTGTCTATCCTTGGATCCAGCATGCAGGTAAAGTCCCCCCGCCATATCACCACCCTTCCCAAGTATGAATGCACTTTATTATATAGGGACCTGACGTACGTCACCATGTCCTGATTTGGGGCTTATGTGTTTATGATTCATATCTCTTTATTCTCTAACAGTCCCGTATTACAACCATCCTCCCATCAACATCTATTTTGGTCTGTAGTAGTCTGAATGGGACGTGCAGGCCCACCCATGTGATCACCCCTCTTGCATACACCGAATACGGCGCACCAATGACTGTTCCTTTCCACTTCTTCTTAACCACCTCCTGTTTTTCTTTGGTAAGATGGGTTTCCTGTATCAAGGCAATGTCTATCTTTTTCCTTTGTAGGTACATCATTGTCTTATTTATTTTTTAAATAACTCTTGAACCCCCATACATTCCATGTGATTACTCTGAGGTCCCCCATGTCTCATCCTTATCCAATCCCTCTCCAGTCACTTCCCCTCTCCTGCATGAGGCGCAGATGCGCAGGTGTGAACGCTTGTTTCCTGTTCTACAAACTGTTCCGCAAAAACAACAATTCAACTCCCCCAACTCTCCCCGCACCCCCCGCCCTTCCCGTCCCCAACTGTTGCCCAGCTCCATCCCTGGATCTCAGGCAATCCCACTTCCCATCCCAACCTGGGTTACCGGTGCTAGGGGCGCTGTGGGAGGCCACCCTTGTATCAGTGGCCTTTCTAACCTTCCTTATGGGGTGTGAAGGTGTGGCTCCTGTATCTCCCGCTTTTAGCTACATTTCGGTCATGCATTATGCCTATAGTATGCAGACCTAGCTATTCCGGTCTGTGCGCATTACATTATATTCTAGTCCCAGTGTAATTGTCATACAGCACCTCCGCCTCGCCAGCCGCCATGTCATTTCTCTGTGCCATCTTCCTTCTGCGTGTCCGTCCCTGAGGGGCAATTCTGCGTATCTAACCATTCCATCGCATCCCCCGGGGTGTCAAAAAATAAAGGTCTGTTTTTGTGGAATACTTTCAACCTTGCTGGGTACATCAGGATGTACTTGAGGCCCAGCACTCTGAGTCTCTTTTCCGTCGTGCTGTAGTTCATTCTCTTCCTCTGTACCATGAGCGTGTAGTCCGGGTATGCTGTTATGGGGGCAGATGCCCTGCGTATCGTACCTCCTTTGCGGAACAACTCCATGATCTTCTCCCTGTCCTGATAGTTCAGGATTTTGGCTATTATCGGTCTTGGGGGCGCTCCAGGTGGTGGTTTTCTTGTCAGTACTCTGTGCGCCCTCTCGACCGCAAATCCCTGGGTGAGCCCCCCACCCTCTATTTCTTGCAGGAACATGGTTTCAATATATTCCGTGGGGTTGGGGCCTTCTTCTCCTTTGGGCAGCACCACTATGCGGATGTTATTCCTTCGGGGTCATCCTTCCGCTTGCTCTGCTCTATTTTCCAAGTTTCCCACTTGTTGGTGCAATGTATGGACCTCCGAGTCATGTGACGCACAAGCCGCTGTGTTAGTCGTCATTGTCTTCTCCAGCTCACCAGTGCGTTCTGCTGTTTTCCTTGCATATTGCTGTAGTAAGTTGACTTCCTCTTGGACTGCCCCTATTTTAAGGTCCAATGTGCCTCTTATTTCATTCATGGTGCATCTAATTTGGTTTCCCAGGCAATTTTCAGGTCTGCAATCGCGTCCAGTATTTGTCGGTCATCCCGCTGCGGGGTTGCTTCCACTTGCAGGGTTCTGTCTTTGTTCCTGGCCCCTTCGGATGATTGGGGTGCTTTTGTATATTCTTCCATTGTCTGTTGTTTCCCCTTTGTTCTCAGTAGCTTGGACGTCATTTCAGCGCCACTATGGTTCTGCTCCCGTTGCCCTATCTGTGGTCACTGTCTTACTTTCTAGCTGCAGCCCCCATGATGTTGAGGCTTTGTTTGGGACCTTTAGGGGTGCCGACAGATCCATCCCCCTTAGCAATTTTGCTTGAGGGCAGTACACTGTGCCACCATCTCGGCATGCCTTCAGCTTCCGTGGCTTCTATTTTCCTTTGCCGTCTTCTTTGTGCTTGCCTCCTCTGCTATAAGGCACTGACTTTGTGTACCCGGGTTCCTGTTATCTCCGAGCCCCCTGTGTATCACGCTCCGGAGTCCGATGGTCCCGTGCTATTGTGTCATGGGACTAACGTGTTTCTTGGGCCCCCTTTCGTGGGCAGTGATGTGGTTGCAGCTCCCTCTCTCATCAAGTGCCCTGCGCCTTTGAGCGTGCCAGCAAAAGTTCTACTGATGTTCTATTCAGGCCACCATGACGGATCAGTCACCCCCGTCCGCCTGTGGCATTGGATGGCGAGTTGTGCCCGGCTGGCCCCCTTTACCTTGCGCTCTCCTCACGTTATTTAGTGAGCCGTATGCTGGTCACTCGCCCTCACTTCATTTGTCCAACAGGCTCCGCAGCACGCTCCACCGAACTTCAGCGCAACGTCCTATTGTGCGAAGAATATTTCCAGGGATTTTCATGTCCCGAATTTAGCGCTGGCCTTTGTTTTACGGTCTCTGCCCAAGTGTCCTTATATCCGCGCTGCTTTTCAGCGTTGCAGGGTTCTGGCTATGCGGTGTTAATTGCAGCGGTCGGCTCCCGCCTGCTGTGTCTCCAGGTGTCCTCTATAGGGACAAATGTGCTATATGTGTAGCAGCCATGTTCTCCCCCTTTCTTTGGATGCATGTCCTCCGCTGTGGGGGCAAGATCCTATCTCGCTATGTCTCTTTGTAGCCTTTCCAGCACATCTTCAGTGGGGGGGCTCCGCCTCCATAGGGTTTTTTCCCCCCTTTTCCCTGGTCTATTGCGATCGGGTGACCATTCCTTCTGAGCCGGCCTTTTGTTCTCAAGCTTCCGCCATCTTTCTTTTCTCCACCGTGGTCCTCGGGCTGCAGATTTCTAAGGTTTCCTTTGAATCAGCTGCTTCCATTCACCTGCGGCCACGCATTTCTTATGCCCTTCGCCTTCATGTACATGAATCTTCGTCACCTTTCCACGCTGTTATATATATCGAATGTTGTTTGGATCCGCGGGAGCTCCTGAAGATCCACGTCCTCCTACATGGCTCTCTAGCCACGCTCCTCGAACAAAACTTGTGTTTGATGCATAATATGGAAACTATTTCTTTGAATAGGTAATTGGAGAAGTACGGGTCATTGTTGGACCTCAGTACTTTGCACACTTCCTACCGTGGAGAAACCTTGCATGCAAGGAACTTGCAAGGAACTTAGCTGCTGATTTAGTGTCACCCATGGTCCTGCCTCAAGCCAGCCGGAGAATGGACAAGCCACAACAGTTACATAGCAATAGTTGGTGCACTTATTTAGCATATCAATGTGGTCAGCATGCAAATGGAAGAAAGGCCCTGAGGGGGTGAGATAAGTTTCCTTTGATAATTTTCAGCATGTGCCCTGCAGTAAACTACAGTTATGCAACTGGCAATATATTCTGAAACATGCTCATTCAAGCTAGGGATAAACCATTCTGCCTGGAGATCAGCTGCAATGCTTTCTTTCGATGTGTGTGCTGGGTGCTGCAGCTGATCATTAGCAATCTTAAATAATTCTACAGGCATCACTGGCTTCCCTGAAATGTTTTGATGCCATATTAAATCAGTGTGGGACAAGGAACACCCCTTCTCTTTCCACAATTCCTGTTCTTGTATAGACACTCTGCCCTGTAACTCTGTTATCTGAGTGTTTAGAGTGATAGGAGTCTGCTAACTGCACCTGCTGCTGCGTCATGCATGTGAATATGATCTGTTTCATATCGCAGATTAGCTTCTTGTTTGGCTGCCATGTCTGCTGCCTATTGCCACGTGACACAAAGTCGGAACCACCCATGTGGGCGGCACATTTCACCATTGCTAGAACTGATGGTACTTTAACACTTCTATCAATAATGATAGCAATTGTGCATGCTCCACTGATACCCTGCCACTTTTCCTGAAACCCCTCCTCTTCCATGTAGACAAACCAGAATGTACAGTGGAGTTAACATAGTCTGAGTCACTGCAGACAGTGGCACAACAGCCTGTACACATCTATACTGCTGTTATCAATGGTTGTGCTGAATAATGTGATGGTAAACTCATCTGTGCTGCCATTTCAAAATCCTCCCTCTCAAAGCGCACCACTGCCGACCCAGTGTGGCAAGATTCTTTGTTCTGATCAATCGTCTATGGACCATCAATGAAGATCTCTCCCTCTTCTAGTGCTTCTTCTCTTATTATGTGCTGACCCTCTAGTCCCTCTTTGTACATGGTGCATTCATGAACATCATCACCCTCCTGTAGTGGCTGGGTGATGAAAGTCACATGGTTGACAATGTGGCACCTCACAATGTGTACTGCTGGGTTCGAAAATATAACTTCATATCCTGACACTCATTGGGTGGTTCGTGTAGACTTGGATTTATCCAGAATTTCAAAAACTGTTTGCTCTACATAGACCATCACTGGACAATCAATCGTTATGGCAGATGATTTTTCAATTGCTGATGATGGGAGCACTTGCTAGCATGGAAAATGCCCCTTCATCACTGCATCTACATTTCCACTTTATTAAGTCAGGGGCTTGTGTCCTTGGGGCTTTTTCTGGGTGAGGACAGCTGTCATTAATTCTCCGTTAAAATGGGAGAACATATAACATTATTTGTTGTAATCTGGGTTTGCTAATACTGATGCACCCGTTAATGCTTCTTTTAGTTTCCTAAAGGAACTTATGATTTCTGCCATCCAGGGGACCATTCACCTTCTGGGCCGCCTTGACCCCCTTCTGTAATGATTTAGTGTAACTGGAAACATTGAAAATCCAGAACCGGCAGTAATTGCACAGGTCCAGGCACTGCTTAATTTCTTTCACTTTGTTTGGCTAGTGTGTACGGTGCACCATTGCTGCCCTTTCAGGTATTCATCATCTCTCTTCGGATGACAATATCTGTCCCAGGTAAACCACTTCTTTCTGGCCATATTGCAGCTTTTCGCTAACCACATTGGACCCTTTGTCTGCCAATAATGTCAAGAGTGTTATTGAATCCTCCCTGTACTGTTCCTCTGTGGCACTGCATACCAGGAAGTCATCCACGTATTGTATCACTGTGCTCTGTGTCTGTACATTTCCCAAATATGCTTGAGGACTCACAGTACTCTTGTGGAAGTCTGATGTGTTGAAATCGCTGACTGTTGTAAGTAAAGGTGCTGAGGTACATGGAAATCTGTGTGTAATGGTATTGAAAACAATCCATTCTTAAGGTCAATTACTGTGAAGCATGTCATCCTCATGGAAATATTTCACAAGATTGTGACCGGGTTTGGTACTATCAGAAACTCCGCCTCCACAATGTTGTTTAGTGGGCACATATCCTGCACCATCCTCCAAAACCTCCATTTTGCTTTTTTTTCCAAGGCACACAGCTGTGTTACATGGGGAGTCTGAATACTCTATTATGCCCTGTTGCCATAGTGCTACAATGGCGTCATATATCCCCTCATCCACCTCCCTGGACAAGGGGTACTGCCTGACCCTGGACAACATGACCCCCTCCTTTAGTTTGATGCATACTCCCCATATTCCCTTCAGCAGTTCCACATCAAGCGGCGTGCTGATCCAAATATCTTTAGGCACCTTCTGCAAATCTTCCTGCAGATTGGTCGGTATCTCTCTTTCAAGGGCTTCCAGTTGTGGGACCTTCCTATGCTGTGCATGCAAGTTACATGGTATGTTAATCACAAACACCAACTCTCTGATGTCCTTGCCATCATCAAAAAGTTGTTCATCAGTCAGATTAGTTAAGCATTGGGGGTAGTGAATACACAGGACGGTGCACCATTCAATACCGTCCTCATCCATCCTCTGAAACCTCTGCTTGTCCTTTGTTGTAATTACCACATCTGGCTGTATTGTGATAACGGTTTCTGGTTCCACTTCCTTATGCACCAGTGACCTGAAAAAGGAATTTGTGGGCTATCAAAATGTGTGGTATCTTATCCTAGCAGCACCTGCACTCCATAGAGGAACAACTGAAGGCATACTGGGATCCCTCGCTGTGTGCTGTTGGTGCACAGAATATTCAGCACTGATTGTGTTCTGTTGTACTACACCCCAGGAGTGGAACACACTGTACCTTTGTCAGTAAATTAAATGGTCATGTTTAATTTGCTCATGATATCTCTGCCCAATATGTTAATCAGAGTTTCTTTGGAATATAATAGGGGTGCAGATATTTCCTGATCACCAATGGTAAGGGGTAGGTCTTTCATGAAAAGAACTGTTACAAAAGTCCCTGAGAACCCCTGCATGTCCATTATTCTGTCCAACAAAGGGAATCTTCCTACTCTAATGTAATATTTGGTAGCCCCTGTGTCAGCCAAAAATGAGAATGTCTTGCAACCTATGCTTACTGCCACCTGTGGTTCCTTTTCCAGGTCTGAAGTTACTGATAGGATTGGGCACGCCAGAGCCTTCTGTGGGCTCTCCTATTGTGTGTTTATGTTGGTACCAGGAGGTAGGAAATTATTGTCCCCCAATACCGTTGCACCCATTAAGTGTGGTGCCATGCCCAGCGGTAACAAGTTGGTGTTACATTGCTGGTTGGTTGTCTTTGCTTGGTCTGTACCTGCATGTGTGCCTGTGCTTGGGCCTGGAGAGAATTTGGCAGCTGATATTGCGATGTGGCTCCACAAGTGGGCAGGATGAATGGTAACTGTTGCTGTGGGGCCTTTTGTGTAATTGGCACTATTGCAGGCTTCTGCTGGGGGTTTATTGGTATGTTATTGGCACTCAGGAAAACCAGAGATTGCTGTGGTGGCATATTCTGGATGGTCTGGGGAAATCTGTACTGCATGGGTGCTGCTTGACGCTGTGGCGTACCGTAAATGTTTTGGGCTGCTTTTGCTGCAGTGTAGTAAGACTTATTGTGGTAGAATGGGGTGCTCTCAGGGCCATACTGCGGTTGGTTTCTGCTCCTATATTGCCTTGCAAAGTGTCCTATTCCTCCACAAGCCCAACACTGCCCTCCGTATGGTGGTCCTTCTCATCAATATCCAAAACCCCTTCCTCTTTGAAACCCCTTGTGTTCTCAGAAAGGTTACCAGTCATTTGGTCGAAAACCAAATGGTCGAATGACCATTTGATCGAAGTAAAATGGTCAGAAAAAAAAGGTCGACATTTTTTTATTTTTTTATTTTTATTTTATGGGGGGTTCCCCCCCAACCGCCCTTTTTCTTTATTAAAAATATTTTTTAAGCAACCAAAACTTTAAAAAAATATATAAATAAATAAATTAAAAAATCGACCTTTTTTTTTCGACCATTTTGATTCGATCAAATGGTCATTTGACCATTTATTTTCGACCCCATTTGACCGGACACCCTTGGAAAATACCCCGCTTGCAGGACAAAATCCCTTAGTGGGGCAAACCCTCGTTGTGGTGCAAACCCTCTGTGGTACAAGCATGCCTTATGGGGCAAACCCAAATCGGGAAAGATGGGTGCACATCAATCTTACAACTATATAGAATATATTCTTACAAAAACCAGCAGAGCTGGTGTTAACTAATTTAAGGTGCAGGGGAGGAATCAAGGCTTTGGCACAAAACCCTACTATATAGAAGGAAGAAGAAAAAGGACCCACATTTGGAGTCCTCCCGTCCCCTGCACACTTTTTAAGACCACCAAAAAGGAGGTTAATGATTTACTGCAAACAGTAATAATCAGTCTTGTGATTTCCAATGTATTGATTCTCCAAGTAATAAGCATCAATAAATTATATTGAACACAACAACAATAATGTATTCACAAACAAATAAATGTGGAAGCAAAGAAAGGCACATCAAATTGTCCGTTATTGAAGGCTGATGTGTTTCGAGGTGTTCACTCGTCTTCTAGAGCCTAATGGAACTGTCGATGGATCACATACAAAGAAAAGAAGAGATATGATGGATACTGTTAAAACCCAAGTATATGGAGCAAGTCAATATATAATAGTCACAATCAGACATCAATATATAAATCACATGTATGAACAGTCATGGTCCTGTAATATACTGATGTGACTTGTCCAATGAGAGCGAAACACTAGATCAAAATCCAACAGGAGCTAGTTCAATGTTGATCTGTGAGTGAAGGGATCACTAGTTGAGTGAGGATCACAAAGTAACCCATAATGACAAATATCTATAACAGCATGTGTTATTAGGGGGCCTAGGCAGCTGTCTAGGTTGGTAATGTCAGGAAGTGGAGTTCTCAAACTGATACTATCAAAGAGCTAGTGGTAAGATATATGCACTGCAACTGTAACGGAGCAGAGATGTGGTGTTAAATCATGTGGTGCGAAAACCTCTTGTGGCGCAACGGTGCCCTGTGTTGTAAAACCTCCTTGGGGTGAAAACCCTCCAGACTATATGGAACCTGGTGGCATAAATCCCCCCCGGGAGGGGACTTACGAAAGCTCATTTGATGATTATTTCAGCCAATTTCTTATGCACTGATTTTGCCTTTTCCTTTTGAAAATCATCTATCTGTTTTCTATCTCTGTCCTGCTTTGCCATGCAGTGATGTCCGAAGTTGGCCTGTATCTCTGACCACCCCTTATTCTCTATCTACAGTGCCTTCCCTAGTTCAGTCTGTACCTCCAATAGGAGGCCTCTTAATAGAATGTGGTAAAAACAGGTATGTTGTCATGTTTCCAGATGTCACTTCTCTATAATCCTCTGAATGTAGTGTGCAGAGTCCTCACCTGGACCCATTGTTCTGTTGCAAAGGTCCAGAATCAATGCTGCCAATGGGAGGGCTCATGTACCAGTTGTACAAGTAATGTGGTGACATTGAGAGTGGCGTGGCAGATGACATCTGGGGTGGGGATGTAATTGAATGCAGTGCTGCTTACATAAGGTGATACACAAGCAGGCGCAGAGCGAGAAGTCCCATGGTGGAACACAATGAGGTGTAAATGCTTTGGGCAGTTGGGGTAGTTGTATAGAGTGGGCACTAGGTGAGAGTTCAACATGTTGTAGAGGGTACATGTTAGGGGGGCGTTTGAACACTATGTGAACAGTAGAGAAGCCATTTTGTTTGTAAGGCCACATTAAGAAGGTTCCATGTGTTAATATCCCCGCAAAAATATTGCCATACAAAAATATCGCCATATTTTTACGGCAATATTAATGCATGGAACCTGCGGGGGACACCCCCGCAACCCCTTTAGTATTTTAAAAGGAGCGGGGGGCACCCCAGCAACCCCCACTCATAATATTATCCCCACCAAAAATATTGCCTATGGCCATTCCCGACGACCATATATATGGCAATATTTTTGGTGGGGATAATATTACCTGATACCGTTAAAAAAGCATTCCTCGTAGATGGCTCATAATAATAGATCTGCAGGCCTTGTGTGACAAGCAGTATGTATTTCTTGAGCATTCACCAGAAACAGTGTGCTCAAATGTTGCATGACTGAAGTTTCCCAGGAGAACGCAGCCACAGCGAAGTCACTGTAAGAGATACTTTTGAGGCCAATGATCTAGAGACAGGGGTGCATGGTCGAACTGGGGAATACAATTGTCTCGGGCACCAATAAAAAAGTGGTCCATATTTGCAAATGGCAATGAATTCCTTTTGTGACAGACTGTTTGAATTGTACCCAAGTGGGAGTTTTTCTGATAAAATGTGATGCAAATTGAGCATTTTAAGGAATATTTATTCAGTATCACTGGTCAAAACTTCTAGCCACGAAGTGAAGCAACACATCAAACTGGTCCACATTGGCCAAAACAAGTGGCGCACTTTGACCAGAAATAACTGGCCCAAACTAGCATTTTGCGTTTTATGGTTTGGCCACTGTCCCAATGCCCTATAGGCTCATCATACCCTGCCTTTGTGCACTAGGAGAATTGGCAGAGTAAATAGAAATGAAACACGGTTAAATAAACTCCAGCCACAGTTTGGTATGGTTTTTCAGACTACACTTGGCATCAAGGTGTGAGAAGGGAGCTGGGGGGCAGAGCATTGGGGTAGGGGTTATGGGGCGCAGAACAACGAGCCAATCAGCAAGGAGAGGTTTAAGTGTCCCTAGGGTGCAAAATTGTACAATACCCTTGCTGATGTTCACGGGGCACACCATTGGTCCAATGTGGTGTGAATGTCTCGTCCCTTGCCATTTCAAGCCATTTTGTATATTGGACATTGCCAACCAATGGCAAACATGTATTTTTGGATATAGGAGACTAACGTCGTCCCACCAATCTGCTCCTGTGACCTGCCTTAAAAATGTAACTAAAATGTTGTATGGTAATTTGGCAAATTATGTATAAAATGTGCATGGGATATGTTTATGCGTACAGCGTTCCCCGCCTGTATGCACTCGCTGCTGTATGGTTGATGGCTGTTGACCGCTGTTCAGTTTGAATTTTTGGAGGAGCGAGCCCGCACAACACGTAAGCGTGTTGTCACACGTTAGGAGTATTGACTTTATGCGCACGCCATGTAATGGGGTCCTGTATTTGTGCATGGTCACTGGAGGTCCCACGGTAATAGCTATTGTTATGCCTGGCCATTTGCTTTTTGGGGTCATTTATTGGAGTCTCGCTTTGTTGTGGGTACCTGGTACTTTACCCGGGACATATGCATGGCCCCATCGTCTACACATGACTTTGTCGTTGTTGTTTGTAGAACTTGCAACGGCGGCTGAGTGAGTTCCAATCTGAGCTAAATAGGGGCATGTACAGTTGCATGTGTTGTCACCATGGGGCACCCATTTATCTACATGTCAGCCGTGTCTCTGACCCATATGCACTTCACCCGGCAATATTGGGGATAAAAGGTGGACAGTCGTGCATTGAAGGGCAAGTCACCAACTTAAAAGTGGTCACCAGTGGTTGTTGCTTTGCCATCCCATGATGGGGGGGGCACTATGTTTTATTGTATGGCTTGTCGCTGATGCCACGATTACTGTACCTGTTTTGCAGATTGATACTGTTTTTGGCAATAGAGTCTTTTCAAATTGTTCCATCTGGTGCATATTTCTTCGTAGCACCCGTCCCTTCATCAGTGGAGGTAATTTTGACAAGACAATTGCTCCCTTACCATTCTGGTTTCAATGTTGTGATGCCATTGTGATGTTGTTTCTGGTCTGATAGAGAGCATGTGGTCTCTGTCTGTGGTTTGTCTCTTCGGGTGTTGCGATACCTTGGCGGACTGTGATGCCCATTGATTTATTGGTTTCCCATTGGCGAGAGACTGGCTATTAGACGCTCCCAGAAGGTTCACCATTTGAAGGTAAATCGTATTTTTCCATCCCTTGGAACTTACAGAGGTTGGCCCATTTAAAGGCCATCCATCTCTCCACTTTCTGTAGTATCCCGTCTCCCCTTGTTTTCAATAGTTTCCTCTGTCCTTCTTCCACAGGCCCCGGTGTTTTCGCCATTGAGGTTGCCAGAAACAACCCAGTCAACACGGTGTTGAGGAGATTTTTGGATGTTTTAAATTATCCCCTGAAGAATGTTCGCCCTAGATGGGTAGTGAAGAACAGAAACATGTTGGGATCGATATTTAAATGACACATTGAGATTCTTGTGTTTTGTTATGTGATATCTTCTGTGTCCTGTGAAATTGTATGAATTGTGTTTGATGCTTCAGAATTTGTTGTGTCTATTGTTAGAAACTGCACTGTGTCATGTGAGGGTTGTTTTTATGCTTTAATATTTGTTGAAACACATTGATTAAACATTATTTTTGTAAATTAATCTAAGCATGCAGTCCATTTTTTCTGCCAGAAACCTGAGGCCTGTCTTTAAAGTGCATCGGTGAAGTCCCAGAGCCGACTGCCTGCAAATTCAGCAATGTGGAGACATTTGGAAATCATCCCTAAAAGGTACATCAGGAGGTAGACTGAGGCCGTCGACCTTCGGGAGAGTAAAACAGGCCTTTGCATTAGGGGCTTGTATCCTCTCCTCCAAGGGAATCGCATTTAGGACTGCTTTTCTATACCCTTGCCTGGTGGACATATGTATAGAAGGTCAACCTAGTTTAGTGACAGGGACAACTCTGGGAGCTGTAGCAAAACCAGGCGAGTCGTCAAGGCTAAGTCTCAGGAACAGTGAGCTTGAAAGGGGCCCTCAAAGAGTCCACGCAATGAAAAGATAGGGAATCTCACTAAGACAATCAGTTATAAAAAAATGTATTTATTTATGGCCAATAACACGATATAAAGTGACTACTAGCAATTCATATTATCACACAATACTAAATAAAAGATACTTATATGCAATCAATGGAGTAGGCCAAAAAACATAACAAAGGAAGGTAAGTATTTGTATGCAGCACTAAAGGTCCACGGAGATACAACACTCACATCAGAAGTCCTCTTTAAGATATATGGGGTCTTGTCCCCAAAAGTTCACTGAAGTTCCACAGGGTTTTGGGAGACAGGACACATGGAGTGGAGGACTTCTTGGGCCCAATGAATAATCCCAAAGTGTAAAGGACAAGTTATCCTAGCTAATAAAAGTGCCCCCCACTTTCGGAATGCTTGTACGAACAAGCAGTGGCAATGCCAAATTGTTATAAAAGTGTCTAAAGGTTACCAAACTTTTGAAAGGAAGTTACGGGTTTGGGTAAGTACTGTTGCAACTCACCCCCCCATTACTCCAATTCTTTTTTGGACTTGGCAGGTCTTCAAAAGAGGGCCCTAGGTCACCTTTCCCACCTTCTACTCCAGTACCTGATTCCTTGGGGTTGCAAGTTCGAGCACTTCTCATGTCGGCGGCAAATGCTGGTGTAAGGTATTCAGGTTGTAGAATGCAGAAGAACTCAGTGCAGGGCCCCTCTCAGCACAGGAATGGATGCAGGAAAGCTGTTTCAGATGACAGCTACCGATGCATGGCGATGCAGAGAGACACACTGGTCGGAGTCATTTTTCTCCTCTTATCGTGGGTCTCCTTGATGCTGGAACCATGCAATTTGGCAGTGGTGAGTCTTGTAGCACAAGCTGTTGATCCCCAAGTTCCAGGGTTCAATGCGGAACAGCAACATCTGCAGCATGGTGGCCCAAACTCTGAGCTTGGCAGCCTCTGAGTGATACAGGTGAACTTCCGAGGAATCTTCTTTACAGGAATCCAAGATAACGTTGAGAAGGGATGCTCCCTCCACTACAAGGGTTGTAGCTCCTTCACAGGACTGCTGAAGATCACCTACAAGACAGGAGAGCAGCAGAAGTTGGTCGACAGGCCATCTTCCAAAGAGCCCACAGTCTCCCTATATGTCTTGCAGCTGGACAGGATAATTGGCTCCTTCAGGTTTCTTCCAGAATCTCTGAAGAATGGGTGTAGGGGTCCTATTCTTATCCAAAAAGCAGGTAAGAGCCGAAACTCCCAATAGCCAATCAAAGATCTGGACCACACACACAACCAAGCATTGGTCCAATCAATGCATACCATTCAGACACACTGAAACCCGTTTATGGATTGGGACTAGACAATCCCAACACACTTCCTGTCAGCAAACACACATGGCCCTGCAGTAGCCCATGAAATTCTTCTACTTTCCCAGGCACTGGGAATCCATGTAAGGATTTTCCTGTCCTCACAGGTCAGGAAGAAGTGTTAGTGACAAGATGGCCATGGGAACAATGACAAACCCTGTGGTACAGCCACGCTTGGACACTAGCCACAGTAGGTAGCCAAACGCGGTAAACATGGTAAGGGTAGAGTAAAATACACACAAGAAAGAGCAAAAAGTAACTGCTGCCACCAACATGTCCCTTCGGCACACCTAAAGTAACCAAAAATACTCTGAGTGTCAGTCTAGGGCAAAACAAAAAGTGTACCTCATAGTACTGCATTGTAAAATGCATTGTAGAATGATAACATTTTACTAAAAGTGATAACAATGTAACAAGACTAAGGGGAACAATGTTTTCGACTATTGACAGCCTGAAGGACATGCCAGTTTCTCCATGACAGATGAGAAAAAGCCAGCGTAGCGATGTTGAAGGATTCACTGCACTTCAAAAGGTTTAGGTCAGAGTCAAAAATACAAAAGCAAACATTTTGGGGATTCATAAAAATGGAGGGAAAGATGCTGTAAAGAGAAATCCTTACTAACAGTTGCCATGCAGGAATTAATGTCCAGTTGAGCCCCCAGGTACAGCACTCACTGATAGGGGGTTAGACAGGATTTTCTAAAGTTTGCAGATAATCTTAGAGACTAAGCATTGGATGGTGGTTTTGGTTTGGCGTGCCGCCATAGTGAGGTACTTTGCCTGCACAACCCAGTCATCTAGGAACAGATAGATGTTAACTCATGAGCAGCGAAAAATTTCGGGGCTGATCGAAGCCCAAAAGGCAGCACCCTGATTTTGAAGTCGCGACCTGCCGCTGAGAAGCAAATGTAGCAGCAGTGATTATGATGAATAGGAATGTGAAAATACACATCCTCTAAATCCAAGGATGCCAGAGAATACCCTTCTTGAAGCTGAGACAAGACATGCTGTAGAGTCAACATCCTGAAAGTCTAGGCCTTGAGTAATTGGTTGAGAACCCAAAAGGCGAGCATGGGCCTTCAGCCTCCTCACTTCTTTTTGATCAAAAGGTACCTGGAGTACACTCCCTGTACCTTTTGACCTAATGGGAGGCTTTCAATGGCTCCCTTTGCCAGGAGCAATTGCACTTTCTGTAATGGTAGGGACACAAGTTTCTCTACCTTTTGTAAGGGAGAAATTGTGGGTGGTTCCTTGACAAATTCCAGCGTGTGGCCCTGCTGGATGAGGGACATCACCCATCAGTATTTGCTGAAGGTTTTCCACTGGTCGACTAATTGGGTAAGCCTCCCGCCCACTGGGGTGTGAAAGTGGGGGAGCTGGTCCAGATATGGGTTATGTTTGTTTAGTTGCTGGTTGACTCATGGTGTGCGAGGTACCACGTTGTCGCTGGTTTCCCAGGTAGGACTGGGACTTAGACTGGAGTATGCCTGGGTCCAGTATAAAAGAGACCGATGCGAAGGCCAGTGATCTTTGGATGTTGGAGAGAAATGTGATTTTTCAGATTGAAAGGACTGGTGCTGTGGTTGCCGCATGCTCAGGGGATGTGCCGTCTCTGCCTTGATGGTTTGCAGGGTCGCATTTACCTTCGTGGCAAATAAAACCATCCCATTATAGCTGGTTTGGAAATGACTATTACTCTGCGCTAGTCCCATATTATATATATAGAGAAACTGAATTGTAAATATGCACATGAAATTGTAAATGCAATTTAAATCAACATAAAATATTTAATTTATTTGGATTTCCAAATCAATTAAATATTTTATGTTGATTTAAATTGCATTTACAATTTCATGTGCATATTTACAATTCAGTTTCTCTAAATATATGATATATGACTAGCGTGGTGTAATAGTCATTTCCAAACCAGTTAGTCTACCTTTGTTAGGTGTTAGTGGGTACGCCTACTGCATGATCAACACACCACAGCTGCAGTCCCGTCTTAACGATTGCAGTGGGCAGAAGCACGACTCATCGACCTCATACCCACCATTACTTCATTTTGTGCCATCCCATTATAGGCTTCCAAGTTGGACAAGTTGGTGTCCTTAAACCATCCTTGTCTACATGGGTGGATTCAAGCTTTAATGCACAAGCACAGAACTTTGATCTAAATTATACTGACTCCAATAGCTGCATTTACATTTTTACAATGGATATAGGATCTTAGCCCTCAATATTTATTATACAACTCTCAGGGATGAGGGTGATCGTACATTGAAACCAATAAGCTCCTGTAGTAATGAGTGGAGAAAAAAGGGTTGTGGTGAGGATGTCCAGATTATTTATTTATTTATTTAAATTTATATAGCGCGCAAGCAGCCCACGGGCATTGAGGCGCTGTTACTTGTGAGAGCTTAGTTACAGAGGTACAGGAATGGTAGCAGTTGTTGGTACATTATAAGTATTACAGACATAATAAAATACTTACAGCTTATGCGATTGGTCATTACATTCCAGCTTATGCAGTGGGTCAAATGTATAGATATGGGAAGCTGGAACCACCCGCTCTGGCTCTTTTTACTAGTGGCACATAGAGCATGTTGGTATAGGGTGATCTGGTTGGCCTTGTGGAGGAGACAGGGTGGATCCTTTCCGAGAGGTAAACGGGAGCAGTGAGGTGAATGCACTTGTGGGTCAGTGTAAGAGCTTTGAAGACGATTCTTTCCTTAATTGGGAGCCAGTGGGCTAGTTTTCTAGCCTCCGAGATGTGTTCTCTTTTAGCAATGCCTTGGGCTGCACGGAGAGCACTGTTCTGTATGACTTGTAGCCTTTCCAATTTTTTGTTGGAGGTTCCTAGAAAGAGTACATTGCAGTAGTCTAGCCTGGAGCCAGTGATGGCTCTGGCTATGTTTGTGCAGTTCTCTTTGGAGAGAAAGGGCCTGACTGCGTTGATTAGTTTAGCGTGATATGCAGCTGAGGAGGCTATTCCATTGACTTGCCTCTCCATGGATAGGTTGGAATCCAAATAGACTCCAAGGGTTTTGACTGAGTCTGAGACAGGTAGTTTGATGGTGTCGATGGTGAAGTGACTGAATTGGGAGTCTAGATTTCTTAGTGTGTCGGTGGAACCTATCAGGAGGAGTTCGGTCTTATCAGAATTGAGGCATAGTCCATTGTCTGCCATCCAGGCTTGAATGGTGTTGTAGAGGTTGTTAAGGGTCAAGGAGTCAGTGTCGTAGTTGCCAGTGAGGGTAAGGAGGATCTGGGTATCATCAGCATAGTTAGTGTACGAGATACCCATAGCGTCGAGGATGAGGAAGAGGGGCCGTGTGAAGATGTTGTACAGGGTAGGAGAGAGGCAGGAGCCTTGGGGCACACCACAGAGTATGAAGGAGGGTGAGGTGGAGGCTAGGTCAGAGAATACTTGCATGGTTCTGTCTTGTAGGAAGGAAGTGATCCATGCAGTGGCGTCAGGGGAGAACTTGGCAGTGGAGGAGAGGTGGTGGCATAGGACGTCGTGATCTACAAGATCGAAAGCCACGGATAAGTCAAGAAGTAGGAGAAGTGTTGGTTTGCCCATGTCTCTGGCATCGTCCATCTGGTTTTTCAGGTCAAGTAAGGCGGTTTCAGTCCCGTGTCTGGGGCGGAAGCCAGATTGACGGAGTCCCAGGAGTTTGTTCTCTTCAATGAAGTGCTGGACCTGCAGGTAGGCTGCTTTGTCCAATATTTTGAGGAGGAAAGGGACAGTGGTGATAGGTCTGTAGTTGTTAGGGGATGTTGGGTCAAGAGTTGGTTTTTTTAAGAGAGGGCAGACCCAGGCTTCCTTGAGGGAAGCGGGGACTTTCCCTGTGGCAAAGGACGCATTGACAGAGGCTGTCAGGAAGGGAGCCAGCGCTTCAGTACAGTCCTTGATGATGGTGGCTGGGCATGCATCACCTTTACAGTTAGAGGGTTTGATATTCCTCATTATGTTGATGATATATTTTTCCTGTATGGGTTTGAAGGAAAAAGGTTGGGGGGGGGGGTCCGAGGCTGGTGGTGGGACAGGGATGTGTGTATTAGGCAGGGCTAGTTTGGTAGCCAGTATTTTGCTTTGGAGAGTCTTCAATTTGGTTTGCATGGCCGTTTGTATTTCATCGCACCAGGCTTTGTCTTTGGTGAAGTTCTGGGGGGCGGGAGTGGGTGTCTCTAGCTCCCTGAAGATGGCGAAGATTTCTTTTGAGCTAGAT
This sequence comes from Ambystoma mexicanum, assembly GCF_040938575.1. Lineage (NCBI taxonomy): Eukaryota > Metazoa > Chordata > Amphibia > Caudata > Ambystomatidae > Ambystoma > Ambystoma mexicanum. The sequence continues at coordinate 373,444,279 of NC_090922.1, forward strand.
TGGGCTTCTGAGATTCTGGATTCAAAGGATTTGGACTTTGCTAGGGTGATTGCCTTTTTGTATATGGTGGAGCGGGTTTTAAAGATCAGCTTATCTTTGTCGGAGTGGGATGTTTGCCACTGCGTAAGTGCAGCCTTTTTCTCATTGCGGAGTATGAGAAGGTCCGGGGTGAACCAGGAGTTGGAGTGGGTAGTTGGTTTGGATTTCGGGGTTTGAGTGGTGCAATGGAGTTGATAGCTGCTTTGATGGCAACATCATAGGCTGTTGCGAGGGTTTCTGGGTCTGTGGAAAAAGGTGGTCTGAAGGCTGGGCCTTGGAGGAAGGGCAGTACCCTTTCCTTAGTGAGCTGATGGGAGCTTCTTGCGAGGCAGGGAGCCAGGGGTTGTGGTGCGGGAGTGGAGGGGCTGGTGGTAAGGATGCTAAAGGTGATGATGTGGTGGTTGGACCAGGGGGTGGGAGTGTTTCCAGTGATGATGAGTGGGCAGTTATGCTGTGCGACCCAGTCGAGAGTTCTGCCCTGGGTGTGAGTTGGGCAGAAGATGGTGTTTTTGTATCCTAGTGCCCTGAGGGCTGAGTCGAGGGATTTGGCTGCTGAATCCTTGCTGTCCAGGAGGCCTAGGTTGACGTCCCCAAGGAGAATCGCTTTTGTGTGTTTTTTGAGGTTGTCGGAGAGGAGGTGGGTGAGAGAGGCTTGAAAGCCTCCTGTTGGGCCTGGAGGGCGATAGACAGTGTGAATAATAATGGTACAATGGGGAGAGATGTTGATTTTGACTTGGAGGTAGTCGCTGTTGTTGTGTAGGGATTTCTCTACCTTTCTAATCGAAAGGGCGTCTTTGGCAATGATTGCTACACCTCCCCTTTTAGAGAGTCGATCCTGTCTAGTGATGGAGTAACCAGAGGGCAGTGCAAGGGAGAGCGCGGGGCCGGAGGCCTTGTGAAGCCATGTTTCTGAGATCATGAGTAGATCGAGGTCATGGGTGGTGATGAGGTCATGGATGTCCAGAGCGTGGGCATTGATTGACCTAGCGTTGATCATGGCGCATTTGAGATGGGGTTCTGTAACGGCTAGGGGGGGTCCATGGGGAGAGTGGGTGCAGGGGTGGGCGTGGTTACGCTGGGGGTGGTAGAAGAGTTGCACATTGCTGATTTTCCAGTGGTGGTGGACACATGTGGAATCACATTTGACACAATAGCATTCAAGGTGGGGGCAGAAGAATTGCACATCACAGATTTTGCACTGGGGACCTCATTTTCGGTAGTGGTGGACACATGTGGAATCACATTAGGCACAATAGCATTCAAAGTGGGGGCAGAAGAATTGCACATCACAGATTTTGCACTTGGGACCTCATTTTCGGTAGTGGTGGACACATGTGGAATCACATTTGGCACAATAGCATTCAAAGTGGGGGCAGAAGAATTGCACATCACAGATTTTGCACTGGGGACCTAATTTTCGGTAGTGGTGGACACATGTGGAATCACATTTGGCACAATAGCATTCAAAGTGGGGGCAGAAGAATTGCACATCACAGATTTTGCACTGGGCACCTCATTTTCGGTAGTGGTGGACACATGTGGAATCACATTTAATATAGAATTAATATAGTTTGGAATGGGGTGAGCTGATTCATTGACAACTATATTGTGGGTAGCTATAGTGGCTGCGAGCTTGGCGGTTGGGCGGATGATCCTGACCTTGTTAGCACCTATAGTGGGGGGCATAGTACGGGAGCATAGACGTTCATTTCGGGTGCTCATGGGGGTGGGCTGGGTGCTGAGGGTGGACTCTAGCGTGCGGGCACGCAGTCTGAGGCACCTGGTGGCAGGGCCTGGGTGGCAGCTGGCAAACGGCACCTAAGCAGAGTGGCCATTTTTGAGAGGTGAGTCTTGTGCTTATAAGCAACGGGATAGTAGGCAAGGTTAATTCTGCTCAGCTCAGTACAGAGCGACAGGGGTTACAGAATGGCACTTAGTCAGCAATGGTGGTGGCAATGACGATTCAGAGTTCAACATGAGGACATTTTGCATTTAAATGTTCCTGTTAATCTTGCAGAGTAACGCCCAAAGGCTTACCGTAGTGTTGGAGGCCCATCATTGGAGAGGTTACAGTTCCTGCGGTAGAGTGGTGCAGTCCGCACCGCCCTCACATGCACCGAACAGGCGCCAAACAGGGCCTTTGTGTGGCCTTCGTGGCTGGCCACCGGCGACTCCGCCTACCGGCGAAGCAAATCGAATTATAACGAGGTTCAGCCTCGTTGTCGTGCCGCGCAGCGCCCGGCATGCGCGAGTCAGGCACAGTATGGAGACAGGGTCAGGCAGGCTCTTCTCTGTTGAGGCAGCAGCTTGCCTTGCTGCACAGGATCCGCTTCTGTCATGGGGGGGCTCCTGCCCTCACCCCTCTAGGAAGATGGATGGAGTGGAGGACTTGGGCGCCAAACAGGGCCTTTGTGTGGCCTTCGTGGCTGGCCACCGGCGACTCCGCCTACTGGCGAAGCAAATCGAATTATAACGAGGTTCAGCCTCGTTGTCGTGCCGCGCAGCGCCCGGCATGCGCGAGTCAGGCACAGTATGGAGACAGGGTCAGGCAGGCCCTTCTCCGTTGAGGCAGCAGCTTGCCTTGCTGCACAGGATCCGCTTCTGGCATGGGGGGGCTCCTGCCCTCACCCCTCTAGGAAGATGGATGGAGTGGAGGACTTGGGCGCCAAATAGGGCCTTTGTGTGGCCTTCGTGGCTGGCCACCGGCGACTCCGCCTACCGGCGAAGCAAATAGAATTATAACAAGGTTCAGCCTCATTGTCGTGCCGCGCAGCCCCCGGCATGCGCGAGTCAGGCACAGTATGGAGACAGGGTCAGGCAGGCCTTTCTCCGTTGAGGCAGCAGCTTGCCTTGCTGCACAGGATCCGCTTTTGGCATGGGGGGCTCCTGCCCTCACCCCTCTAGGAAGATGGATGGAGTGGAGGACTTGGGCGCCAAACAGGGCCTTTGTGTGGCCTTCGTGGCTGGCCACCGGCGACTCTGCCTACCGGCGAAGCAAATAGAATTATAACGAGGTTCAGCCTCGTTGTCGTGCCGCGCAGCGCCCGGCAGTCGCGAGTCAGGCACAATATGGAGACAGGGTCAGGCAGGCCCTTCTCCGTTGAGGCAGCAGCTTGCCTTGCTGCACAGGATCCGCTTCTGGCATGGGGGGGCTCCTATAATTATGGGTTACCAAAAGACCCAGTTTGAATCACTCTCACAAATACTGGGAATCACTGATGAACTTTTATAGATTTGTTCCATTGAGCAAGGTAACCATCTTTTAACTTGAAATATGATTTGTTTCCGTTTACATTTTCCTTACATTTTCGAAACATATTGGTTTTATCTTGTCTTTTATAAATATTTAATTATCTCTTATATCATAGTTGAACATATTGTATATTAACTATTTTGTGTACATCAACAATATTTCATAATGAAGAAAGATATTTTGATTGACAACGAGGATGAGGGTGCTGCTAACAATCTGAAGAACTTTGTGGTAGAGGCAGAGTAAATCAGAGGGCACCTACAGAAGGTGAGCTAGAACATTGAACTTGGTCTTGGTGGTGAGGAGAAAGTAGTGCCAGAGTAAGTGGGAGAGGAAGCAACAGAGCTGTAATGTGTGAGGGTTAGAGTAGGGAGGGGCTGGTACTGTAGGAGAATGAAGAGTACCAGGCTGAGAAGCCAGAGATGGTCCACCAGTAGATGGCTTAGTAGGGCAAGACTGGGGCCACTGCAGCATTGACTGCCCATGTGTAGGGGTCAAGGTAGGGTCAGGATGTCCTCTAAAGTTTCAAATCAGCTAGGAATATATCTCCACCCATGGCATCACTAACCATATTTTCATAAAACTACTTCAGCTTACCGGAGGGTGTGATTGTCAGAGATGTGGGGAGGGCAAGTAGTGTAATGGGCAACCTCTGCCAGAAGGCAGTTTATTCCAGTAACTCAAGTAACATTGCGGAGGGCACCTCTTCAATTCAAAAGATCTGGATGCTCTGACACAATTATGTGTTCAAGGAATGCATATTATGGGCCACAGATGCAGCTATTGTTGCACCCTCCTGCAGGGGTTATGGCATCTCAGATGAAACTTCAGCGTGTCACTGGCCACACTCCAGCAAGTGAACCCATACCAGATCACTGTACAAGAGTGTACTAAATGTAGGGACATGCAGCCCATTAGGAGTGAAGAAAAAAGGCACCGGTCTCTCTATTGGTAGGTAGTGCCAAATAAACGGAGCTAGAAGCCCTAATTTATGAGCATGGCACTTGGACTCAGAGAGTGTCTACACTGGTTGGTAGAGCCAGATACATCGAAGCAGAACCTGCAGTTTCTGATCATGGTACTAGGACTCAAAGTATGGCCCTGCTCATAGAGCCTAAGACATTTAGGAACATTGGAAAACTAAAGATTTACTTTTGAATGCCCACAGCAGCTCCTGGAGGAGTCTAGCTGTCCACAACCCTGTCTGATGTTGCTCCATTCACATGATTGTAGCTGGTTCACAAAGAATTGTTCATAATCTGAGGAATCTGTTGTGTGGTTGTCCAAGGTTTCAACTACAGTAATCTTCAGAGACAAGATGCTGGCTGATGCTTATGAAAGTAAGCTCTCTCATGTGTGTGTTATTGAAGATACTCCTTTGACTTAAAACAGTAATTCCATCATTACTAAAAACCTGTAGACACTATAAACTTCCAGGAGGAGGTCATCTTAGGCTTTCCTCAGCTAATTGAACAAGTAAATAGCCATGTTGAATACTTGCCAATCAAGAGTTCAGGAGTACCATCATCACAACCCATTGGAGAATGTAAGCATCAACCCTCTGATCATCAGTGGTCCCACTAGATTCTCAAGGAGATCCCGATGCATATAGCAAGCCAGACTGCAGGAGGAATCTGTCACACTGCATGAACTAGTATCAATAATTGTGGAGAATGAGTGTGCACTCTCTGATGCTTTTAAACATCTCTTTAGTGTATCCTAAACTGCCCACCGTTCCTATTGCAATGACATGCTGCATTGCTTTCCATATCTTCACTTACATATTGTTTACGAATATCCAACTTGCCTTTAAAACATGGGCCAGAAAAATATGTCATTAGGTACTACATATTCACCTCCAAACCATAAATGTGTGAATCATGTGGAAAGGCTGACCACAACTGTATAGCCAGTTGCCAGGCTTCAGCATTGCTTGATAATTCATGTTTATGTATTGTGTTGGATAGTTCTAGGCCCAATAGATACAACAGTGGCAGCACTTTATTGATAGATGTAGTGTACAGGTTAACCCTCTGGGTGGCTCCTTCAAATGACTCCTGCAAATAGACAAACATTGTCCAACATTTACTACAGGCAGATACTAGTTATTAAACTTCCCCAATTACCACATTTAAAATACTGTCGCTTTGAACCAGGGCTTGGTATTTTTATGATAATCCCATGCAATCCTTTGTTTGACATTGGACTACACATCTATTGGGGCAATCCTGTCTGGGTCTATCAAACTTAATGAATGCAAACTGAGTGTAGTTCAAACAATTCTGAAGAGGATCTTCTGTGACATCCAATCCATTCTGAGGTATTGGAAGCCATGCTTAATGGGTGATTTACACCCATAGAAACCCAAGGTACCATGTCTTGATCTTCATACATACGCGTAGGGGGGACTGTTCAGGCAAAACTGAAATGCATAGAATTTCAGCGGGTTCATCCCGTTCGAACTTTACCCGTTTTTGAAAAGATTCAAGGTTGGACCTTGTGACTGTATAAAGGCAGGTGTGTAGAAACTCAGGGTAGTCAAAAATTGGCATTTGAAAAGGCAGTAGCAAGATTCTTAAAAATAGGATTTGGAGTGTACTAATCATAGAGCAGAACTAAATTGATAAAATGGCATATGGAGAATTCTGGAATTACATTGGAATCTTGCTTAAGGGGATAAGGAAGGAATTGAATTGTGGGTGGGTTGAGGTGTGAATTGTGGGTGTGTCGAAATCGAAATAATATTATACCTCCTGTCGCATTGTTTTAATGTATGTTGGCCTACGCCAAGTTGTCTAAAAAAATTGTGTAAATAGATTCCGCGGCAAGGTCTTGACCTTAATGTACTGTGTAAATCGCCATCTTAGATTTAGCCGCCATTTTAGGTTCTCTTGTAGTGTGGAAGTCACCCTGAACATCAAAATGGAGGCCGAATGACATTTCGAGTGGGATTCTGGCCGTTGTGACCTCCGCACACATGAATAAATAATATGCCTGCAGGCCACTTGTTGGGGTCGCGAACTGAGACCTTGTCCTATCCCTGACCTATGTGTAAATGAACAACTGTATCAGCGGAACTGATCAAAATGCATACATTATGGGATCGACCTGGCAACAAACTCTAGGCCTGGTTCTAAGAATGGTTAACCCGCGAGGGGGTTGGCCAGAGCTGGATAAAAAGTATAAAAACCTGAGTATCCCAATGTACGGTCTCTCACACTAACACGGCGAACTACCGTTGATAGTTCGTTCTGTTACTCTGAGGGCCGAATAGCTATCCGTTTGTCAATTGACTTTTGGTAATTGTTGTATCTTTTGAATAAAGAGCTTTGTATGTTCTTTGTAACCTGTGTTGGTGTGTTTCCTTTGGGCTTCCCGGCCTCATATCAATTTTTCTGTTTCCACAGTTGGCGCCCGAATAGGGACCCTCAAGATTGATGCCGGATCATTGAAGGTTGACGCAGACTATCGAACCGGGATCGGACGGTGTGATTCTGTGGGCCCGACCGATCGAGACGCGATACCTCGGCAGCGCTGCACGATCCGATCCTTGGACGATAGTCGTGTGGTCTGACACGGCATCTTGACGAGGGTCCAATTTTGAGGCGGGCAGATTTGCCGAAACCACCAAACACAAGGTAAAATTCGTTAGGTAAGTTCTTTGGTAAACCGTACAGTCCTCCTTAGGTTTGGTCAAGTGCAGTCGTGACCCGGCTCTTAATTTAACCCTGACAATTTGAATTTGGCATATTGTATCTGCAGACACAATTATTGAACCAGGTAACACCAATTTTTTGTGAAATGCCTGGGAAATTGTCTAGCTGCTTTAGGGCTCTGTTCCACAGCGATCGACAATCCTTGGAATTTAGCCGCCCGGCACCACAGGAGGGGTCGCTGGCGTGTACTATGTACTGTAAGTATGGCATTGGAAGTATAGTATTTAATGATATTTGGCACAGGCAGACCAGACATGCCTCCGAATTTCAGTGGCCAATCAACGGTAGTTTTGAGATCCACCGTATTGAATAATTAGAATCGATCTTGTTAAAGAAAAAGGCTAGACCAGCAGCCTTTGATGTGTTACAGAATTGGAAGAAAGAAGCATTACAGCAGCTTAAAAGTAGGGATAAACATGCACGTCGTCATAAAACAAACGCTGAAAAACCATTATTATATGATAAAGAAAAGCAGTCAGAATCAGTTAAAAATATGGATAGAGCCTTTTCACTCGGGATCCAGAAAATTTACCCCTCTAAAGTTTTCCATGTTTCTGAGGAATTTATTGAGAAGTTATTAAATGAACGCAGGCCTGATGCTTCAGCGCCACCTCCGTATGCTCCTATTTTGGGCGCTCTGCCCATTCCTGCTGTTGCTCCTGTTGTTATTCCTGTTCCCCCTATATAACCTATTGTTCCTAGTCCTTTGGTTGTTGTTCCTCCGCCTATCGCACTGCCCCTTCCCTCTGCACCGACAGTTGCACCTTTATTAAATTTACCTATACCTCCGCTCCCGAGTGGCCCCGTATTGACTGAAGTCGATCCAGGTGCAGGATCAAAGATTGTGACTCGTAGTACTGTTTCTGCAGACAAGAAACAGGAATTGTTTGCATGGGCTAAGCATTGCATGGAGAAAGGTGATCAAGTTAATGTTTTTTCCACATTATCTAATTTGAATAGTTTTCCCGAGAAAAATGTTTTTATCGAAGGTTTGGGGACTCATTTGTGTGTGATGTGGGGTAGATTACAAAATTCAGATCTTCCACAAGGGGTGAGAGATCTGAATGCTTTGGCACTTTCAAGGGACACGGAGCAGAAGGTATATGGACATGTTGAAAAATTGTTTGAGTTTAGGAAAGATTTTGAAAAATCGTGAGATGAGGACGACGAAGATGATAGAATATATGTACAGACACGGTTCCTTCCGTGCCGTAGATCGGCACCTGAGGAAGTACGAATTTGTACCAAAGATGCGGTTCGATGGATCTCGGATTCATCGAGACCGCCAGACGAAGTGTATGACACGTATAGTCAGTATACAGTAGAAATGCAAAGAAAGGTAATTCAGGTGATGGTACAGCACCTGCAGGAGGAATGTCTAAGGAAGAGGGTTAGTTGCCCCATAGAATTATTGGGGATTTGTAAAAGGGCTTTTTTGCCCGACACTTCTACAGCTGCCTTAGCGCTCGACCTGGCTCTATTGGTTAGTAAGCGGCCGGAGGTACCTATATCTCAGTTGCCTATGAGAGAGGTTCCTCCGACCTTTGTCCCAAAAGTTGAGATCCCCGCCAACCCTGGGACTGGTGCCCCCGCTGTGGATATCCCTGCACATTATGTATCGCAATTTGTTCACGTCCCGTTTTACCGACAGGAAGTGAACACAATTAGACAATCAGTCCCCGATATCAGGAACGCCACCGTTAACCCTTAACGCCTGATTCTGATTTTAACGCCTGCTTTTAGCAGCCGTTAAAATCCATGGCGCTAATCCGCCATGATGCTAATTACGCCACCGTAATTTACGGTGGCGTAATTAGCGCCTTCCCCACTCCCATTATGCCCTATGGGGCAAAAATGGGAATGGGGAAGGGAAAATGGGAAATGTGGATTTACCGCCCCACTCACCTTGGAATGGGGCGGTAAATCCGCCATCCACCATGGTGTAAACGTAGTTTACACCATGGTGGTAAAGTTGGTGTACTTAGCACCAAGGTTGTAATGACTTGACTTGTTATTCCCTGTACTCCTACCCGTAGATGTATGGAAACACGTTCGGACAATAGACGATGTGCCGGGGTTGGGAGATACGTGGGCTAATATGATTAGAATTGATGGAGAAAGGCCAGCTGGTGAGAAACCACCACAGGTAATACTTACTTTGCCTGATAGAATTGTTGCAAAACTAAAAACTATAATTCCAGAGAAAAGGATTATTTGGGACAAGCTTACGGCCTGTGTCCAAGGGAAAACTGAAGGCGCCACCAAATTTTTTAATAGATTCGAGCAGGTATTTTCTGACTTCAGTGGACAGGATTTAGGTACAGAGTCGGGGAAGAGGTTGTTCGTGGACAAATTTGTACATGGATTGTTACCTGACATCCAGTCACAAATTATGTCCTCTGAGAGCGCTTGGCAGGCAAAATCTCAATCTGAGGTTTTGCACATGGCTCAGTATTATGAGAACCGTGTTAATAATGAGAAAGAAAAAAATCGAAAAGAGAAAGGGAGATTTGAAAACCAAAGTATTATTACAGCAAATTGTAAGAAACCCCAGAGGAGGTACGACACAGACTAGAGGTCAGTATGTTCCAAAAGGAAATGCTCCTTTGAGTCCTGTGAATATTAATCAATGTGCTTATTGCCGCCAGGAAGGTCATTGGCGAGCACAGTGCCCTGTCCTTCGCCAGAGGTCAAACAGTGCGTTTGGGGGTATGGGTAGATGACCTAGGGGCTGCCCTGGAGCAGAGGGGCCTGATAGAGGTCAGCTCTTACAAGATCCACAGCAACCTTTTTCACGGGAAAATAAGACCTCGAGTATGGACTCGAGGAACATATTTGATCACCCTTCTGCCGCCTACCTTTCTGAAGAGCTTCCTTCTGATGAGGCTCTATTTCATTAGGATTGCCCGAAGCAGGGTTTGGAACCTTCACCTATTCCCGTTAATCAGAAAGGCCCCTACGTTGAATTATTAGTAGGGAATAGGAAACACCAGTTTTTGATTGACACCGGAGCACAGAAGTGCTCCATTGATCATTCTCGGGTTACAAACATCCCACTGTCAGGGCAAACAAATGTTTCCGTAAGGTTTTCTGGTGTACCAACTGTTTGTCCGGTTTCTGCACCGGTATCCGTTTCTTTGGGTCCCTTCACGGACCATTGTCCTTTTCTTCTCACTTCGAACTGTGGAGAGAATTTGCTGGGGTTGAATTTGTTAAAGAAATTGAACGCAGTATTTCATTGTTCTTCAGATGGAGTACGGCTAACGGTTTCACCACAGCAACTTCCTAATTCTCAGTTCTTGATTCAACCTTTACCTCCCGAGTTCAGCATTGTCCCGGAATGTTTGTGGGCGGTGGACGACAATGATGTTGGAGTGTTACAGATTGAGCCCGTTAAAATAGTTCTGAAACATGGGGTGAAACTGCCACGCATCCCACAGTATAAAATATCAGTCGAAGGCGAAAGTGCTTTGAAATGCATTGTCTCCGATTTTGTACATCGTGGGGTGATCGAGGAGATTGCAGGTAGTTTGTGTAACAGTCCGATCTTACCCGTATATAAGAATGGCGACAATGCAATTCCATACCGGTTTATAATTGATCTTCGTGCTATTAACCGAGTGGTCGCCCCACAATTTCCAATTGTGCCTGATGTGACGATGATATTAACAATGATCCCTGCTACGGCTACGCACTTCAACGTTGTGGATTTAAAAAACGCTTTCTTTAGTATCCCTATACATAAAGAAAGCAGATATCTGTTTGCGTTCACCTTGGGGGGACGCTCATTTACATTTACAAGGGCATCTCAAGGGTATACTGAAAGTCCCAGCATTTATAGTAGAGCCTTGAAAGAGCAGCTCGACACCCTTGAATTGCCACCTACTTGCACGCTGCTTCAATATGTTGACGATTTGCTTTTGGCTGCAGACTCTGAGAGTGCCTGTAAAGAAGGCACTGTACTGTTGCTTGTTCATCTAGCTAATAATGGTCACAAAGCTTCGCTTAAAAAATGTCAATATTGTTGTCAGGAGGTTGCCTATCTAGGCTACCTCCTGTCAAAGGAGGGGAGAAGACTGACACCTGAAAGAATAAAACACATTTCTGGCATGTCTGTTCCAAATACACAGAAGGAAGTCAGAGCCCTGATAGGTATGGCTTCTTACTGTAGGTTGTGGATCCCGAATTTCGCACTAGTGATAAAACCGATGTTGGCTTTGACGAAGAAGGGCATTTCTCTGCCAGTGCCATGGGAATCGGAACATCAACAATCATTTGAGCTTCTCAAAACCGCGCTATGTTCGGCACCGGTTCTGGGTACTCCAAATTATGACAAGGCCTTTGTGTTGTTTGTGCATGAATGTGATGGATGTGCTTTGGCTGTGTTAACACAGGAACACGGAAGGAAGAATAGGCCGTGCGGCTACTACTCCTTGATCCTGTTGCATGCGCTTTGCCAAGATGTTTGCGCGCTGTCGCTGCTGCTGCCGTGTCTGTAAAACAGAGTGAGGGAATGGTCCTAGGCCATGATTTGATTTTGATGGTACCTCACTCTGTTGATATTCTATTGAACAAAACCCAAACGCAACACCTCACCTCTGCACGGTTAACAAGGTATAAACTAATTCTGTTTGCCCCTCATATTCAAATTAAGAGGTGTTGTGTTCTTAATCCGGCTGAACTCTTACCTTTCCCGCAAAACACTGTTTGCGGTGACGAAGAATTACACGACTGCCTGTATACCACTGAACAAGAAACGAAGGGCAGGATAGATCTCATAGATACTCCTTTGGACAATGCAGAAGGGGAGCTTTTTTGTGGTGGCACCTGCTTCAAACTTTCGAATGGTACATCTACAGCTGCTTATGCCGTTACTACATTGAGCAAAGTTGTCGAAACTAAGAGAATTTCGCATAACTCCGCGCAGGCCGCAGAGATTATAGCGTTGACCCGAGCTTGTGAACTTTCCCAAGGGCGAAGATTAAATATATATACTGATAGTCAGTACGCATTTGGGGTGGCTCACAACTTTGGAAAGCTTTGGTCAGAAAGAGGGTTCCTGACCTCACATGGGACCAAGATCCAGCATGGCCCCTTGATAGTGCAATTACTTTCGGCACTCTCACTCCCTAAACAGTTAGCGATCATGAAATGTGCAGCACATCGCAAGGTCATAGATAATGTGGGCAAAGGGAACGCTTTTGCGGATTTGATAGCCAGACAAACGGCCACAGACCTTAGCATGGACATGTATGCCTCGAGGGAAATGAGAGATGCTTGCATAATGGATGAAGGTATTGGGTCTGTGCGAGATATTCAAACTGATGCCACAATAGAAGAATCTAAAAGGTGGGCTGAAGGAATGGGGAAACTGGATGACGAAGGGTGTTGGGTGGATACATCCGAAGGGAAATGGTTGCTTCCTGATTCTCATGTATTGGCAATGGTTACGATGGCACACGGTCCTACGCATGTGTGTGCCCAGCAGATCACCAAAATGTCAGAACAGGTTTGGGTAAATGACAAGATTCTGGAAACTGCAAAGAGGCACGTCCAGAACTGTATGATCTGCCTACAGCACAATGTGGGTAAGGGGACTGTGACTCCAAGGGGAAGCTTTGGGCCCCCTTCTGTTCCCTTTGAGGTCATCCACTTTGATTTTATTGAGATGGAACGATGTAATAGTCTAAAATATGTTCTTGTAATTATTTGTGCCTTCAGTAAATGGGTTGAGGCTTTCCCCGTCAAAGATGCTACCGCCATGACCACTGCAAAGATTATGGTAAAAGAATTCTTTCCTCTATTTGGGCTCCCGAGGATAATCTGGTCGGATAATGGTCCTCACTTTATCGCAGCAGTAATTTTGCAAATATGTGCAGCCCTATGTATTGAGAAACGATTTCATTCAGCTAGGCATCCTCAAAGTGCTGGGTTGGTGGAAAGACACAATGGTATTTTAAAGAATAAACAGATGCTTTGCCTATTGTGTTATTAGCTATGCGTACCACACCTCAGACTAGAACTGGGCTTTCTCCATTCGAAGTAGTAATGGGGAGACCTGCTAACATTTGGGGTCTCCCGAAACCTAAAGCCCTGAGGGAGGTGGAAAATGTATTGCTTGTAGACTACTGTAACCAGTTAACTAAAAACCTGTATTTCATTTATCACCAGGTGTACTCTGCTTTACCTGTACGGTTCACGGGCCCAGGACACGATATACAGCCTGGAAGTTGGGTCCTCGTGAAGGCCTACGAGAGGTCTTCCTGTCTCGCGCCTCGCTGGCGGGGACCCCATCAGGTGATGGTGGTCACCAGGACAGCAGTGCGGGTGGCTGGAAAGAAGAACTGGATTCACGCAACGCATGTCAAGAAACTTCCTCACCCGACGCCACACGTTACAGAAGAAGCAGAACCCCTCGCTGATGTTACAGTCTCTGATCTTGGAGTAGCAAACAGCGCTGTGAGTGCGTCGGAGAAGTTCTCTGAGCCTGAGGAGCTTGGGGAACAGTCCATTTCGTCTCCGCACTCTTTTGAAAAATCACTTCCGGAAAACACTGTTTCGAGCTCTGCGACTTCCGTCGCCACCGACACGTCGCTTCCCTCAGGAAGTGACGATACTTTGTTTCCGGACCAGACAATTTTGGGTACCATCAGGTACAACCTTCGACCAAGGAAATAGAAATACGGCACGAGTTTCGTGCATCTGGAAAAAAGGAAGTGATTGGAAAATTGTCTTGTTATGAGAAAGTTTTGTTGAACAAAAAGGGATTCTGCTGGCTAGGGTTGGGAAGGACTAAGAAATCACGAAACCGTAGTGTCGCCAGCAACGAACATTGGGGCCATCGATTGAGAAACTACGATGCCTGCCACCTTCACCGCTGCTCCCCGCACTGGACTTGTAAATAAGGGGGTGACCAAATCGAACAATGAACAATGTGCCTGGGCCCTGAAAACCTACTGTTGTGTTTTGATAATGATTATTGTTATTTTTGCAACTGCTGCTGTAGGACTTTGGTATTTTGAAGAAATCTTTGTTTGTGGTAGTTTAGCATTTCCCTGGTTGCCCAAGGATTGGCAGGGAACTTGTTATTTAGGAATATTGTTACCCGGGGTATTTGTAGCTAGTACATTGGAGGTTTCTAAGGCTCGCCCACGACGAGATGACAACGGAGATACCCCTGGGCAAGTATTGGGAGACATAGCGAAATCAGTTGTGCCCTTTTGGGGACAAATAACAAACTCAGAGAACATTAGGGGATTAGCCAGGGTACTGGAGAGAACGACCAACCGGACCACGGACATACTCTACAATATGACCTTAGAGCAAAAAGCAATAAGATTGGTAGCACTTCAAAATCGGATGGCATTAGATGTCATCTTGGCAGAACGAGGTGGAATATGCAAATTAGTGGGGTCCGCTTGTGTTTTCGTACCAGACTCCTCACCAACAATTTTTAAAGCAATTCAGAACTTACATACACTCAGTTCTGAAGTCCATATCCCTGTAGGAGACTGGAACCTTAGTACTTGGTTCTGGGATTCATTGCGATCTTGGGGTTGGAAGGTGCTTTCCGTTATTATGGTTATTTTAGAGATTTTGTTATTCCTTTGTTGCTGTTTTCAATGCCTCCCAAGTATGTGTGGAATGATAGGGGGGTGTTGTGCTCAAGCAGTGAGCGCAATAGGGCATAAAATATATGCCCCAGATACAGCATCTAAAGAATTCATGTTACAAGAGGTTTTTATGAACGACCTTATGGCTATAGACATAACAGACAATGATGCGGAATCTATGGAGGATAGCACATGGAGTTATTTTCAAAAGTATTAGGAATAATGTTTAGCACTTGGCATAGGCCAAAAGGAGGGTCTGTCGAAATCGAAATAATATTATACCTACTATCGCATTGTTTGAATGTATGTTGGCCTACGCCAAGTTGTCTAAAAACATTGTGTAAATAGATTCCGCGGCAAGGTCTTGACCTTAATGTACTGTGTAAATCGCCATCTTGGATTTAGCCGCCATTTTAGGTTCTCTTGTAGTGTTTACTAGATGAAGGATAAAGACAAAGCAAGGATAACACCACATGCATTTATTAGACTGAGGAAAAGACCCACACACTGAGAAACATATGTACATATACAGGAATAGGAGAGGGCAAAAGCAATGAGAACACCATATGCATTTACTAGGCATAGGAGAAGACCATAGCACTCAGAACACATGTGCATTTACAAGACGTAGGCAAAGAACACAGCACTGCAAATGCCACAAAGGTAAAGTATGCAGAGGAGAAGGACATAGCCCTAAAAAGACTGCATGCATGTAGGTGGTGTTATTGAAGGCCAAGTAATTGAGTACCCTATTTGGATTTGCTGAACAGAAGTGGTGAATTAAATTAACAGGTATGAACCTACTGCAGTATCAAAATATGGTAATGGGAAAAGGTCACGGGGCACAGGCAACCTTTTGCCCTTTTCTGCCTGATACACGGAAGCCCAGATTGTATGTGAATCTCAGCAACAGCCATACTGGTCAAACATAAGCCAGAGATGTCTTTCTCTTCAAAAACAGGGGCATCCGTGCATTGTAAAGTATTGTAATTGAGCCTGTGGCACATTTGCATATGTATCAGGCACAAGAATATGGCGTGTAGGATGAAGAGGAAGAAGAAGCTGAAGTGCTACCAACTTAAGAAAGAGATGGAGAAGATATGACATCAGCTCACCAGCAAAGACCAAAATCCAATAAGGAAGAAGAACAGGTGATTTCTGAATATTCTCCAGCCCTGATTTTGTTTGAAATAGGTGACAATGAAGAACATTGCAAAGATGATGCTTCCTTCCATGATTCAAGATTGAAACTCAGACACCTGTTCTTTGGTTGCACCACAGATAATGTGCATGCATTTACGAACCCATGCACTTGTCAAGTGTCAGTACCATACACAGCGAGCAGTCTCATAATATGCTTGTGCCAGTAAAACATTTAAATCACTGCCCCTCATTCAATAGCACGCACTGTTTAGTTCACCAAGCAGACTACATGTAAGGGGGGAGTTGTGTGCCCTTCTCAACCCTCCTCCCCAAAAAAGTAGTGTGGAGCTCTTTGCCAATGGAAAAGCAGAAAGCTAATTTGTTCACTTACATAGTTGCAAGAAACATGTCGTGTGAGAGAAGGCTTGCAACAATTTGGAAACCTTCTTCCTGTGGGCCCACAAGAGATGGTATTTGCGTGGTTGGAGAAAGCAAAGATGGCAGGGGAGCCTAGCACCACATATTATGTGCAAACAATGGACACATTTGAATCACCATCCAGCGCCACACCAGACAATCTTGCTACTACACATATTTTTTTCACATGCCCTGCCCTCAATTCACCAAGTCAATCATTGCAGAGACTTTTGAGTGTGTCACAAAATATCACAAAAGACACAAAAGGTGCCTGTCCAGTGAAAATCTTGTTGCAATGCTGGGAATAGGTATCCGATAATATTTAGTTACAGAAAGGTATGCATAAATATGGCTCCTTGGCCTCATTGATCACCCATGGGGAAATTCCAAGAGAGCACCACTTCACTCAAATGTCAGTATTGCACATCTCTGACCATGCCATGAAAGTAGTGTGAACAGCACTGGAACACTATGGGCCTGATTCATAGAGTGATTTCCAATGGGAGTGTGCCATTATAAAACACTTCTGTGGGTAGGGCCCCATGAATTTAAGAAAGGCCACCATTAAAAGGACATGTTGACCAGTGCTCCTGGCACAGATTCCATAACCATCTCGTGGTACTGGGTCACCTTCCCTCATACCTCTCAACAGCACATAATCCAGGGCAGTAGCCACCAATGTTATTCTCCAGAAGGCCACCTTTTGCTTTGACTATGCCCTCTATGTTGTGGTTTCCCAATTCATAAACTGGAACCCACCACCAGAGGGGAGGGTTGGTATGGACGAGAAGACCTCTAAACATTTTAAACACTTTTACAGTGCCTGTAACTTGATACAAAATCTGCAGTTACTCCATCAGCTCCCTTACAACCAACTTAGAATTGCAGTGCCAGTTGATGGGAGTAAAAGCCTCCACAAGCTGGAGAATTTGTGTGAACAGTGCAATGCAGTGCCCACTTATTGCAATAGCCAGTCCCAGAAATGGATGACACCGACTTAACACTGACACTTTAACGTGTTAGGACTTGGTACTCCATCTATACTATTCCTTGTTTTTGCATCTGTGAATACCTATAAATCTACTGAAGGGCAGGATTTGCTGTCTCAAATTTCTTATCCAGCTGCTCTGAATTTTTATAGTATTCCACGCCCATATTTATACAATCCCATTTTATGAAAATAAAATATTGTCACTTATTTAGTACTTATCATATTTAATTAAACGTATCTTTCTCATATATGTCAGTCATTTTAAATTCAGAAACATGTCCCGCCGGCGAGACCTGTGACTCTTGCACATTAATTAAGTCCTGTCCTGCATGTTGAAGATGTCAAAGCCCACTGAAAGGTTCAGCATGACAAGGACTAAATTAAACCACTGCCCATGGCCATTTTAAATCGGTCTGCCTCAAAGACGAAGCAGGACATGAGTCGAAAATGTTTCCAGTTATGTAAAGACAAGGCTTCTGCAAAATGTTCTTCCATTGTGTGTCAAAGAGGGGATGCAAGACATCTTCTGTATCGCAAAAACAAAGTGTGAGTTGAAGTTGAATGCCAAACAACTCAAGATAAGACTCATGTGAACCAGAGGGATAATCTTGAAAAAATAGAAAAAGACAATGAGGCATCAACAATAAGGCCATTTACAGCTATCATGGCACCCTTCATGAAGCTGTATGAACAGGTAGGGGACCAAATGAAGGACCAAATGACAATGCTGGGCATGCTGACATCGAAAATTATTTTTGTGGAAGCCTTTATAACTGCAATACAAAAAGACATGGATTCAAGCATGGCAAATGTCACCGGCTTACTTCACACAATCCTAGATCCCTTAATTAAGGAGAAGGAAATGTGTCGGATGTCAAGAACCTTTGATCCCTCAGAAATAAACATCCTCAAGGAAAAAATAATTGAGGGATCTAATGACCCATTTGAAGAAAAATAACCTGGCCCCCCCATGACAGAGGGGTCTGGAGGAATAGAAGCTTGTAGCTCTAATCAACCAACCGTGATACCATCAAGAGAGGAGATGAGATTAGAGTCAAAAGATACAACACAAGAGCGTATAGCAAATACGTCTACAGAAAAAAACATCAATACACAAAATGCACCAGATGCCATTATAGCGCTCGAGATGCTAGGCCGTAAGGACCCCTGCATATGGAAACTAAGGTACAATCACCATATACTAGTGATACGACAGACAAGAGGTTCGATCTTCCAAATAATATGGTTTATTTCAAAGTATGCTCAGTCAGCCGACTGGGGTCTAACGTCTCGCAACGTGTGTCACCCAGACCTTGTGAGACGCAAGAGAGCGAGTATCGCTCAAACCGCAACATACATACAAACATGTAATCATGTAATCTTTGAAGGCAAATCAAACTGCCCATAATGTATCTTCTAGGGCTAGGGTTCGATGATTGACAATCATGACAATTATGACACATTCTGACAAGTTTCTTCTTTAATCTAATTATACTTATTCTAGCAACAGTTGCAGAGACAGTTCTTTGTTATGAAGAACATAAAGCACTTGGTCAGCCTGTTCTGAGGCAGATCCGCGAAGGAGGACTGCTAGAAGAATATAATTCATGCTTTAACTGCCTATTGCTACAGCTTTGGTGAGACAGGCCGGCACCTGGGCTGCTGATTAAATGCTGTTTCCGCTTGCCTCCAAGGACTTTGTGAGGGAGGAAAACAATGTATTTCTGTACTGTTTGGCATTCCTGTCTGGGTTGATCTTTCTACATGCAGGCTGTGGCCTCGCACCGTGTGTGAGCTTTCAAAATAAAATACATTTTGCAAACATTAGACAGAAATAAGAAAAAAAAAAACAAATGGCGGATATTACACAGAACGGACGCCCTCTGGTTATACTGACAATTCTGTGTTTGCGATGTTTGTCACATGATGCGATTGGTTTCTGACCAACATAATATACATACTATACATGATTAAGGTCTTTTCTGGACTAACAGAGAAGCAAACAGACCAAGGGAAGAACTTGGTTCCCTCTAATACCTTGCCGAAACAAATAACATTTTTATGAAAAATCAGGGAAGTCAATGGGCAACTCAGCAGAAAGAGAGGGGGCTACCGAAAACTGCTGCAAGGGCAAAGGGGCCCCTACCTCAAAGGGAAAAAAGAAATTGCAGGCAATCCCTAAATCAAAAAATCAGAAGATCCCGGATAAGCAGAGAGGGATGGTGGTCAAAAAATATATGAACAACATAACAGTACAAACCACCAAAACTATATTCTTTCCGGAGAAAATCAGAAAACTCCTGCAGCTGGAAATTCAAGCTCCAAATCGACACCAAGATGGAGTGCAAGTCAGCAAAGAAAATGGTAGTGAAACTATAGAGGAAGACAGAACTCCAGAAATAGATTTAATGAACATGACAACCTACTCGATTTCAGACTATGCCACGGATGATGAGTCAGAGAGGGAAGAAGAAAGTATCATGGATGAAACATCAGAAAAAACCATAGGGATGACTCATCAGAGGAGTCGGAGGTCCCCAAAGAACCAATATGTCTGCAAATAGAGAAACCGAAAAGCCAACGGTAGTGGGGAATTCTCAGCAAGATGTTACAACAAAAATGGGAAGAAAAACAAATCCAGCTGAATTAATAAAGGACAAGGATCCTTTAGACAATCCCAATCCACCTATAGCAAATCCAAGTGAATGTCCAGCTGCACAAGATAACCAGAATAAAGATGGTAGACCCTACAAAATATCACCTCTAAAAATCCTGCATTCTTTTGCTGGAAGAGAAGGAAGATTGAACTCCCAGGACCGAGAATTGGGGAAAAATCGGGGAGGAACAGAGGCAAATAGAATATGGGGTTATGAAGATGGACTACTTTTAGAAAGAATGACAAGGGAATCGGACAGATTAATTCTTAACAGAGCAAACATTTTAAGATTATTATATCACGTGCCGTCCCTAAGGCCCCTGACATCTCATGACCTGCAATAGTGGAGTTTTTGGATGATGAGCGGACAGATAGGGTAATTATATACCCTACTACTCCACTCATAACGCAATTGTTGAAACAAGAAGCACCCCTATTAAGACCGCTGGGGTTTGATCTGACTGAGCAAAAAATCATACTTAAACCAGTGAAAGTGCCGCAGTTACGACAAAAAGATGATTGGAGATCTGAGAGATCAAGAAGGAGTGGTGAAAACTGAGGGAGGACCCCGGAAAGGTATCGACAAGAAAGATCGCCAAGAAGACGGCGAGATCAAAAGCCACAAACCCTGCAAAGTGAGGATAATCGGTATCGCAGGCACAGCAAAAGACGGCCCTCCTATAACAGGAGAAATGACCCAGAAAGGACAACCTCAAGAAAAGAAGAAGAGAGGGGAAGAGTACACGGATCCGAATAAAACTGGATATGGCTGATGAATATGGTTGCAGACAAGATCAAAAAGCCACAGATTCAACAGAGTATTGACTTGCAACCCCTTACTGTGTCAAGTTGGAACATTAGGGGTTTCAAGCACCTGTTGACCACCGGGGGTGACAAGATTGAAGAACATGATATATTCTGTCTAAAAAAACATGGTAAAGATCACTGCCATTGATAGAAGGCTATTCATCGCTTCTTAACCCAGCGATCAAAGGAGAAAAAGGCTGGCCTATGTCAGGTCTACTTATATTGATTAAAAATGAACTCCAATTTACAGTACTTGAAGAGCTGTTACTGACACCACTAATACAAATATTGGTGGGAAAAATAAACTGGAAAACTCACAAAGAAGGGAACATTCTAATCGTGCTTAACTTGTAATGGAATCCGGCAAGTATAGCAAGTATGAATTTCCCAACTCAAGTGGCAAATTGGATAGAAAAATGTAGGCTTAATTGGAAATATCCCTGGAATGTGATCTGTGGGGACTTGAATGCAGTCTGTGTGGATAACCTTGGATCTCCAATTTTACATCAGCCGATAAAAATTACAGCAGCGGAAAAAAGAGGGATCTTGTGGAAAGAAACTATTGAACCCCTAGATTTTGTAATGTTGAACGGGAACACCATTGGTGATATCCTGGCAAAGATTAGAAGAAAGGGAAGAAGTGGGGATAAGGTGTTTGATTATATATGCATCTCTTGAGAGATGGAGGACGTCGCAAACAGATTGAGGGTGGTTCATATGGAGGAAAGTGACCACAATTTACTGTCTGCGAAGTTGATTCCTGTTCACTATAATCAGGGAACCTCATACCATGTGGATGTGGAAGTAACCAGCAGGAGAAACAGAGTCAAAACCGACCCGGAAAAAATCACAGTGCTAATTGACCAACTAAGAAACACGTTCGATTGCACCCAATCTAATGAAGAACTAAGACCAATAAACTATCTGCGCCTATTTAACCTGTTTGAGGTTAAATTAGGGAGATGCACCAAAGAAGGGACTATACATCCACATGCCTATGACGCAACGGTTGCCAAAGAGAAAAAGAATATGGGTAAAAAGATTGATTCTTTAAAAAAGGTAGGTCCGCCGATAGCAGATATCCATCAGAAAGAGATAAGACAACATTACCATAACTGGCTAAGCCTTTATAAAAAAAAGTAATCATGATGAATGATGCGGAGAAAATGTTAACCTTGTTCAGCACAAAGAACACATCTGAAATGTGGAGAGTGATAAATCAACAGGATTCCCCACAGGAAGCGGCAATTCTAAATCCAGTTTCAGCAGCAACCTGGGAACATCACTTCGGATCATTCTTTGAGATCAACCTGGACAGAACGCACTGGAGTGTACCAACAAATGAGCAATGGGATATGATTGAATCTGATCCAGATGCAATTGTGGAAATCATTTTCAAGTCCTCCAACTCAAGAATTCCGGGCCCAGATGGTTTGAGCAACATCATTTTAAAACAATACATAGACCAATGGGCGATTTTTCTGTCAATACTGTTCAAATACATAATCAAATCTAGGAAGATCCCAACCTCTTGGAGGGAATCAATTATCATCCCAATCCACAAGAAGGGAGCAAGAGCAGACCCCATTAACTATCGCCCTATTGCCTTGATAGATGTCCGGGGAACAATCTTTGCCTCCTTAATATTGAAACCTTTGAGAAGATGGGCCATCACCTTGAGACACATTGACGCCTGGCAGTCCGGCTTTGAAAAGGGTCTGGGCACAAGTATTAATATCTTCCTAATACATTTGTTAAAAGCCCGTATTGAAAACAGCAGTGCCAAGAAATTGTATATCGTATTTATAGATTTAATGCAGGCGTTTGACCTAGTGAGCCACCCATTACTTTGGTCCAAATTACATCAGTGGAGATGCCTGCACTCGCTGTTGGCCCCAATTAAAGATCTGCACAGCGAGACATTGATAAAAGTTAGACTGAATGCAGCGGGGCCATTAACTAAAGCAAGTGCAACAAATAAGGGTCTGAATCAGGGGTGCACTTTGGCCCCGGACCTATACAAACTCCTCATCTCAGTCATCGATTCTGCATTCAATGAAATGATTTGCTTTCCTCCAAAAATAGCCAATATGGAAATAGGGAAATTGTTATATGGTGATGATGTGGTGCTTGTTTATCAAGCCCTGATTGGGTTACAGAGACAATTGGTTGCCTTACAGTCATACATTGAAAATAATTGACTAATCATCAACCCAGAAAAATAATTTGCCCTCTCATTAGGACACCCCCAAGGGAAATCAAAATATTACGCTTTGAACCTGAATGGAACAAAGATCCCAGTGGTGGCCTCTATTACCTATTTGGGCGTCTGTCTAGATACCAGTACCAACGAAACACTGAGACAGGAGAGTCTTGTAAGGAAAGCACATACTCTGGCAGGCCAAGCAAAGATCTTACTCAAAAAGTATGGTGGCTACTCAATGCTTCGATTGATTAGATTTTGCCACTCCAAAGTGTCAGCTATTCTATCCTATGGAGAGGAAGGTTACCTTAACTTCAACCCAGGGAATTGGGCAAAAATAGAAGGTGCCTTTTGGAAAAGGGCATTGAACATACCTGCAAGCACCCCGATCCAGGCGGTAAGGATGGAACTCGGTTTCACCTCACTAAGGACAATAGCCGATTGGAAAACACTGTCTTTCTTCAGGAAATGTATCCAAGAGGAGGTGAAATGGGGCTTCATATGCTTAAAAAAAGCCCCAGTTGAACAAAATGAGCCTGTGTTGCAAAAATGGGAGATGGAATGCAAGATGCTCTTAGTTAGCATTGAGGAATTGCTGCAATCCCTTATCGACAATCCAGATAAAACTAAGAAGAAATTGTTTATCCAAGATTGGATCCAGACACAGGCCGAAAGACAGAAATATAAAACCTATGGGAGACCATTAGACGAGTGCAGGAAACTGAACACTCTACCAAAATACCTGCTAGTCTTCCCAAATTGGTTCTTCAGAGATCATTTCTTTCCATTTTGTTTGAACTTCTTTCAGAACAAGACAACACAAAAATGGGCAAATCAGATGGCAATTCACTAATCTGTCGACTGTGCAAGGCTGAAGATTCACAGGAATCTACTGAACATCTCGTAATGGACTGCAAAGCCCTGGACCAACAAAGAAGAAAATGTATGCAGGAGGTGATCACCAAATACGGTCAGAGAACAAGAGATGTTTGGTGGAAAATTCTGCTAGCAGGAGAGAAGACATCTATAACTTTGACTTTGGTTAAATGTTTAATAGTGATGAAAAAGCAACTTGAAGAGTAAAGGAAGAACTAGGAAAGTGGTCTTTCCTTACAGCCTTGGTCTGCATATGGTGTACGAAGTTAGATGATTCACTTCTCTTCTGACTCATTCATTCATTCTTTCTTTTATTTCTCTTTACTCGATATATGCTTTTCTGTTTTTATTATGGAGACTACAGTGGTCAAAGGTTGTCAAAATGTATAACCAATATGATCCACCTTGAAATGAAAAAAATAAAAAATAAACTTTGTTTTTGCAGGTGCAGACAAACAGAGAGAACATTATTCATTAGCTTGCAAGCCTAGGAAACAGAAACCTGCACTTAACAGGACTGACCGATCTGACCTGACCCACACTCAATACCCCCTAGTTTTATAGACTAATAATCACATGAACTAAGAAGGTCTTTGAAAACTGTGACTAGACCTTCCGGCACACTTATCCCACCTCTAGCCAAAACCATGAATACATTTGTCACAAAACAGTCTTATGTTTGTGTCCACTTCTGCTTATGACGTCATATCACAACAATTACCGTGGACGAATGCGTAGAATATGTACCACCTATGCGGAGGTGCAAATTCAGTGCTTACCTCCATGGCATCCTTTAGGAGTAGAATATCTGGCCTTCTTCCATATGCAGGGCATGTACAACTATGCTAAAACTGGCACCGCTTCAAATGCCGGTCTGACAATATTAGTGCACACATCCATACATATATTATCCAACCTCAATTGGTTTCCATCTATTTATTACCATTTCAAACCTTCTAACCAATTAATGTTTACAATGAACTCCTCATAACACACAGCACATTTGCTATGACACACATGTGATGTGCTACTTTCTCTGCATGTAATCTGCATGCTGCATGCATGTCAG
This sequence comes from Ambystoma mexicanum, assembly GCF_040938575.1. Classification (NCBI taxonomy): domain Eukaryota; kingdom Metazoa; phylum Chordata; class Amphibia; order Caudata; family Ambystomatidae; genus Ambystoma; species Ambystoma mexicanum. Next base: position 373,469,062 of record NC_090922.1, read on the forward strand.
TGTACTCATACAGCATGTGCTTCAGTGACGTATCAGTAACCATGTGTTTTCATGTTGTGTGCTTACAGCACTTTTGCAGACATCAATGCAGTGAAATATGCACTTGCTTCACATTGTTAAGCCATCAAAGCTTCCATAATACTCCTAAAATAGTTGGCCAATGTTACAGGTTTCCAAAATGCGATCCCCTAAGACGAATATCCAATGTTGAATTTTTGCAAGTAAAAAAAGAACAAAAAACATCTTTTGGCTTGGTTGAGATTGAGATAATCGAAAGTAAGCCAGGTGTCAATATCTCCAAAGAGATTAAAAAAAAAAAAATGTGAGGTCTTCTTTTGCCCAACAAAGACATTTCCACATAAAACCTGAATTGAAATCGCTCCACTGGGTCCCACTGGGTCCCACTGGGTCCCACTGGGTCACAATCAAACAAAAGGGAGAATTCAAAGAACTGTACATGTAGAGGCAGAAGGGCTTCTGGAATGAGTATCCCAAATAACACATTATTGCACTGAACTCGAGTCTTCCAGCCCTTTAAGATGATGCAGCAATCCCTTGAGATGGATGGGGATGCAGAAGTTATGCAAACATCAATACGACTCAGGTAGTTGGCAAAAGGATAACTATTCTGGTATCTATTATCTAAAACAGGGAGTACAACGGACATCAACAGACATTTCAGCGTAAGATCTCTCTCAATGCATCTATAAAAAAAACACTATTTTATTGCAAAAAATGGTAATTGATGATGTTAACCTACGCATTAATACATCTTCCTAAGTGGCAAACTACAAAAACCTAGTGAAGAAAGTGATAGGCTCCTAAGGAACCTGTGAGTATATGATCCATACTTGTCTACAGGAGTGAAGAATAGTGATAGGCTTCTTAACATCAGATGGGACAACTAAGCACTCCCCTTAAACAGGTCACTATGAGCATCACTAAATACACGACGTCCCATTGGCTACACCAACTATAGGACCCTTAATCACGTGGCCCCCTACCATTGGTTGGCACTCTAACCTCCGTTAGTACTTTTCCACCTATGTTAGCAGCACGCAGACTGGGCTTCCAGGTGCTGGTGAGCTAGTCTCCAACCATAGCTTCCCACCAATTAGAATATTCAACTATCATCACCTCAGTGGTCTGCTGTCAATTAGGGCTTTGAACTTGGGAGTGTTTCTTAGCTCTTTAGAATTCATGGAGTGAAGGCACGCTCTGCCCTCATGCGTAGGTGTGACCATCATGCTCATCCAACTTCATCCTTCCACATGAGTGAAGACCACAAAATCGAGCCATAGTGTATTTAAAATACTATTTTCTAATAGACCTCTGACGTCTTTCTTGTTTTTGTCCATGCCTCTTGAACAGGAGCTCTGTTCTTTCACACGATTTGTATCTGATGAGACCTTGGCTTCTTGGCTCATCCAGTCTCACCTTTCTGAGATTCACTTTGTAATTCACTTGTTTTCTAACTGCAAAACACTGGAAACAAGGCCTTCCTTCTTTAACCCAGTTCTGCTATAACACGTAGTGGAAACATTCATTTTTTACTCACTTCTATATGTATGTATATATTGTCGCATGTCGCAATCTATTCACTACTTAGCTAGCCTCAAGAATACTTTGCTTGCATTTCTTTACATCTGTACACGTATAAACTGACTTGACATCTTCATCAGTTCTGTAGCATAAGTTTCTTCATCTTGATCCCAAGATGTCACTTATCTTCGATACTTTCTTGATGCCTTATAGACTATCTGCATTCTTTAGTCCCTGCATCTCTTCCATGTGTGTCAGCTCAGCTCTGCATGACCTCACCATTCACCTTTGCCATTCATTGGTCCTGCTTCTTTCGGGATTTCATTCAAATGGCCATCATACTGTCTTGTATGCAGTTATGGTTTTCTCAATGGGAACCTTGTCTCTAGGATTCTCCTCGGTATCAGTATTTTCACTGGTACCGCACGTGTCTCACACTCTGGTTCCCAACATATAGGCAAGATGGGCGAGGTGATTGAGGTGGGTGTACTTATCTCCTGCTCTACAGCACTTACATAATTACCATTCATTTATTTTAAAAATGATATAGCTCTCTGTATTCTCGAGTGGGGAGACAAAGTGGAGAATTAAACTGAAACAAGGAAAACATAAACCTACTCTGCACTTAAAAGCAATGTAAGTATGTGTAGCATGGACAAGTAAAAAAACAACTATTTATTTACTTATTTTTACATTTATTAAGCCCCCTAAACTCGGAGGCATCAAGGTGCTGTAAACTATAATTAAGAGCAATGACGTGTGGACTCTCAGAGGAGAGGTGTTATTTATCATTTTTGTAATCTCGAGCATCCTTGATCTGTCATTGAGTTTGCAGGAAAAATTATGTAGACCCGATATCTTCAAACAATCTTTGAGTGTGGCATTGTTGTGACCATCAAGTTTGGCAATTGGATGTTTTTCGCAAAGCCTGCTTTGTGCATCTGATTCCGTGCCAGCCACACGGTTGACATCACATGAAGACAATCTTCCGATCAATGGAAAAGATCGAAGACAAGGAAACATCCTGAATGTTGGACTCAGTTGAGTTCTATGATTTAAAGAATCTGCTACATTTGTAAGTGCATCCCAAACTCACTAAAATGCTAAGAAGTGGGCATCACAATAAATAAAAGACACAGGGGTCATTACAACGTTGCTGATATACTGATGGTAACAGGTGGTAAATCCCTATTCCATAGAGTCCCATTGGACTCCATGGGGAATTTTATGTTAATACCAGTGCCAATAATACTATCTATTTTTCGCCAGTTGGGTGATGGAATTACCTCCAGCTTTTAGCTGAAGGTAATTCCTCCATGCCACTGGCAAACGTGTAATTTGTTAGTGCGGAAACCTTCCCGCTACATGGTAATACAGGCAAGTTAATTCCACAACGGCAAAGGTGGCGGTCATTTTCTGAGGGTAACATTAATAGAAGCGCTTGACTTGACCCAAGACAAGAAATACTGTTCATTATCTGATCTGATTTCTCAAACCATCAAAGGCAATTTGACTAGCAAAGTCAGAATGGAGGTAGAGCATGGGACCATCCAAAGCTGGGTTGCTGCAGTCAACGCGTGAACCAGCTTCTGTGAACAGTACTGCCCTTGGGTAGTATTATGAATCCTGGCCAGCTTGCAAAACCGAATGTATACAATTGTAGCCCGAAGACTTTCCTTTCCCTAGTCTGCAAAAAACAAGTAGAAACGAATGAACACAAAGCCATGCTGGTCCGAAAAAGCAGCTCAGCTACATCCAGTGATGTAAACATTATAACATAAGGGGCCTTAATTATACTGAACCATATCTAAAGAGTTACCAGATGTGATTTTTTTCTATACATACAAAATTGTGCTTTTATGGTCTTTCTACGTGACCGTTTCTCTCAGCAGCAGAACATGCAGTTCTGAGCTTTCATTTGAAAGGGCTACGGCGGTTCAGCGGCCGCCATGCAGCATCTGGTAGCAGTTATCTTTTTTTTTCTGCTGGAAAAGAAGAATGTTAGACTTATGTGTATTCATTCCACGAAGGGAGTAAAGCATTAGGAAAAAGCTTTTTGCCACAAAAGCAAATCATGATTGACAAAATGAATTTTGTTAATACAATGGTTTGAGGCAGTTGACAGAATTTTTTGTCAACAGACTAGATTATGGGATTCAAAAATGAAATTTGCAGATGGAACAGCTTTGATGTTTCTGATGAAACACATTTTGTTGACAGAATGGATCAGGCAAAATGCATTTTCTCAACACAAGGGTTTTAGCTCTCTGACAAAATGCATTTTAGTCTCAGATGTTTTGGCTGAGTTGTCAATTATACTGTATCCCTGCCATTAACCAATCGCGTGACAGGAGACTAAAAGCTTTCTCAGTGGCAGTTATCAGGAAGCGACTGAGCACGATGGAGTAGACTCCAGCTTTGCAACAGGTCGTACGGATTTATGGCACTTAATGGTGCAGCTGCTTACAGTTTGTAACGTATGCCTTACATCATCATTTATGTTTAAAAATGCTATGAAACGATAGACACTCATGCATGTAATGGAGAAGCCTAAATCTATAACACGTGTTGTATCGCTCTTCTTACTTAGTTGCATACAGTAGACTTATTGCGTGAGGAACAATGACATTAGAATTCGTAATTCCAACCCACGTTAAAAGAAGAGCTTGTGATCTAAGGAAAATGACATCTATGCGATTTTTTTAAGAAGCGGAAGGGTCACTGGTTCTTAAGACCAGTATACGAACTTCCAAGGAAACCCTGGAGGGCTGTGGGGATTACATGGAAGGTATTGCTTCCCAAATAAGTTACTAGTTTGCCTCTGACTTACTGTGAGGAACTGCCATCTGGGAAGGGTGTGGATGCCCTGGATTCTTTTCATTTTTTAGTAAATACAATGAAGGAGGACATTCCATTTCAGGGAGGGAAATCTGCTGATCAGAAAACTGTGCCAAAAACACTGTGTGCACGTGTGCACTGCTTCATCAGTTTCTTGACAGCTACAGTGACAGCCAAGTCTCTGCAACGCAGGGGTTGTATTTAAGATTTGCAACCTGTTCCAAAAACTGCATAACTATGAGGATTCCGTCCTTTTGGCACTTTAAACATTAAATATAAGCCATGCCCGAGTTAGGATCTGGTGGTCAGCATCTCTCATAATTATCCAGTCCCATTAAATTCATTCCACACATGTTAGCTCTGTAGGCCCAGTTCACCTGTGGAAGGGTAATGTGCATGCAGTCCAGACAAGGCTCCCCCTGCCTATTGGCAGAACTGTAGCCTTGAAGGATTGCCCTCTTTGTTCCTTTGTAAGGGCATGTAACATCCTTTTTTCGAGTATTGGCCACTCCACAGGAAGCTGACCAGGTAACAGGTATCAAGGGTACCACCCAGTCACAAAGGGCTAGGCCACACACCAGGCTGCTGCATTTCTAAAGGCCGTTGATTCTATTGAAAAGGGAAGAGGGCGGGGTAGTGCAGCTATGGAGACATCTGTACAGGTGGGGGGCGATTCTGCCATCTTGTTTCTCTGTGTGTCTCTCTCTTTCTTGTTCCATCCACTTCCTGTAGAACAAACCACTTTGGATGTGATGTCAGAAAGGCAAGCTCCACTCATTCCAAGAGCATGGATTGGACCCATAAAACAAGCTAGCTTTGAAGGAGTTTCCACACCACTTTTTTTGAGTCATCTCTGGACTCCAACCCTTGCAGAAGATTTTGTTGGACCCTGCTGGGGGTGCAGTCCTTGCTAAAGTCCTCCAGTTGTGAGGTGAAGTAAGGTATTCCAAGGCAGAGGAGAGCTCTGTCTCCTGAGCATTTCCATGGACTATTGGGGGAGAACTCTGCTGATGGAAGAAGACCTGCATCTCTGCCAGTCACACTGTTGCCCAGGACCTTACTATGCTGAAGGACCCCTAATCTTTTATCTGTTCAACTCTGTTTGCAACTGCACTTCGTAAACTGAAGAACGTTGTTGACTGGGCTCCAACCAAAGAAGTTCTGATGCTCTCCATTGCTCAGAGCACCATTCCGACTGCCAGCTTCTTCATTGCTGCTTCTGTATGTCGATCGACCCGACCCTGGTGTCCCTGAACAGTGACCTCCAAACCTCTGCATCAGATTGGCTCACATGCTCATCCTGTGACCTCCAAACCTCAGCATCAGATTGACTCACATGCTCATCCTGGTACCAGCCCGCCTCCATTGACCCTCTACTGCAGGAACTGAACCTGGTGACCGCCTGAGCTGCACAGGCCGAGTAGAGGCTTCAAAGCTGCATAAACCTCCTGTTAAACCCATACTTGATGCCAGTTTATCAGTGCAGCATCCTCGAAACCAAAAAGAACCTACAAATAATGCAGAGAAGACTAGTTTGATTCTCTTAAACAGCTGAGACATTTGCAAAGCGGTTACTATCTGATATCTGCCCCCATCTTTAGGCCCTATAAACTGGCTAGGTCATTTTAATCCTTGTTGCAACCTCAAGAAATATCCCTTTTGAACATTGTGGTTGTTTAATTGACTTTACTCCCTCTCTGTCATTACCCATAGTGTTGTATGTATTCGATCTCCTGATATTCTGTGCTCCTACTACACAGGTGAGTTTTTGTAGTGTTTTCTAGTTAGTTAGTACTGTACATTATGTGTTTTATTAAAGTTTATATATTTTTGATAGAACCTCGATTGGGCATTCCTTTATTTTGGACTGTTGTACTTCACTGTTTGGGTTTCACACCCTGCCTGTTTTACCTTTGCGATGGTGTTGGCATTTTGTTTCTAGAAGTATGAGGGCTGAGTAGATGCTTTAGCTACTGTTCATTTTTGTACTGCTCTAGGGTAGAAGTCAGTTCGTCAAACGTACTCCTGCAAGAATCTGTTTGGTTCACAAAGGAAGTGAGCCAGGAGTAATTTTATTCCAAAGTGGGTTTTCCCCTATAAAATCTGGCTTGGAACAATCTACTTATATTGAAAGTGGTACTTGCTATTCACTTGCAAATGGAATGTGTAAGATTCCACAGACAGCTAAAGGGTGGAAGGAGTTGCAAAACATGTGTCCTATGTGACTATGCAGTGTCTTTACAGACATAAAGTGTGACCCTGGCTGATTGGTTTTGGGATTGGTTTTGGGGGTTTAAAGGACACACCAACCTATCAGGGGCTGGTCATGCGTGAAGAGCTCATTGATGACCGTTTTGGTATTTCAGGAAGCACCCAAACACTGATGATGTATGCAACATTACGCCTTATAAGACTTGTTATTGATGTTTGTGTTGGTAGTTTGGAACTAACTTTCATTCAAATGGCATAAACGTGCCTTGGGAGGCTAATGTCATCCATGTTTTCAGAGAGAGGATGAAGGTAATGTTAATATGCACATGTTTTAGTGGGTTAATTAGATAGACTCCAAATGTTGCCACTTTGGCCTCAGTTGAATAGTGCATCTGATGATAATTATAGTGATTTAAGTTGTAGACTAGTATGAAGGTGTAGAAGGAGATGAAGGAGAGAAGGAGGCAATACATTTCTCTTCACAGCTGACCTAATTGTGGAGGTTGGAGAGAGAGAGAGAGAGAGAGTGTGTGTGTGTGTGTGTGTGTGTGTGTGTGTGTGTGTGTGTGTGTGTGTGACGTAATTTCACCAAAATTCCAGGGGTAGCGGAAGTGATGTCATTTGACCCCGCCCAAGTGACATCACAGGACGTGATGTCATTTGACCCCACCCCCGAGTGGCATCGCCAGAAGTGACATCCTAAGGCAATATCCATCAGTACACTAAGAAACATATTGTTACAATATCAATATATGACACACATTTAATACAATAATAAGTAAGTTTGTGACAAAGAATCTGCATATCTTTCTTTGTTTATTACACATTCCCTGATGAGAATGTCACCTAAAAGGCAGGCATGCTGCAGCCTGTGTACAGAATTTTTAATTAAAGTGCAGTCAGGTCAGACTCAGAGTCTGACAGTGCAGTGACTGAGGTCATTCGGTCGCACAGCACTGGCTGCACAGCCACACACAGCCTGGTGCAAAAGGAGGCCTTGCCAGGAGGACCTGACACGACAGAGAGACAGCAACGCCAGGTAAGCAGGAGCAGCATGCAGGGCGAGGGCAGCCAGCCCAAAGGCAAATACAAAGACTTGCTGGTGGCACACACTCTCGGCCTCGGATGAGTCGGATAATTAAAAGAAGAAGCTACTGTAGAGGCTGCAGTGATCTGCGGAGCTGGAGCAGGAACGAGGGGTGGGACATCAAGGAAGACACAGGGTATTGGCGGGGCAACAAGGAACGACACAGGGCATCAGAGGGGGTGGGGGGACAACAGTGCACAGCACAGGGCAACGAAGGGCATGGGGGACATCAAGGATAGACACGGGTCATCAGAGGGGGTGGAGGGACATCAGGGAACGACACAGGGCATCGGAGGGGGTGGGGGGAGATCAAGGAACGACATGGGGCATCGGAGGGGGTGGGGGGACAACAGTGCACAGCACAGGGCAACTGAGGGCATGGGGGGACATCAAGGATAGACACGGGTCTTCAGAGGGGTTGGGGGACAACAGTGTACAGCACGGGGCAGCAGAGGGGGTGGGGGGAAATCAAGGAAAGACACAGGACATCAGAGGGTGTGGGGGGACAACAGTGTACAGCACAGGGCAACAGATGGGGTGGGGGGACAACAGTGTACAGCACAGGGCAACGGAGGGGGCGGGGGGACATCAAGGGAAGACATGGGTCAATTAAGGGGGTGAGGGCAACAAGGAACAACACAGGGCATTGGAGGGGGTGGGGGGACAACAGTGTACAGCTCAGGGCAACAGAGGGGGTGGGGAGACATCAAGGAACAACACAGGGCATCAGAGGGGGAGGGGGCAACAAGGAACGACATGGGGCATCAGAGGGGGTGGGGGGACAACAGTGTACAGTGCAGGGCAACAGAGTGGGTGGAGGGATGCCATGGAATGACATGGGGCAACAGAGGGGGTGGGGGGACATCAAGCAATGACACAGGGCATCGGAGGGGGTGGGGGACAAGAGTGTACAGCACAGGGCAACAGAGGGGGTGGGGGAGATCAAGGAACGACACGGGGTATCGGAGGGGGTGGGGGGACAACAGTGTACAGCACAGGCAACGGAGGGGATGGGAGTGAATCAAGGAAAGACACAGGACATCAGAGGGGTTGGGGGGACAACAGTGTACAGCACAGGGTAACAGAGGGCATGGGGGGACATCAAGGATAGACACGGGTCATCGGAGGGGATGGGGGGACAACAGTGCACAGAACGGGGCAACGGAGGGGGTGGGGGGACATCAAGGAATGACAGGGTATCAGAGGGGGTGGGGGCAACAAGGAAAGACATGGGGCATTGGAGGGGGGACAACACTGTACAGCACGGGGCAACGGAGGGGGTGGGAGGACATCAAGGAAAGACACAGGGCATTGGAGGGGGTGGGGGAACAACAGTGTACAGCACAGGGCATCAGAGTGTCTCAAATATGTACTGAAATAACCCACACCGAGAGCACGCTTCTTGTCATTTCAAGTTTCTCTGGCATTTAAAATTCATGCAAGCAGATTCCTCTCACCTTGTGTTCATTGTGGCATTCAGCAAAGGTGCAAGCACTGGAGCAGAGACAGGCAGGCGACGACGGCTGGTTCGTCTCCTTTGGCAAACTTCTCGCCAATAACTCTAACTAGGCCTTTCCCGCACTGGGCTGGCAATAAATGGCATCCGACCCCATCCAATCTATGCAGCAGCAGCTGCTGACATGACAGGCTGCTCTTCAGATGCACTCTAAGTGTATCACCTCAAGTCCTTCTTCCTGCCTCAGCCCCAGACGAGCTATGGTTGCTAAGCAACCATAGCTCGGGTAACAGACATGAAAGCACCGGTGCACCATGCTGGCTGCTGCTTCCACTGGCCTGGATTGGAGTCTGGAGCATGCTTGTTTTTTCATAAATAGTTTGTAACAAACTATTTATAAAAAAGCGCAAGCTCCATGCTCCAGTACAGGCCAGAGGTTGCAGAATTGTGCCAGAGGTCGCTGGGGAAATGGCAGAGGTCGCTCTTGCGACCTCTGGCGACCCCAATTGACGTCCCTGTGAACTACGCTGTTTGTTTTTTTAATATTATTGGTAGCTGGACAGTTGTGTGGTTCAATACTGCCAAAGTTTTGTTTTTTAATAGTGACTATGGGATTAAGGGTAGCATTTTGAGCTGTGGTTTAAAGGTGTCTTGATTGAAAGAGGGAGGGACACACTTTGATGAAATAACATCAGCTCTTCCCACACTTCTTAACCCAAAAAGATATCCCAATCATTATGGTTAAACAGGCACAGCTAAGTGATGTACCTCCTTTGCCTTTTATGGCAACGTTGGCCATAGGAAGGCTATAATCGCAGAAGGGGTGTGAATATGATTCAGTAACAAACCAAACAGCAAAGTTCAAAAGTCCAAAATAAAAAGGAATGTTGTTGTATTGGGGGCTCCTGGGATCACAGAAGACACTGAACCTGTGTTTCAAGGTAAGCAGCTTTTATGTCCCTGGTTGTTAAGGAGAATTCTCATAAATGTGCTAATTCCCTTCACATTCGAGACCCCCACCAACTTTGCTGGACTTTGAGGACTTGATGTTTTTACCTGGAATGAGTGTGAACCTTTTCTTCTACTCTTTCATGTATTTTGATGTCTGTTTTACTCTTGTGTTCTTTGATTATGGAGTTTTAAGATAACTCCATAGGCATCTTTTCATGTGTGTTACACAGCAACCTCAGTGCAGTGACACAGGGATGTCTTTTTAGACTTCCCAAAGGGGTAAATATCTTCTCTAGGATAAACTACTATTTCCCAGAGAATGTAAGGTTAAATTGATTTTACTAGTCTTTTTAAATCCCTAGACCCAGCACAACCTTTCTTCCTATAGAGTGCTGGAGAGGTACCGAGTATCTCTGGTGTCTAGAAACTGATGTAGCAGTCAAATGCTACCCATTTCTATCAAAAGGGCTGGTGGTATTCGTTTTACAACAAACTACCATGATTTTTCCCAACCGCGAACACCGGTAGCTAAAAATAGCTGCCGCACACTCGAAGTGAGGACTCCAAGTGATACGGCTGTTTGGCTGGAGCTCGCTGGAGTGGATTTACGTGTTCTGGAGTTTGTGAGGGGCTTTGGATCCTGTTGCGCGAGAGGAAGCACCTCTGTGTGTGGAAACGGCGGAACTAACACAGACTTTGAAGTTGTTGCAGTGGACTCTATCTGGTTGTCAAGGATTGTACGTGCTATGTTGTGGTTGACTGCTCTGCCCACCCAACGTCTGCACAGCCTTATCACGGGGTCCTGTGCACACCCATGCATGTGCACTCAAAGTGAGGACTCCAAGTGTTACAGCTATTTGGCTGGAGCTCGCTGGAGTGGACTTACGTGTTCTGGAGTTGGTGAGGGGCTTTGGGCCCTGTATGCATGAGAGGAAGTGCTTCTGTGTGTGGAAACAGCAGAACTAACACAGACTTTGTTGTTGTTGCAGTGGACTCTATCTGGTTGTCAAGGGCAAGTGTTATGTTTCTTGCAGCACATGTTTCTTGCTGGGAATGTTTCTTGTTGTGCATGGCATGAGCCGCTCTGGGTAATACTGATGGTATTCTGTTCCTTTTGCCTGTAGATTTTACACGCGCACTCGAAATGAGGACTCCAAGTGATACGGCTGTTTGGCTGTTTGGGTGTACGGTGAGCGGTGAGCTTGCACACTGTCAGGTTTGGAATTGTTTAAAATTATTTGATTGATTTTGTGTACTGGTATCAAGGGAACAGTTTCTGGTCATGAGGAGAAACAAGATGCCTGCGATTAGAAAGAAACATGGTGCTGACTTTTTTAATGCTGTGAGTACACACAGGACTGCAGCTCTTCCTTTGCCCCCACAAGCGGCGGAAGAGGAGGAGGAGCTGCTGCAGTGCACACAAGACTGCTCTGTAGAAATGAAAAATGCAGAAATAGAGACAGATCTCTCCCAACCTCTATTTGGGGAAGACGTCATCTTTGATTTTACCAGGGAGGAGGGTGAATTATCTAAAAATAATGAGGGTCCGACCCAATTTGTTGATACCCCTCCTATCTCTATCCCAGACCATATGTTAAAGAACAACTGATATGATTTTAAATTAGGTGGGGCGAAGAGATTGCTAGTATTGGGGATTTACACACTATGGTGGAATCTTCAATAGAGCTAAGTTATCGGAATTAAGAAAACAAACTGAAGTTTTAGTTACGATTGCCAAAAATATGGAGGATCTACCGCAACGTCTGGTGGTTGGCTTTCTTCCCAAATTACAGGAGACTTATAAGGGTACGATGTCTGGGTCAAGGGAGGGGGGGCAGAATTAGTAAAGACATCATCCAGGGATTAGGTAAGCCATTGGAATCAGTACCTGAGGATCACTTGAAAGAGACTAAAAGTAAAGATACTGTGGAGGGGCAGCAGGATGATCCTGGGAAGGTTGCAACAAAGAAAGGAGTAGAGGACCCATTGCAGGACTCTCAGTTTGGTAAAATCAACAATAAGGCTGCAAAAAAACAAGCTAAAAAGATGAATAATAAAATGAAAAAAATGAACAGAAGAATAAAACATCAAGAAAAATGTTGAGGGATGTAGATCCTAAACACTTGATAGAAATCGAATCAAGTGAGAAGTCCAGGCACAATGTTTTACTAGCTAGACAGGAGGAGGAGAGGGTGGATTTGACAAATACTCCCCAGGTTATCCATTTGGTAGACCAAGCCACTCAAAGTGATTATCATGAGGGGGAGGGAGGGATGTTTGATGTAATGAAAAAGAAAAAAAAAGATCCCAAGTTGGAAAGATTGAACAACCTGGAATGCGGATTGAATGACATTTTTGACATATTCAAAAATTCAATAGGTAACACCGATAAGTCAGAATCAGTGGAGAAAAAGAACAACAACATTACTGGTAGAGGGCTCGATGGGGGAGAGCTAGGAGACATCAGTAAGAAATTGATGGAGGTCAATAAAGGCTTATATCATAAAACCAATGGAATATGCGATTCCTCTCCATTTACTAGTGCTACCATGACTGCAACTGTTGTTAATGGAATAGACCAAAGGAGTCCTCATGATCCAACGATTAAATGCTCTGTGGGTAAAGTAAATCTAGTTCCCTTGGAATTAGTAAACAAAATTGAAGATATGTTTAAAGCGTTAGAGGGCATTATGCTTGAAAATCAACACCTACAAGTCAAAGAGATTGTTGAGACAATACAAAAGGACAAGGTGGATCTAAAAGTGCAAAGAGACCCCTATGATCCAATGATTGATGGTTCTGCAGTCAAACCAATTTTGATGCCCTTAGAAACTGAAAATAAAATTGAGGATCTCTTAAAAGTGGTTCAGGGCATTATGGCTGAAAATCAACAGCTAAAAGACAATAAAAAGTATGAGGAAATAAAGAAGTTTGAACTAAAAGATGACACCATGAGCAAGCTAAATACAGATACCAAGTTTGTAGAGGGTGTTATTGGGAGGGCATTCTAGTGAAGGGTCTCAGGGCAATTGGATACATGAGTTGCGTAAACCAATTTATCCTGAGTTACCTGGTTTGATTCTGTGCTCGCTGTTTAGTGAGAACATTAATCAACCATTAAACAGACCCTACATTCTGTCATTTTTTCCAACAATATCAGAAGTTTGAGCTCAACAGCCAATATATATTTGATTGATTATATTCATATGCATAGATTAGACTTTGTTAGGCTAGTGATACCATCACAGTTGGTCAGATCGTTACTTATGAAAGAGGCTGAAGTATTGCAACAAAGAGGTTTTGACCTCTTCCCGTTTAAATCTCAGAGATATATCCTGAGCTCAAAGGGAATGTGAGACACAATTCATATGTGAACAGATTTGAAGAAAAGACTGAACCTGTCAGCACCACCAGAGATGAAGTGGGGATAAACAGGACTGGAGATGGCTGGCCATTTCCCTGTGTGATTCAATAAACTCCCTGAAACAGATGGGAAAACCACTCTAGCATATGAATGTAATCTGAAATTATTATGTTGGAACTCAAGAGGCTGCTATCATTTCCTGAACAATGTGAAACTTATGAAGGATGTGTTCGAGTTTGATATTATTCTTCTCCAAGAATCATGGGAATCTTCAAAACTTGGCTGGGAGGGGTATGTTTGGATGAACTATGTGCGGAAAAGGGATTACGAGGCCGCCCAAAAGGGAGGCCTTATTACGGTGGTAAAAGAAAAGCTATGTTTGGGGATAACTGGGAGCTGGCATAATACAGAGTCCTTTTTGCAAACTACTTTTCAGTTAAAAATGGGGACTGAGGTACTACCACTCCTGATAGTGAATGTGTACTGGAATGTGAATGTGCTCTCTGACTCAACTCTTGAAACTGAATTGTGTGTTTTGGGTACGGCTATTAATAGTTGGTGTAATGTCAATTTGGGGGGTCAAATTATAATTGCTTGCGACCTCAATGCAGATTGTTTGGTGGATAAGGTGGTGGAGGGTGATTTGTACACAAACAAAATTAGTCACAATTCCATGGGTAGCAATGTGAAGATAAGGGGTGCCCAATGGTTACATTTTGAAGATCTGTGGGGATTGAAACTGATCCACAATGAACACACTACTTGGAGGGCAAGGGGTTGTGCATCTGCAATTGATTACATTTTTCTCTCAACAAAGTTGAGAAGTAAGTTGGGAAGATTTGAAGTTTAAGAGGTTGCAGAAAGTGACCATTGTATGTTGATCTTGGAGATTGAAGGCAATGTACAAATACAGATAAAAAGGTCTACAAGGAGGGCCTCAGTATAAACCCCAAAAGTAACAGAATCAAATGGTCATTTAAGAAGACAGAAAGGTTTAGTAATAACATGATATGTGAGTACGATAGAGCACCATTGAACATATGTATGGAAATGTTTTTGGTGACCAATTTCAGGAAGACCATCCATAAGCAATTACAAAGGTTGGAGAGTCTAACGTTGAACCAAAGAGTCTCTTACAGAAAACATACTCATTGTTTTGACCATGAAATTTATGAACAGAAGTTGATTATGCGCAAAGAGTTGCATAGAATATGTAAAAGGGGCAAGGATCCTTTTACTACTATGGTTAAACTTAGAAAAAGGAAACAAGCATATAACAATTGGGTATAATCAACCAATTGGACAGGGAAAAAATGCTGTTGCCACTTAGAGGTCCAACGTCGTCTAATTTTAGGCATCTCATTAACGGCTTAGAAAACACTCAGGAGACTTTGACTAATCCAATCTCGGAGGAGTTATGGGTGGGCCATTTCTCGAAGATCTATAAAGAGAGTGAATTTACTCACGATTAGGGATGACAAATTCTTCCTGGACGGTGAATTGTACGACTGAGGTAGTGTACGAGTTAATAATTAAATCTAAGAACTCGGGAGCACCAGGCCCGAACAATCTTTTAAATAAAATCTTGAAGTCTAGCCCCCTGTACTGAGCACAAATACTGTGTATTCTGTCTACTGACATAATTCTTTTAAAAACAATTCCCTATTCTTGGAGGGTCTCAATAGTGCTTCCGATGTACAAAAAGGGTTGAGACTGTCGCCGTCTACTTATAGACCTATAGCCATTGCTGATTCTGACTCCAAGATTTTTGCATCTATGGTACTGGTTGACATTCAAACTTGGATTGTGCACAAACAGATTCTAAATTTTAAACAAATTGGGTTTAAAAAACATTGTGGTATGGATTGCGGGAGTTTGATTTTGAAATGTATTCAAAGTAAAGCCTTGGTAAAAGGTGCTGTTTCAACTTTTGTGGCATCCATGCACCTCAGCATGGCCTTCAACCTTGTCGATAGGGCCATTCTGTGGAACAAGCTGAAAACCTTGAGAATACCAAATCACCTTCTCGATATTGTAATCACATTTTATACAGATATGCGGTTGGTGATCAGACTAGATTCAGAAGGTACTTTGTCATCAGAGATTGAAACCAAAAATGGCCTAAGGCAAGGTTGCATGTTTGCTCCTACCATTTTTAATGTATATGTTTGTGGTGCAGAAGAAGCCTTTTTTTAATAAGGGGCTGGTAGCTCCTAAAATTGCTAATACTCCAATTCCATGGAATGCGTATGCGGATCATTTTCTGCTGTTAAATGACACCAAAGTGGGTCTGCAACACCTCATTATTGAGTTTGAAAAATGTATATTCCAACTAAATCTAAGAAACAATGCATCCAAAACAGTTGTGATTTGTATGGGGAATGTTAATAAGAGACAGGACTCATACTCTTGGGTATGTGGTGGTAAACATATTAAAGCCCAAAAAGTATTCAAATACTTGAGATACTGCTTCTCAGGTTCAGATTCTGCACCAGTATGTAAAATTCAATTGAAGGCGAAAACGTAAATCGCACTGAGATAGATGAGAATAATAGAGAAGAAATTTGGGAAATTCTCGTTGAAACCCCTCGGAGAGTTTTACAATAAGAAGGTGGTACCAAGGCTGTTGTATGGTCTAGAATTTGCTGTGACGGATCTTATGGAATATTTAAAAACTTTGGAGGGTACTATATGGAGAAGCATCTTGTTCTTTCTGCCTAAATGCGTGCCAATTGAGGTTCTTCGGTATGAATTAGGTCTTCAATCTTTGAGTTTGTTGATAAAGGGAAAGAGACTTCTGCTATGGAGAAAATGCATTCGTGCAGGTGATAAAAATGTGTATGATCTTGCGAGTTGTGACCAGTTATGTCCTTTCATGAAGAAATTAAATACCAAGGTGGAGGTAACCCTGGAAGATCTAGGTATTGCTAAATGTACTTTGTTAAATAAACCATACAACGTTAAGAAAATTATTCGGGGGATGGATTGGTCAAGAACTCTTACTAACGTGCTTAAAAGGAAACTATATAATCAAAGCTATTCATTTTGGAAATTAGTGCCGGATATGGAAAAATACTTGTGCAAATATCCATCAAGGACGATAAGAAATTTGTTCATGAGATTCAGAATTAATGTTTTGTACACCAACCAAATTCTTAATATTAGAAACAAACATGCAGATTGGAAATGGTGTAGATTCTGTAGAAAGCTGGATGTTGAAGAGTCGCTGTATCATATTGTGTTAATATGTCCTGCACTAATGAGAGAGAGATAGAATTATTTTGCTGATTGTATTCCTGTAACTGCTTATATGGATCTAGAAATGATTTGGTACAAAATGCAGCATGAATATTCACCTATCTCGATTATAAGAGTTGTGTCCTTCTTGAAAAACATTTATGAACTGAGTTGATATAGGATCATAGCGGTCAAAGGGCAGCAATTATTGTGATATGTTCTATTTTTAAGCACATGAGATGTTTTTAGATTGTTTTGATACGGTTTCGTAAGAGATATATTATATTGTGGATTCATATGTAAGTACATGAGATGTTTTAGATTGTTTTGATATGGATTTGTAAGAGATATATTTTACTGTGGACTCATATTGTGAAACTGGTATTGTTTGTAAAGGTTTATAACAAACCATAAACAAATCAAAAAAAAAAATAGCTGGTGCCATGTTTTTCAAGATGGCGCCTTAAGCCCCTTTGTTTAAACGGGTCCTAGTCTTCTTTTTTCACCATTTCTTTTTGGAAAGGTCCTTCTAGTATTTCTCTCTGCGCGCAAAACTAGGTTTGGTCCCTTTGCTCGTGTGCCTTTGGCAGGCTTCAGGACTGAAGACCGCCTCTGGCGTCTGAGTTTCTGGTGTGGGCAGGAAGTGAGGGAGGTGCCCGAAACTCCCTGTGCTTAGTCTCCTAGAAGACCCAAATGCACTCTGCCGTGATTGGCTGGCTTACTGTCTGGCAAGGACAGCCCCCCTGCTTGGTGAGTGTCAGCTAGGCTCGAATGAACGGGAGAAAAGAAAGGGAGAAAACTGTTTAAAAGGCAAGTCTCTTGGACTGGAAAGCAGAGTCAACCACTGGAACTAAAGAGTCAAAGAGGAGCTGGAAGAGGACAGCTGCTGCAACTCCTGGACTGTTGGTTTGCCCGATGAAGCCCTGCTGCAGGTCCGAATTGCCAAGTTCATCTCGACAGAGAAGCCACTTCAAGGGTTACCAGACATTTGGTCGAAAAAAATTGGTCGACCAGACAAATGGTCGAACCAATTTGGTCGAAAACCAAATGGTCGAATTATTATTTTTTTTTATTTTCACCTTTTTTTTTTTTTTTGGGGGGGGTCCCCCCCAACCCCCTTTTTTTTCTAAAAACCCATTTTTGTAAAAAACGAAATCCCGAAAAATAAATATATAATTAAAAAAAAAAAAATCGACCATTTGGTTTTCGACCAAATTGCGTCGACCAAATGTCATTCGACCAGTTTTAGGTCGACCAAATGTCTGGACACCCACTTCAAGGAAGACTTCTTCCTTTGAGTTGGTGGGAACAAACAATTCCTAAGCCACCTGGATGCCATTCTCGAAGCTGGTTAGGATTAATCAGGGGGAAGGTGTTACATACGTCCGTCCTGCTCCCCCCGATACTAGTGCTCATCTAGCTCCCTCACACCGTCTCAGGCATTCCAGGCACTCGGCACCATGCACTTGGACACAAATAATACACAAAGCCAGAGGTTTGGGTGTAAAAGCTGCAATGTTAACACACACACCAGGCTCTGGAGGGCTGCATTGACTCTGCCCCTTCCCAGGCATGTCTCATACTTATGTACAATCCAAAGCTACATATTAATCTCCTCCCATTAGCCGTACATATTCATACAAGTTCATTTCGCCGAAGAGAGAGAATCAAGTACATTTCGTAACTGGCTGGCTGCTTCTGCGAGGCAGCCTTGGGACTTGAGCCACCAGCTTGAGCTTCAGAGCCGCCTACTTCTCAGAAAGGAGGGTTGTTGATGCCCGTCTTTCGAGGCCTGGCTGGCATACATTCCACAGCCAGCTCGGCTGGTTGTGCTCTGGTGGTTCTTTGCAACATCTGCTTTCAGTGTTTAGATGTTTTAGGCCAGTCCTTATGCCACATCATTCCTGCTTCAGATGTGATGTACCTCAACCAAAAGAAAGTGCAGAATCAGAAATGTGCCAGGTAACAGAAGGACAGCAGCTTGTGTGCTTGATGTACAGCTACCTGACATGAAGTGACTCGGTGTTGTCCGCGTTTTCCGACAATCCCATGCAGTGCAGGAGTCCCCTGATGTCCTCCATCTTGTCCCCATGACTGAGCCTCAGGAACAGTGATATCTGCAGCAGGAACTCCCAGGAACCAACGTCTTCAGTTGTATCTTTTTGCTTCATATTAAGGCACTGTGCCAACCCGATGGAGAGCATGCCACTCTCGCTGAACTTTCCCAACTTACAGACCCAATCAGCTTGTGGCCCAACATATGATCCTTTACCGTACAAACTACTTTTGAGAACTTTGACAAAGACTTTACCGTTTACTTCAAGAACTGGTCTTTCCTATCCAAGACACTAGTCCATTGACTTTGGTCTATGCCTATTGAACTGAATCGAGTCCTCTAGTGAACAAAAACTATTTGCACTGCCTAAGAAAGTATTTGTGATCTATTCTGCTAAATGATGTCTTTTACTCCTATTTGAAAGTAACTTAAATGCCATTTTGCTCCTATTTCAGGGGAGCCTAAATTGTTCAGAAACGTATTGGTTCAGTACTGAAGTGTGTTTGTGTATAATATTAAGTTGCCTCCTTCTAGTGAATGTTTTCTAAATGATTGTATAATAAATTAATAGTTTTTTTTTTATCGAGAAACCTTGAGTGTAAGTGTCTACTTGAACCAATGTGATTGAAAGACCTCTGTGAAACTTCTTTTATTGCTCACTTTCCCTCTTGAGATAAGCCTGGCTGCTCAGCTCGCTATAAAAACTGTGAAGTACACACTTATACCAAAGGTTGTTTTTTGCTTACACCTGTAGTCCTAATTGTATGTGGTGGTCCCAGAGGGTACTGCATGCAATTCTGCCTAACACTGGTACACAAGACACAATGTTTTCACATTAGGTGAAGTTCATGCTTGCAATTAAGTTAACAGGATGGCACTGATAGACAGAACAATAGCCATTCAAACCCTAGCCAGCCCCACATGTAAATGTCACTCTCTGGAACATTCATTCAGATCACGCATAACATTCTACCATGATCACACAAAACATTCTACTGTGACTCAAACTACTCTGACATCACAGGCATGTCAGCCACCAGACACATTGAACTACAACAATTCTCCCTCCTTTAACCATCAACACATCCACCTACCACATTAAAAACATAGGATAACTGGGCAACCACAATATGCCCTGAAGAACACCCAGATATGACACTACCCAAAACAACCTATAAAACTCCTCCCACTGTTAACCATCAACAAGTGTGCCTGCAACATCAGAAACGCTGGGAAATTGGGCATGCACAAAACACCAAGAAGAGAAACCAGACATGACACTACCCAAAAGCAACATTCACGCAAAAGTAAAAGGAAACATGACCAGTGTGAACCCCCACAGCCAAACACAAAGTTCCACTTCACAGCCCACATTTGGCCACCACATATACAGATGCAAAGGAACCTAGATACACTAGTAAATGATACAAGGCAAACCCACTCTGCGTGCAGTCAGAGCACTATCAATAACAATACGGCAATATATAAAGAACAAATGCCATACCAAGAAGGCAAACTAACATCAAAATAAACTATAGCTATTGTGCAACATGTGGACCCCAATACATTGTGAACTATATAGTGAACATACCTTATAAACCATGTCCATCCACCTCCTTGCAGCACCACACTGCAAACTTAATGCCTGAACTAAGCACTTCACTGTAACCTTGAACCTCTTAACTTAAACACCTCAACATACCATAAACTTTGTCTAAGAGTCTGCCTGCTGCACCTCACTGCAACCATGAAGTTGAACACCTGAACACCATGTCCTTTGGCTAAACAACTCCTTGCAGAACCTCACTGAAACCATAACCGCCAACCTACTAAACAGGCCATGTGGATCACAATGACAAACCCTAGCCACCACTGCCTCCATGATATGATATGATATATTTATGACACACTTAATACACAGAGGTTTTTAAGCGCGGACCTGGGGATCGAACCTGTGGTGAAGTAGGAACAACTTAAAATGCTTTCAAAGTCATTGCACCTATTCCTTTTCTTCTTTCTATCAAACCCAAAAATTAAAATAGCATTAGCAATACCATTTGTCTGTGTGTTTGTCTTAACATACATTGTGTGACTTGTACCACTAATAATAAATATTAAATGATTACATTATACCATTGATATTCCTACTGTTCTGAATCTCTCCTGAAGCCCCCCTAAACTCCCCTGGATGCAAGATAACTCCTTACCCTTCCATGATCACCAATCATAACCTTGACCTTCTTGCCAAAACAGAATCATGGCTGCACCTGGCCGCTGGCTCAGCACTCTCCATCGTCATCCCCCCTGGCTACACCATCCTAGGATGTGACTGCCCAGTACACAAAGGTGGTGGTGCTGCCCTAATCCACAGAGACACGCTCACCATCAACCCACTATCCAACAGCACTTCCCTCTCCCACAAGACACTTAGCACAAAGTTCATAGTATCCCCCACCTACACCACCACTGCCCACATCACCTACTGCTCACCAGGCCATGTCAAAGCTTTTGAAGAAAATATCTTACAGGTTATAAACACCAATGTCAAACCTACCTCCAAAATACTCATTATGGAAGACCTGAACCTAGGCTTTAAGGACCCCAATGACAAAGATGCTATCAACTGTCGCAAACTCCTTGATCTCCCTGGGGTTCACACAATGCATTACCGGCATGACTCACCAACTTGGAAGAATGCTAAATTGGCTTACTGACCTCTGCTGCACTACCCCATCACAGATTATACCCCTAACCTCTGGCCTTACCACCACACTTTCACCTTCAATAAACGGTATGCCCTCCAAAGATCACTGCCACCACCCTGTTACCGCCTGCAATCATGATAGTAAAACAATGTACCAAATAAGAATTAGATTTGAGTCACGTGAAATATGTGGCTGACATTTGGTACAAAGTCAATGATGGCAATTTTGCCATGATGTACATTCATGAATGTTTTGTTCTTTTAATCTTGAGTGATTGTTCCAGTAATAGCACTCCTTGGCCTGGCACACCCTTAGTGAACGGGTCACGGGGCACTGGCCATTCATCTGTGACACTTTGTCTCACAGAATGCACTCGCAAACTCACTGCGGAATGCCTTCTGCCTTTTCTACTTGCAGATTTCATGCTCACCTGTGAAACCTTGCCCTCCAGTCCCACTGCCCTCCTCAACATCTACAATACTGCCATACTGTCAGCAGTCAACACCATCACCCTGCTCAAACCACGCAAGGCCAAACCTTCCACTCATAAAAAATCCTAGCTCATGCCGAGCCTGCAGTCCATGCGAGCCAAGAAGCACACCCTAGAAGCCAGCTGGCACAAATCCCCCACAGTGACCAACAAAACCTGCCTCACTAACTTTTCCAAACAATACAAGAAGGCCATCTATGCAGCTAAGACTAACACTCTCTAATAGAATTCCCCAGGCCCATTGCCAGTCTCAAGAATTGTTCTCTATCCTACACGAGCAGGAGACCCCTGACACACCCATGGCTTACTCCACTAAAGATGCCAAGGACACCAAAACGTCCAAGACTCCCTCACAAATAAAATCTCCATCCTCGAGAGAAAAATTCAAGAGAAGCAATCAGTCATCCATGCAAAGCCTCCCATCTTGGAACGGTCGCCCAACATATGCCATCACCACCCCATGCCACGTCCACCCCGTTTACCTTCTTCCCTGTCACAGAAGATATCATCAAGATCAACACCACCCTGAAGCCCTCATAATGCCAATGCAACACCTTTCCCATCCCGCTCATAAAGGACTGTGTAGCAGCCCTCAAACCCATCATCACTGTATTTGTCAACTCTTCCTTCAGATCCAACGCCATCCCACCTGAACCCAAGGAAACCTGGATCTCCCCCATCATAAAAAAATCCTAACTTGACCGCTTTATTCCTACAAATTACTACCCCATCACCAGGCCCATTCCTACTAAAAATCCTGGACCATGTTGCCTATATCCACAGATTCAAGTGGGTAAGGTTCTATTTGATGGAGTAAGGTTTTGTTTGCTATATGCAGTTTGAGAGACCTATTAAAGGACCATCTCTCTTTCACTTACTCTTTGTGGTGTAGATTTAGTTAGGCTAAAAAACCAAGAGTTACAGGGAGAAACACAACATGTGTTTTTGTGGATTTCTTTGTGGAGGGTTGCACAGTGTCTTTTTTGCCAGTGCTTATGATTTCAGAGTTTCTGACCAATTGTCTATCCTTCTGTCTGTTTGTGTATTGATTAGGCCCCCTTTTTACCCCTATGGTCCCTCATAAGCGTTGACTACGTTGGAAGCCTGATTGGTGTGGGCTGAGGATGTCGTTGTTTTTCTAGTGGGTTTTGTGTTTGGATTTTTGGCCCATAGGGCCCAATGGGAATGGGGAAGGCGCTAATTACGGCACCGTAAATTACGGTGCCGTAATTAGCACCAAGGTCCCTTAGCGGGTTGAACTTTAATGCCTGCAAAAAGCAGGCGTTAAAGTGTGAATCGGGCGTTAAGGGTTTAACGGCGCCGCAGCCTTTTATGGCACCGTTAACCCCTTAACGCTAGGGTTGCAATGAGGCCCACTGTTTTTTCAGCAGGTATGGCATCCTTGAGTTCCATTGTCATGTATCTTTCTCAGTACCAGCAGAGCTCCTTGCACTTTGCTGCTGCTCTGGCTGTCACCTGATCTCTCACTATTGACTTGCCACAGCCTTTGAAAAAACATGCACATAAAGCAGAAGATGTTGGGTACTTTTATCTCTGCTTCTTGATTATTGATGTCAGGAGTAAGCAGGTTTATCCTGCAAATGTATCCATCCTCGTGAATGTTAGGCACACATTGATGTAATAACCCTGTGGGAGAGTGGGAGACAACACAACCCTTGTCGTCTTGGTATTAGGTAACCCACCTTTTGGTATCGGCCTGTAGTACACAGATTGGTAGTGTCACTGAGCTGCCAGATTTATCTCAAGAGGGGTCAATGTGGGGGGGCGCTGTTGCGCACTGCAAAGATGGCTGCCTGATCTGTGAGCTTCCACTCCAGTTCAAAATCCTGTAACTATAAATCCTTGGTGGAGCTGCCGTATGCCTTACAAATCGCAGTATAGATGCACTAAGTACACGTCCTTGGTACCTGAAAATCCTGGTGTGCTGCGGTGAAAGGTGCGGGAGTTCTGACGACTTGCAGTTTTGCCGGCCCCTACTGCAGGCGCGATCCGTCTGGGGGCTCTGTGAGGAAGTAACGAGAGGCCGCGTTCTCAATGTAGCGCTGTGCCAGGTAGAGGCGGGGCCTGTGAATGCGGCCCGCACCCTGTGGTTGGAGATAGAGTTCCGAAACTTGAGGCGGCTGGGAAGAGGAGACGGCGTCAGCACCTTCATTGTGCGACAGCTGCAGAGCCCCAGAGACACCCCATATCCTGCGACGCCCCGTCGGGGAGCGGCGGAAAGTCGATTCAACAGAGGGACACACAAGGACTGGCTGAGCAGAAACACGCTTCGCTGCACACCAAGTAAGGAGATCTGCAATGCAGTGGTCGAGGGAAAAGGCCGACGGGGGGACCCTCACCCACGTCCAAACAGCCAAACTGTTACGAGCTAATGCTCATAGGAATCCTAGCGGGGGTGTGGCCCTGAACCACCCGAGACGGCGGCGGACCATGCCTGCCGCCACCCTCGATTGTCAACAACAGCAGGGGGGACACATATAGAAGCAGGCATCCTTCAAAATATTGGACGCTGCTGACAACTCTGCGAAGCTGACGGCCCGGGACATCAAATATATGAGCATATTGCCGCAGGGACGGAGCTGGCGGTGAACCTACATATAGGGTTTGGTCCGTGACCCACACCCGACCTCCACATCCCAAGAGAAAGAGGTTCATGTGGTGGACGGTGGAGAGGAGGGAGGCTGGTGCTCCCGCTGAACCAGGAAGCTTCCCAATAAACTAATCCGCCACTGTAGTACGGCCCGCACCGGCCTGCCCTGCTGGATACATGCGGCCCCTGGCCCAACCAACCTATCCTCCATTGACTAAACATTGGGTGTTACTAGCACAAGATGCAACATTAAACATAAGGGCACAGCAAGCAGGAATCCCACCCTGTTTAATTGGCTAACCCCGGACATTGGACATTCTTGAAGGACCCTCAGAGTCATACTATTATGTATTGACCAATTAATACGTGGGAGAATACAGTCCATCAGAATTGGTGAGCCTTCTGCCCTAAACACCGGGTTCCAAATTCCACGGCGGAATACTGCAAAATACCCATAAGAGGAAAACACGGGCTACGGCCAGGAAAAGGGAATTATAGCAAAAGCGTATTATGGGCAGCAACATGGGCAAACCCCAAAAAACAGGCAAAGGGGGCAAGACCCCCAGCAATAAGAAAAAAGGCCCTATGGACGTATACACTGCCAGCCAAACACAAACCACCACTGCAGATATGCCCATCAACGACAATGAAGCTCTAAACCCGGAGAATGGTGATAAGGAGGATAGACTAAACAACAATCGTACAAAATGGATTTCGGGCAGTCAACACGAAGCTGGATGACATAGTGTCCACCATTGGCTCCCTAAAGGCCAGGGTAGAAAAAGAGAGTGCACGTGTAACAGAAACAGAACATAGAATAAGCACCAAGGAGGATACGATTGCACACCATAGCCGTGATATCACCCAACTCAAAGAGGCTATGTCCAAAATACAGACTAAATGTGAAGACCTTGAATCCAGATCAAGACGAAACAACATCCGAGTGGTGGGCGTGGTGGAAACATTCAGAAAAGGCCAAATGGAAAAACAACTTGAACTGCTTCTTAAAACGGTATTCGGCCAGAAAGCATTCTCCCAGCACTTCTTGGTGGAGAGGGCGCACTGCACACTGGCTGCGGTCCCCAAGCCAGGTGCACCACCTCGTACAATAATTGCGAGACTCCTTAATTATAGGGACAGAGACTTAATCCTGCGAATGGCTAGGGAGGCTAGAACGCTCCAACATGAAGGAAACCGGATACATATATATCCAGATTTTTTGGCCGGGTTTCAAGCAAGTAGAAGATCCTACGAACCGGTCAAAAGACTCCTAAGAGAACGACAAATACCATACGCTCTAATGTTCCCTGCCAAGATGAGGATTCAACATGCGGGAAGGGTGCATTTTTTCGAGTCCCCAGCTGAGGCCACGCAATATATTGAGGCTTCTATACCCCTCCCACCCAGAGGGGATAGACTGGCACAGAACAACAGACCCAGACCAGAAGAGTAAGGTACATTCGTAGTCAAAACACTTTCTACACTACCGCACCATCAGGGCTACAGTCCTAACGCTTCGATGATCAAGGCGGTTCCACTCCATATGGTTATCGGAGTTGCGGAGGTGATTGGGTGGTCATGTAAAGCACCACGGCTACCCCTGGAATGATCCAAGAGTTCTTTTGGGTACATCGTCAAGTTGGGGGTGATGATGAGGGTGGGTGGGTGGCGGAAGATGTGGGAGTTGGACGATTTGTGGTGGAAATGATCTCACTGAAGGGAGAAGTTCTGGTCACTGGGAGAAGTGTGACCTAGGTTATAGTTTGACTATGGTTAATAGTTTGTTTGATGTTAAAAATGTGGTACCGATGCCACAACTTTAATGGTCATGACTTTGGAAAAATGTGTTATTATAAAACACTGATGACGGGATGAGAATGAAACTTCTTACATGGAAAGTCAAGAAAATTGCTAATTATGTTGCTAGACATGGCCCTCAGGTCCTGATGCTGCAAGAGACACACACAATGGGAAGCAGTAACTTACACATGATGCCCAAATGGGTGAGGCAACGTTTTTACACTGACTATTCTACTCAGGCCAGAGGGGTAGTTACTTTTATCCACCCAAGCTTGGGATTCGGGCAGGAAGACCATAAGGTGGATCAACAGGGAAGATATGTGGTTGTATGGGGCAGGGTCGCCGGACAACAACTGCTTCTGGTTAATAAACATGGGCCCAATATAGACGACCCGGTGTTCTATGTGAATATATACAAGATGATCACTGCCTATGGTTTGTCTAATGTGATATGGGGAGGGGACTTTAACGTGGTGCTGGACCCTGTGCTGGATAGGTCTTCCAAGGTCATTAGAGCCCCTAGCAAAACAGCTCTCACCCTGAGCAGCATTCTTTCACAGTTGTCAGTGGTGGACGCCTGGTGTGAAATACACCTTGGGAACAGGAGATATCAGATTATTCTTCAGTTCATGACTCTGAGTCCAGGATTGATTACTGGTTTGTTGCATCGGTCATGTCCTCTACGCTGCAGAAATGTGAAATCCCACCCCGCACGTTCTCGGACCACTCCCCAGTGATGTTAGAATTGAATCTTCAGGATATCCCCTGTCCCTCTAAAAGATGGAGAATGCTGAGTGGAATGTTGGGTGACCCTGGGTGGTGGAAACACTACATGTTGAGATAGGAGAATCTTTCACCAATAATCTGGGAACGGTGGGCAAATACTCCACTGTGTGGGAATCTTTTAAGGTATGGATCAGAGGAGTACTGCTGTCTAAGTCCGTAGGTATGCTAAAGAGCGTACACGCTGAATTAACAGACATTGACAGTAAATTGGCTGTATTAGAGGAAAACTATACCTGAACACAGAATACGGAACTATTAGCGGACATACACACACACTTGCAGGAATTTGATAAACTGGCCACTAGAGAAATGCGTTACGTGGTGGCCCGCATGCGTGCACGTAGGTACAGAGAAGGCAACAAGGCTGGCAGGACACTCTCTAATCTTCTCAAGTATGATAAACAACATAACCAAATAACTAGTATACAAACACCACAGGGGGAGGTACTATTAAGGGAAGAGGAGATAAACAAAGAATGTGTCAAATTTTATACAAAGCTATACTCTAACCAAGATAAAAAATCGCCCGTAGACATTAAAAACTATCTCGCGGCTCTCAACCTTCCCAAACTCCCAGAGGTTGATCACCTAGTGTTAGATCAGCCGATATCGGCAGAAGAGGTTACAGAAGCTATTAAAACATTGTCATCAGGTAAGGCACCAGGGTCAGATGGGATAGGGGCAGACTTTTATAAAGAGTTCCGGGAAGAGCTCATCCCGATGCTTCTGCAGGTGTGGGAGGGATCCCTCAAACGCAATATACTACCCCCATCCATGAGAGAGGCAGTGATCACGGTGCTTTCCAAGCCGCAGAGACCACCACAGGATGCATCTTCCTACAGGCCCCTGTCACTTATAAACACAGATGCTAAAATATTTGCAAATGTAATGGCCAATAGACTCTTACCAGCGGTTCCCGGACTGGTCCACCCCGATCAAAATGGGTTTATCCCCGCCAGGTCCACAGCCCTGAATCTCTGTAGGCTCTTTGGTCTAATGGCACAAATAAACCCCAAGAGAAGCGCAGCTGCCATATCGCTGGATGCTGAGAAAGCCTTTGATTCGGTTTCCTGGGTCTACCTTCTTAAGGTACTAGAGACATTCGGGATGGGGCGTAATTTCATTAGATATGTAAAACTGCTGTAAACTGAACCGGGGGCTCGAATTCTGACCAGGAGGTCCATCTCTGAACTATTCTTGCTGGGCAGGGGCACCAGGCAGGGGTGTCCGTTCTCGCCCCTGCTATTCGCACTGACTATAGAGCCTATGGCAGCTGCGGTGAGACTGAGACATCCTGACAAAGGTATAAATATAAAGGGCTTCCATCCAATTAATCTCACTGTACGCCGATGACACCCTATTATATATCCGTGAACCTATGACAAATATAGCACCCATAATGGCGGAAATACAGACTTTGCAACTTACTTAGGGTACACAGTGAAGAGAGCTAAGTCGGAAATATTCCCACTCACACCGACCACCGAATGCCCTGATGTGCTACACGGACTTGAATGGTCAGATTAGCACATCAGGTACCTTGGGATCCTTGAGTCTAGGTATACGAACACACTATACCTGGACAATTATGAGGCCAAACTGCAGACCATTGCCACAAAGCTTCAGATGTGGGGGCATTTGCCGATATCACTGTATGGCAGGGTGGCTGTCCTTAAAATGATAATTCTGCCCAAGCTGCTTTATCTGTTTGTTAACATTCCCATATGGCCGGGTAGAACTATCTTCGCAAAGCTCTGTTCCCTGGTGGTGACGTTCCTTTGGAATGGGAAAACCGCCAGGATAAGCTGGGAAAAGATGACTGAATCATACTCTACTGGCGGTATAGCAGCTCCCGACTTTGAGCTATATTACCATGTTGCTCAAGCACAATTTGCAAAATATTGGTATGATACCACACAAAAGAGACACCCCATGCACTAATAGAAGAATACACCACACACCCCACGAATATACAATCAGTCATTTTTGATAAACAATTCAGGGACACGTGCAAATACAACCCAGTTAGTTGTACGGTTAAAGCATGGGAGGCTATATATAGAAGATTGAAGTTAGAAGCACCCTATAATCCAGAGATACCTCTTTGGAATTACCCGGACATACACCCCCACACATGACAGCACAACACAGGAATCCTGGGACCCTAATATGGAAATGAAAATTGGAGATATGTTCATAAATGTCAAATTTGCGTCCCTGGAGGAACTGTTGAGAGCGCTGGGAGGTGGGCCACTCAGGACACTTCAATATTACCACATGCGGTCAGCATTTCAGAAAAAATGGCCACTATTTATTCCCAGACGAGTCCCAGCCACACCCATGTGTACAGTTGGTGACCGCTGCGGGAGGCCTGGGAATTTCTAGACTGTACGCGGCGGTGCAGGCCCAAACCCCCACAATAAACCAAATAAATGAAAAATGGGAGAGGGACTTACGGGTACCCATTGAAGATGAGAAATGGAATAGATATTGCTAATTGACTAAGAAGGTCTCCCTGAACGCTGGCCTGCGGTTAATCCAATTCAAAATACTGAACAGATTACGTTATACGGCAATTAAAATAGCGAAATTTACCCCTGAGGTTTCGGATGAATGCCCCAAATGTAATATGCCACAGGCAGGAGACTTGCATATGTATTGGGAATGTCGGGTGGTGGCTCGTTTTTGGAAAGGGTTGCTGAGATGTTGGAAGAAATTACACAGATCCCCCGGACCCGAAACCCCAAAAATATTTATTTGGGGACATAGGCAAATGCCCCGAGAAAACTAGAAGATTGTTTAATGTTGCATGTGCGATTGCTAAAAAATGTATCCTACTGAAATGGAAAAATGCGGGCCCACCCAGTATGAACCAATTTCGTCATGAATTAATGTATGTAAATGAATTGGAAGAACAGTATGTACTGACCCGACCCCCAACCTGCAGACCCAAAGATATATGGGGCCCGTTCAGAACTTACTTATGTAATATGTCCTCTGATGATGATGAATCTGTGTACTTCTATGTAAATATCATGACCATGATGTCTATATTTTCTGAATATGCATGGTGCAATTAAATATTCTTTAAAATACTTTTCCAGAATCAACACAAAGCTAGTAGATACTCTTTAGAGATGCTTCAAACACACTTCCTACACCCTGAGGTGACTTCACTAACTAGGACAGTAATGGCATTAACATATCTCTAGTGCACTTTGTAGATTCTTAGGTTGGCAGAAAAGAAAGGTTAGAAGAAGAAAAAAAGGTTAAACTGGTTTTCAGAGCATGTCAGCACTTTAAACCTTCCAAAGAAGTCTAGATAAAAAACCTTTCCCCATCAATATTAGTTTAAACCAATGCACCAAAGAGGGATAGTAAGTATCAAAGTCAAGTGGAATACAAGAGTCTTCTGGGAGCCAGGACAGCCAAAGTCAATTGGAGCAAAGTCTATGGAGCTGATGCACTTTTTAGATAGCAAAGGCCTTGCAAAAAGTTATAGAGTTTGTTGAAGAAAAATCACTGTAGGGTCTAATGGCACACTCCCAATGCAACACGTAATATCCAATAGACCAAATAATGAGGACGCTCTGAGATAAATTGCAAGTATAACAAACTTTATATAAGATTGTAACACAAGCAAAGAACTCTGCTGCCCAAGAGCGCTCTGCCAAACAATACACCGACAGCACGTTTTACGGAGAAAATATGGTCCAGTTAGATTGGCGGCTGCTCTGGTGTCGCTGAACGTGGGTCAGCTGGGCGCATCTTCATGGTGAAGGTCAGGGCATAACAAGACACACATCTATATAACTAAACAGGAACTGATAATATGAGAATAATGGTGCACATAAAATCTTGTATGAATGGGGCTGCTTCGGTCATATGAGCTAATTTATTGGCATTCCAACCCTTACCCTCCACAGTGCTCTTGATGACTTCATGCCCTGCACTCAGGTGCCCACCTGAAGGTTTGATCTGCCATCTGTTTTACTGGTATCAGGGGATTTGTGTTGGTTCTGGAAAATATATTGCTCTGCAGGATCAGGACTTGAAGGGGGTTCTGGTGTGGTCGGGGTGAGGCCAGGTCAGATAGCTATCTGTATGAAAGGAGTTGGGGGTCAGAGCTAGTGGGCTGTGGTCTGACTGGGTGGGGATCGAAGGGACACAGGCAGTTTAGTGGAGATGGATGGGCTCGGGCACAGATGCCAGCTCTGTAGAATGGACACTGTGAGGATGTGATGTTAGACTGTTCTAACAGTCTAACATCACATCCTCTAAATAAATGAATTGCCGGGCTTCCGTGGTACAAGGTTTCTGTGGAGCTGGCAGGATAGGAGGGGGTGGTGGTGTTCTGGGCTGTCTGTACAGGCGCTGGAGATGGGACAGCTGCTTTCCGAAGGAGGATGATTTCTGGGCCTAATAAAAGATGCTGTCAACCACAGTACAAAATTGAGTCTTAAAACAAGTCTACAGGTTGTGTTATACACGCATATGTCTATGTTATTTTGCATTGCAGGGCACCCCTACAAGGTATACCAATTTGGGAATGGTGAGGGGTCTGGAATTGCCCCACCTCCTCCCAAACAGGTCACAAGCTGTTACACTTGAGAAGGTTTGAGCTGAAATCAACTCTAGAAAAGCAGCTACTGCAAATTTCAACTGAGAAGAGCAAGTTACAGACACCGAGGTAAGTATCCCAAGTCAGAACAGTGCCTTTGGTTAGAAAAAGAGTGGTCCAGCTGGCATTTGTCTGGTTGCAGCAATGTAGATCCTGTGTTCCTGGCCCTCAGTCATGGGGAAAAGATGGAAGACATCTGGGGACTCCTGCGGCAGCAATTCAGAGGTCAGCGGCATGTACAGGCTCTTTTCAGATCAGCAGTACTTTGCGGTTTCAGCGTTCAGTAAAAAGCACCACCGCATATTTCAGATACCCGTTGGGCTTTTGTCATGATTCCTGCCCTCATGTCCCCAGCCGTCCAAGATGTCAGGCTGGAGCAAGGCTACGATCACCTACATGGCCCTCAAGGGCCTCTCCATCCCTGCAAAGACCTACTTGGAGTCAGAACTGGTGCTTGTGGCACCAGACTCACTCACTCCCATAGGATAACATTGGGGATTGGACTTGTAGTGCATTGATGGGGACAAGATGGATGCCCCCACATATTTCGGTTCCCAGAACTGCATGTGCGGTCTAGTCTTTTGGGTGTGGTTGAGCCCAGAGACACCTGGGATACCCAGAGACTATTTAAGCCACGCCCAGGCTGAGAAACATGCTTTGTGTTTTCTGCACCTGCAGCGTGACACTCACTATGTTCGGATCGGTCTCCAGTAGGCCTGCATCTTTCTTCTGCGCTCAGCTCCGGCAAGAACAAGAACACTGTTAGGAGCAGCCTTACCTTGCAGCGCTTCTGCCCATCATTCATCGCTTCTTCTGTTCTGCAGGCATCTTCGGCGGTGTCATTCCCATCCCGGCACGCCGCTTCCTATGGAAAAGGGAAAAGACCAGAAAAAAGGCATTAGTAAGCATTCAGCAAATCTTTTCTTATTTTTAAAGACTGTATGAGCTTCAAACGCTTACCTTAATCCCAGCCGCTCTAGGGTAACTCTGTCTCCGGAATATCTCATCCATCTACAAGAGGGAAAAGACACTCCAGGTTAGCGTGGAAACATCTAGAGGCGCTGCATACCGCGCTTACTCACCGCATTTCTTCTTCATAACCGGCATCCACGCTGAAAACGTTGCGGCACCTAAAAGACACAGAAAAAGAACTCAGTTCAATATAAATAAGTAAAAGGGTCGCATCGCGCATCGCGCTCTCACTCACCTTCAGCGCTACTCATCTCAGCAGCACGTCGTCATCCCTGGATGCCGGCCATCATCTAAGGAAGGAAAGGAACAAAGTTAGAGAACTGGTTAAAAGACACATTATACTTACCTGTCGGACTCTTGCCAGTGAAGTAACTAGGCAGCAATGAGCCAGCATCCATGACCGCGCCCCTGCGCTGAAAGCAGGACAGAGAGCACACTTTCCAAGAAATCAAGGTGAGCTGTGGATCAAAGGGAAGGGTTGAACCCCGGGATAGAAGGGGTTTAAGCACACAGAGACAATAGGGAGTTAAACTCTACCAATCCTGTGTTTCAGCCCCAGTCTCCAGTCGAGTAGACTCCAGGGAACGGTTTGAGGTCGTAAGAGGTCAGAACAGGCTGAGTGACGTCCCCGTGGATACCAGGTGAGCGTTACAGAACATAAAGCATCACATCAAAATCCACCTGGGCATCATGAAATGTCAGAAACCGACCAGTTATCCCACATGTTGGGACAGCTACGTTCCGAAGTACATGCAGCCAGGCAGGAGACCAACAACCTGAGGAGAGAGCTGAGAGTAGCCAAAGAACGCACTGATGATTTAAGCCGGCAACTTCTCCATTCACAAGCAGGGCATGCACCATTGCCGGGAAGCGTGCCCTCAATGCCAGCACCATCAGCCAATCACGTTCAGATAATCCTTCCTGGGGCGTTCCCTTGGCCCCACCCGAACAATTTACAGGGGATCCCAAGAGGTTTGCAACGTTCATTAACCAGTATCGCCTGCACTTCCTTTGTAGACCAGGGGCCTTTCCGAATGACCAATCACGGGTCGCTTTTGTGCTATCCTACCTGAGTGGTATCACCGCAGACTGGTCTGTACCCTTTGTGGCCCAAGACGATCCTTTGCTCCATGACTTCAGGGGCTTTCAGCAGGAGATGGAAAAGCTTTTTGCCCATCGTACTCATGGGCAGGCATTAGATAACGAACTTCTGTCCCTACGCCAAGGGAATCAAGACCTATTAACATACATAGCCACATTCAATAGACTCATAGTTGGCCATAGAATGGCCAGTGGAGAAGAAAACCAAGTTATTTCATCAGGGGTTGCGGGGGGAGCTCACGGATGTTCTCCCACAAGTAGTGAACCAAGCGAAAGACTGCTCAGAATTCATTGACCTTGTTGTTCAACTGGATCATAGGTTGCAGGACCGAAGAGCAGATCGAACCAGACCGGACCCTCACCCTATGTATGTACGTTCAAAGGACAATATTGCCCGCACAACAGAAGGTTCAGGAGAACCAATGCAAATCGGGGGTGTCAGATCCCCCTTGACTAAAGCGGAAAGGGATAAAAGGAGACAGCAGCAGTTATATCTGTACTGTGGAAGGTAAGGTCATTTCCTTAAAGAGTGCCCTGTGAAGCCACCGAGGAGGACGGCAGGGGTCACGGACAAGGAAGATACCATCAAGGAATTGGAAAACTCCCCAGCCCGGCAAGTGTAGAGGTCCACTTGTCAAGCGAAGAAAGTGAACTACAGACCTCCCATTTTGCATTTCTGTGGTCTTGATCAATCACCAACAACCATCTCGGATGCACGCAGTAAGAACGTACATTGACAGTGGAGCCGTTGGGAATGACATCAACCAGGATCTTGTGGCAAAGATGGGGCTTCCGTTATGCCCTAAATCAACCACCGACACTGTTACCACTGTCGACGACATGGAAATAGCTTCTTGTCCAGTATCCCAATGCACTGCAGCTTTAACCCTTCTGTGCCAGGATGGACACCAAGAATCTATCGTTTTCGACCTCATTAAGGCACCACATTTCCGGTTCATTTTGGGAATGCCGTGGTTGGTAGCTCACAATCCTCAAATCGATTAATGAGCAAAAGAATTGGCCGTTCCCGAGACTTTCGCCCACACATGTTATCGCCAAGAGAAACAACCAATAGACACCAGAACCTCCATGCTTGCGGCTGTGGCAATCGGCACCCTACCAAGTGAATACCAGGACTTTCAAGATGTCTTTCAGAAAGAACAGGCTAATACCCTTCCACCGCATAGACCATACGATTGCCAAATCGACCTGATATCTGGCGCACAAATCCCTTGTGGGTGAATTTACGCACTCACAGAACCAGAATACCAGCACCTGAAGGCCTATCTTGACCAATACCTGGCCAACAGGTTCATCCGTCCCTCGAAGTCTCCAGCAGCCAGTCCTCTATTCTTCGTACCGAAAAAGGAGGGGTCTTAAGAACGTGCATCGACTATCGCGCACTGAACCAGATTACCATAAAAAACTGCTACCCCCTGCCACTGATCCCTGAACTGCTTGATCAAGTCAAAGATGCCCAAATCTCCACAAAACTAGACCTGAGGGGCATATCACCTTGTTCGCGTAAAACAGCTGGACAAATGGAAAACCGAT
The DNA here is from genome assembly GCF_040938575.1 of Ambystoma mexicanum. Lineage (NCBI taxonomy): Eukaryota > Metazoa > Chordata > Amphibia > Caudata > Ambystomatidae > Ambystoma > Ambystoma mexicanum. The sequence continues at coordinate 373,504,444 of NC_090922.1, forward strand.
TTTGACACCAAATACGGCTAGTACAAATATCAAGTAATGCCCTTTGGCCTTTACAACGCACTTGCAGCATTTCAATACTTCATGAATAATGTCCTACGGGAATTGATTGATGTCTGTGCTCTAGTGTACATCGACGATATTCTAGTATATTCTGCATCAAAGTAGAACCACGTTAAACACGTCCGATCCGTATTGGAGAAACTCCATGAACACCAGCTCTATGCCAAGCTCGAAAAGTGCTCATTCCACATCTCTGAGGTGGAATTCCTGGGCTTTATTCTCAGCCTGAATGGAATCCGAATGGATGTACACAAGGTGGATGCTATCCTGAACTGGCCATCCCCAAATTCATTCAATGGGGTTCAAAGTATGCTGGGTTTTGCAAACTTCTACCGCCGGTTCATCCCAGGATTTTTTGCAAATCGTGCATCCCGTCACGTCATTGCTAAGGAAAAGCAACAAAAAGTTCCAGTGGACAACAGAAGCCGAGGAAGCTTTCCAGAAACTCGAAGCAAGATTCACATCTGCCCCAAACTTACGCCATCCTTGCCCTGATCTCCCATACCTGGTGGAAACGGACTGCTCAAGCATGACTATGGGAGCTGTCCTCTCACAAAAGGACCCCGAAACAGGCCAGTTACACCCTGTTGCCTTCTGGTCGTGTAAATTCACACCCACTGAACTCAATTACACTGTCACAGACAAAGAACTCCTGGCCATTAAGTCAGCCTTTAAGGCATGGCGGCACTACCTCTTGGGCGCCAGACACACTATCACCGTAATAACTGACCACCGGAACCTCCAGTACCTAAAAACGGCAAAGGCCCAATCCTCACGACAACTACGTTGGGCTCTTTATTTTTGCTGAATATGACTACGTGATTACATTTCGACCAGAGGTGAAAAAACGGGAAGGCCGATGCCCTTTCCCGTATGGGGGTGGAAGAGCAAGGGTATCAGACCCCTGACCCAATAGCAATCATCCAGAGTGACAAGCTCCTAAGAATCACAGCAACCATAACTCAAGAAAGAATTACATGAAGAAATCCAAAACCTGATGAGTCCGGAGCAATTACAAGCATGGAGTGCACAAGGAGAACATTACATGATAAAAGATCAGTTGCCCTACTTCAGGAATCGTTTATTCTTACCAAACCAAGAACTACGAGAACAAGTCATGTCCGGTTATCATGATTCCTTGATCGAGGGCCACCCCTGAATCGCTAAAACCCTAGCCAAGGTAAAACGAAATTATTGGTGGCCCACGTGGCGTAAAGACATTATCCAATTCATCCTATCTTGTGGCATGTGTGCTCAAAACAAGTCACCCAAGCAGAAACCAGCTGGGCTATTACAACTATTGGAAATCCCACAAGCACCCTGGCACAGGTTGTCCCTGGATTTTATTACTGACTTACCACCCAGTCAAGGGTTTAACACTATTCTTGTGGTCGTGGACCTATTTTCAAAAATGGCACATTTCATTCCTCTTAAGGGGCTCCCAAATGCTTCAATTCTGGCAAAGGTATTTCTTGAAGGCATCATACAGCTCGGTGGGTTTCCTTCAGTTTTAGTCTCAGGCCGAGGTACTCAATTCGTATCTAACTTCTGGAGAAAATGCTGCTCTATGGCCCAGATCGACATTCGTCTATCCACCAGTCACCATCCCCAAACGGATGCTCAAACTGAGAGGACAAATCAGACGCTCAAGCAGTATCTGCGTTCCATGTTACACCAAGCTGAAGGAAGCTGGTTTGACCTATTATGGATAGCTGAATATGTTTATAATAATTCCCTACACACCAGCACTGGGCAGACACCCTTTTATACCATGTATGGCAGGCACCCAAGTACTTCTGAGTTGGACGTTCCTACAACCCTGGAGATACCAGCAGTCAAAACCTTGCACACGACCATTTCTCAAACCTTTAAAAGGGCAGCTGGACACCTACTTCAAGCTAAGAATCGCCAAAAGATGTTTTCTGATCAACTACCAAGTGGGAGACAAAGTCTGGCTGGCGTCTAAACACATGTCCATTAAAGGAACCCGAACTTTCCGTCCAAGATACCTGAGTCAATTCACCGTCACCTCTGTGATAAATCCTGTGGCGGTCAGACTAGCTTTACCGTCAAACATGCAGATTCATCCTGTGTTCCACGTGTCTCTCCTTAAACCTGTTCAACCTCGGACCCGGGTAGCAACGCCACCGCAGCTGGTAGTAGTCCCTGGGGAGCCAGAATTCGAAGTCAAGGACATCCTGGATTCAAAGTACGTCAGATCCAAATTATACTACTTAGTAGACTGGAAGGTTATGGTCCACAAGACAGGACATGGGAGCCTTGTGAGTACATCCATGCACCTCGCTTGCTTAGACAATTTCATCAAAACTATCCAAACAAACCAGGACCAGACAGAAGAGCCACCTTGAGAGGGGCCTTGGGGGGGAGTGCTGTCATGATTCCTGCCCCTCATGTCCCCAGCCTTCCAAGATGTCAGGCTGGAGCCAGGCCACGATCACCTACATTGCCATCAAGGGCCTCTCCATCCCTTCAAAGACCCACTTGGAGTCAGACTTGGCACTTGTGGCACCAGACTCATTCATGGGGACAAGATGGATACCCCCACATATTTCATTTCCCAGAACTGCATGCACATTCTAGTCTTTTGGGTGTGGTTCAGCCCAGAGACACCTGGGATACCCAGAGACTATTTAAGCCATGCCCAGGCTGAGAAACATGCTTTGTGTTTTCTGCACCTGCAGCGTGACGCTCACCGTGTTCGGATCGGTCTCCAGTAGGCCTGCATCTTTCATCTGCGCTTAGCTCCTGCAAGAACAAGAACACTGTTAGGAACAGCCTTACCTTGCAGCGCTTCTGCCCATCATTCAACGCTTCTTCATTTCTGCGGGCATCTTCGGCGGTGTCATTCCCATCCCGGCACGCCGTTTCCTAAGGAAAAGGGAAAAGAACAGAAAAAAGGCATTAGTAAGCATTCAGCAAATCTTCACTTATTTTTAAAGACTGTACGAGCTTCAAACGCTTACCTGAATCCCAGCCGCTCTGGTGGAACTCTGTCTCCGGAACTTCTCATCCATCTGCAAGAGGGAAAACACTCCAGGTTAGCGTGCAAACATCTAGAGGCGCTGCATACCGCGCTTACTCACCGCATTTCTTCTTCATAGCCGGCATCCACGCTGAAAACGTCGCGGCATATAAAAGACACAAAAAAAGAACTCAGTTCAATACAAATACGAAAGGGTTGCATCGCGCATCGCGCTCTCACTCACCTTCAGCGCTACTCATCTCAGCAGCACGTCGCCATCCCCGGATGCCGGCCATCATCTAAGGAAGGAAAGGAACAAAGTTAGAGAACTGTTCAAAAGACTCATTATACTTACCTGTCGAACTCTTGCCAGTGAAGTAACTAGGCAGCAACGAGCCTGCATCAATCAACGCACCCCTGTGCTGAAAGCAGGACGGAGAGCACACTTTCCAAGAAAACAAGGTGAGCTGTGCATCAAAGGTAAGGGTTGGACCCCGGGGAAGAAGGGGTTCAAGCACACAGAGACAATAGGGAGTTAAACTCTACCAATCCTGTGTTTCAGGCCCAGTCTCCAGTCAAGTAGTGTCCATGGAAGGGTTCAAGGTCGTAAGAGGTCAGAACAGGCTGAGTGACGTCCCCGTGGATACCAGGTGAGCGTTACAGCTTTCTTCACTCCCTGAGTCCTGCCCTCTGGTGAGGGGACTCGAGCTCTGGTCATCATGGAGGGTCCTTGGGAGACTCCTGGTGCTTCTGGCCGGATTACAGACGTTCCACTCGACTATGGATTTCTCGACCCCTGGCACTTGGTTCCTGCAGCAGCAAAGAAGTGCCAGTTGGGGAAGGTTTTCCAGTAAAGTTCGACTTGGGGTTAGTTGGTCCCACTAACCCAAGTGAAGAAGTCGTCCCTTCTGGAGCTTCCCTTGTTGATTAGAAAAAGGAGTTTCAGCACAGCAGCAGGCCTTCACCAGGCAGCTCAACGGTCTAGGAGGATGCAGCAAGCTTTGTTCACGGTTTTTTCATCAGGTTGTTCTGCCCAGCGGTCGACTCTGTCTACAGTCCCAAAAACCACTCCTTTGAAGCAAGTTTCTCGTATTCATGCACAGCCTAGCTGTCACTCAAACAGCAGGTGGCTGTCCTAGAAGGACAGCCTACCAGCAATCAGGAATGGGACATTCAGGCATTCCTAACGACAAATGACAGGGGAGTTTTGGGAACTTCCCTCACTTCCTGCCCTTCCAAACACACAAGAGCCAGAGGTGGGTTTCGGTACTAAGCCCGCCAAAGCCAAAATGCACAGATGGCTCAAAACTGGCGTGGCACACACAAGAAAGACCTCACAAACAGAAAAAAAAGAAAAAAGAAGAACAGGCCATTTTGACAAAATGGTCACCCATGGGTGCTATAGTGCAGCTGAGGATTCAGCCTCCGGTAGAAAAGCACAATGGTAGGAAATTTAAACTACTACCACCAGCCATTTAAAGTAGTGAGGGTAACATAAAAAAATGTTACATGAGTAAGTAGGAAACGGGGCTACTAAGTAAGCCCCCCAGCACTGCACATAAAATGACCCTCCTGCACTGGCTCTGTGCCACCCCTTGCACTGGAGTCTGTATCTGCACTTTTCTCCTGCACTTATCAGATACACCCCATCTGCCTAAATCTAGTGCTTGCCACTTATTTATTTATTTACATATTATTTATTCTGTGTCTCCTCTGTTACGCACTCTCCATTTCCACCCCCTTCCATGCACTTTCCCCATTTTTTCCCCTTCCCCATGCACTTGCACATTCTCAATGTCACCGGGCCTATTAAGATCGTTGTTTTTGTTCTCCCCTGTTCCCCTCCCGTTGTCTGGTCGCGCTCTGAAACACTTGTGTATGAGCACAATATAAATAAAATATCATATCATATTATATCATGAGGTGTGCGGGACCTACACAGGAAAAAAAGGTAATTAAAGTCAATTTCACTTTACTATTCTTGGGAACAGTAGTTTACACAAAAAAGGTATTTAAACCTTATCAGAAATCTAAAGGATTTCTCTGTGACACTGCACTGAAGGTGCTGTGTGTCACCATACAAAAAGTAGATGCCTATGGAGTTTGTCAGACTCCAAAAAGAAAGGAAACACGTAATCTCTATCAGGTCAAAACACATGAGAGAGTGAGAAAAAAAGTCTCACTCACTCCAGGGTTCAAATTTAAAAGCTCTAAAGTCCAGAAAAATAGCTGGGTATCCCTACGGTGGGAGGAATTAACCACTAAAATAAAAATTCTCCCTAACAGTGCACCATTCCCTGCCCCACCATAAGGCTGGGCCGGGCTATACGAGGATTGGTTCCTGCAGATCCAGTACAACTCTAATGGCTTACAGTGAAGTAATGTCTGGATCGAAGGTTGTAATGGTGGCCTGATTGGGAAAGTGCCATCGTTTGCCATGTTGGTCTTCGGCTTAGTGCCATGGATTATCCAAATGTAGACATTTGAGAAATCTATGCAAAGAAAAGTATACACAGAAGAAAAGCACCAGTTGCAAAACAAACAGGTGAGCTGTGGCCTGCGTACAGCATTTGAAAACAGCACATGCAAGCTAATGTCAAATGTTTGCAGCCCATCCACAATCAGAAAGTATATCTTAAGTAACTGACAAGGTCAGAAATCAATATTTCCACATACCAGAAAGTATCCTGCAACTTTCATTAAAATGTCCAATCTTAGATGAAAACCACATCGTGTCACAGGAAAGGCAAAAACCGAATGCGGGCATTACATTGGCCCTCATTACAAGTCAGGCGGTGGACCATGGTGCTATTTGCACCATGGTCCATGCCGGATTCCGCCATGGTGGATGGCCGAATTACCGCCCCATTCTAAGGTGAGTGGGGCGGTAATTCCCCATTCACCATTTGCCCTTCCCCATTCCCATTTTTGCCCCATAGGGCATAATGGGGATGAGGAAGGCGCTAATTATGGCACCGTAAATTACGGTGCCGTAATTAGCACCAAGGTCGCTTAGCGCCTTACACTTTTACGCCTGCAAAAAGCAGGCGTTAAAGTGTGAAGCAGGCGTTAAGGGTTAACGGCGCTGACGGCGTCGTTAAACCCTTAACGCCTGACTTGTAATGAGGGCCCTTGTGTTTATTTCCTTTATAGGATTAAGAATGAGTATTTCGAAGTCTACAGATGTTGAAAATATATCTTTGTGAAAAGAGTTCTATTGCAAAGAAATGTATAAATGGCATTTTTAAGGAAATGTAAAAGGCAAGGTAAATGTAACTATTTAAACTGCAATTGTGAATGAAATCAACCTGAAAGAAGCTGGGCCTAAACCAGCAATATGAGATGCATTGCCCAAGAAACTACAGGAAGGGGGAGCAGAGCCGTAACAAGAATATAAAACTCAAGGCTTTTGAAGCTGAACCAAAGGGTTGATGACTTTGTTTTAACCTGGGTTCACAGAGACATGGCTAGGTAATAAAAACAAGGTATGCCTTTTTACAACTAGTATCTGCTACAGTATCTGTGGTAAAGACCTTGCATGTACATGAAACAGCAGTTCCCTCTCATCTGATCTGATATCACAATCAGCCAAGGAAAAGGAAGGAATTTACCACTCTTCAGGACTGGATGTCTGCCTCAAAGGTCCGGAAAAAAACCAGCTTAACTACAATGAACATTCAACATGACCAAGCATTCACAGGAGTCATAAAATGCCACATCACTGAAATAACAGCATGACATACAAGATGTTCTGTTGCTGGGCAGAAAACCTTCTGAGTGGAAAGCAATATTGTGTCAAGTGTGAGAGAGGAAAGAAATGCCTTTTAAGTTTTACATTGTGATTTACTATTTTGCTTGTAACTTCTGAACAAAAGGTCCAAGAAACTAGTCTTTTTAAACAAATTTCAGCTTGAGAGATCCAATCAGATGGTTGTAAAATGATAGTTATGTAATGTTATCTTCATTATGTAAATAAGGCGAATGTGGGCATCATCGTTGATAAACTGTGCATACAAGTGATTTATATATCCTAACGTCCATGCTAGAGAGCCCATTGTTCTGACATGGAAAGAGATGTGTAATAAAATTATCAGAACAAAAAGCACAATAAATCATGTTAAGATCAGACCAGCATCATTTAATTCTTCTGAGTGAGATGGGTCTGAGGCCCGATTAGTAATATGTTAAATGTTAAAGGTATTTGTACCGTGCACTGTCACCAATGGAGTTGGTCCCCTGGTGCTCTGGCGGATCTGCAAAGGAGAATGCGGGACGGGTTAGTGAGGTGAAGAGGGAGTAGGATAGTGAGAGGGGTGGTGTTCTGTTGGCAGCTTCATCTCGGTATACACCGTGCGCTGAGCTTTGGTGCGAGTATCGGATCAATGTCAGTCCTTGTGTGCTGTTAATGCGGCTTATGTGTTGTTGCAGTGTGGTGAAGTGTGTGTGGCTTGCTGTGCGAGAGATGGTTGTGTGAGTTTTGAGTGAGATAAGTATGCAGAAAGTTTGATCTTTTTGGTTAGTCTGTTATATATTTCAAGCAAATCTTTACAGTATAGCTAAATGCCTAGTTTTTGAGAATCCTGCATGGGATGGAAATGCCTTGGTCCCATTGTACGCTCCGTATCAGCATACCATGGACAGATGTGTATGCAACACCTAGATTCGAGTGCCCCTCAAATTCGTGAAGAGGTCTTGGCTTCAGAATAAACTACGTTTCACAATACCGCATGTAAGGATGGAGGCTATCCCCTGATGTGAGAGTCCTGCAAAGTGGGAGAAATATCCAGGCCCCACAATAGTTGAGCTTCAACACGTGACAGAGAGAGACTGAGGCCATATCTGGAATTGAGACCCCTGCTAGGTGGGAGAGAAGCCCAGGAATCACAATGCATTTAATGCACTTGCTAATATTCATAAATCCGTTTATGTGTAATGTAGGCCAGCATCCACAATTCTATCTCAATGTGGCACTTGATAATATTCCAGACTCCATCCAATGTGGTCCATGCCAATGTTCACAATTAAATGTGTCGCTTGCTAACCCCCACAAGTCTATCCAAGTGTGGCACTTGCCAACAGCCACAGTCCAATCGAGATGTGATGCAGGCCAACACTCACTACTCTTTCTGAATGTGGCACATGCTAACATTCACAGTTTAAGTGTGTTTCTTGCTATCCTTCACAAGTCTAACCAGGTGTGGCACTTGCCAGCACCCAAAATCCTTTCCAGATGGAAAGCAGGCCGAAATTCACATCATGTCTAAATGTGGCACACGCTAACGATCACAGATCTAGCCAGATGCGATGGATACCAGTCTTCACAATTCTATCCAAGTGTGCTGCTTGCTAACATTCAAAATTCTATCTAAATGTGGCACATGCCAACGTTCACAATTCCGTCTAGATGCAGCACAGGCCAATATTCACACTGTGTCCCAATGTGGCACATGCTAGTGTTCACAGTTTTAAGTGTGTCAGCAATCTCCCCCAGACGTGACGCAGGCTAACATTCACAATTCTGTCTAAGTCTGGCACTCGCCAATATTCACAAATATGTCCAGATGCGGTGCAGGATAAAATTCCCTCTTCTGTCCAAGTGTGGCACATGCTAATATTCACATTTCTAAGTGTGACATATGCTAGTATTCACAAGTTCATCTGAGTGCAACGCCAGCTGAAGTACGTCATTCTATCTAAGTGTGGTACATGCCAACATTCACAGTTCCTCTAAGTGTGACACATGCTAGCATATGCAAATCCATCCAGATGCGACACAGGCTATGGTTCACGATTCTAAGTGTGGCATAAGGTAATATTCACATTTCTAAGTGTGGTAAATGCTAATATTCACAAGCCTCATCTAGATGCGATGCAGGCTAAAGTATGCAGTCCTATCTAAGTGTGGTACATGCTAATATTCACATTTCTAAGTGGGGCACATGCTAATATTCACAAGCTTCATCTAGATGCAACGCAGGCTAAAGTACACAGTTCTATCTAAGTGTGGTACATGCTAATATTCACAAGCTTCATCTATGCCCACATGTGTAGAATATTCTGTGTTAGAAAGTTACACATGTTTAATACAGTAATTTAAAGATGACATCGCATCAATTGGGAGGGAAACATAATAAAGCAATTTTTAACACTGATGTTAGAATCTCATAGATGAATAGGAAGACAGCCATTTGGCAGGAGGTGGCTGACAAGGCTACTGCCATGGGGACTGTGTTACGTATCCCACAGGACTGCCACAAATGGGACAACTTGCAGCAGAGGGTCCAAAACCTTCTGGCCACACATCGGAGGGATGCTGCTGCCACAGGAGGAGGGACAGTGGCGCCTCTGAACCTCTTACACTGGGAGGAGATGTGCAGTTCCATATTTCATATGGAGGGCATCAAGGGTGTCGGGGTAGCAGAGGTAGGTGCTGGGACCCAAGGCGATGGTGGAAAGTACAACAAACACCATGTAAATGCAATTATTGAGTCTAAATACATGCATCCCAGGCAGACAAACACCAAATGGGCAAGGAAACAAGTTCACCACATGTCAGTCACAATGAATGGGACAATCACACACATATGACAGGGGTTGTAGGCAGTTGTAGCCATGCACAAGCACCAAAGCCAAAATGCACAGCCCCATACATGGACACATGATGACCGCCCATGTGTACAAAGGGATAACAGTACAGGAATAATAGGCCCACTTAACACAAAATAATAGGCCAACTTGGCAGATGAATAGTCAATGTGCACTCCCACTACCCACATGTGGAAGCACACATTGGAGCATACAGACCCATGGCACAGTATGACAAGAGCAGGACACACACAATGTACCATGAGTGTAATGTAAGCCCGCAGATATGACCCCCAGAAGACTAACAGCATACTCATCTCACCCCAACAGGCACATTCCAGACCTGGGAAGGCCACATCATCACCTCCTGCAGCGCAAACACCACCAGCTCTTTCAGCACAAGCACCACCACCACCTCCTGCAGTTCAAGCTCCTCCACCTCTTGCAGCACAAGCACCACCACCAGCAGTGCCACCACCACTGCAAGCTGTGCCACCACAGAACCACACCTGTGGTCAGTGGCTCCTTCATCCCTCCTGTGCTCTCCACATTACCATGGGCACACCAGCCACCAGGCCATAAGACAACCCACCTCCCAGGACCCGCCTCTGGGACATGGATGTGTGACTTCTTGCAATGGACAACAGGCATGGGGCGATGACGACACTTGACGAGCAGCAGCTCAATGAGTTGAGGATGCTGCGTGAATGCATCCAGGCCAGCAGCCACAGGAGTGCATGGGCACAAGGCCAAACAATAACTGCACTATTCATCCTGGTCCAAAGAGTCTATGAGAGGAATGAGAGGATCCCAGCCATGTATGGGTCTGTCTCGCACACCCTGCAAGTCACTCTTGAGTGCTTGTAGGCCCAGGGGTCTGATCCGCAGACAACCAACACTACCCCTGAGAGCTCACAACAGGGCAGCCGAAGGTGCCGCTCCCAGTGGCTTGTAGTGACACCTGGGCCAGCCAAGAGCACTGTGACGAAGACCCTGCACAAATGACACTTGGCCTAACACTTTCATAACATGTGTGAGTATGGGGTTTTCGGGATGTTGGGGAGTGGGGGTGTTTGGGGTGTGTGGAGGAGGTGGGGTGTGGGGAGATGGAGGGAGGAATGTCAGAGGGAGATCTGTGGGGGATGCACAGGGTGTTGGATTTTGATTGGTTTCTTCAATACATATAATTGTCACTAGAAGCAATGAGTGGGCATTCATTATTTTGGTACAAGTATTAATTGTGTGTGCTCATCACATGCAGTAAGGTACAAGGGAAGTGCAGAGTGAAAGGGGTGCTCACAAAAAGCTATCTATGAGTTGTTGACAGGCCATGCACCCATCCCTGACCTCCATGCGCACGCGTATGGGCTCGGCTGGCTCTGCATCATCATCATCATTCTCTGGTGGAGGAACATCCAGATCTGCGGTCAGGGGTTGTTGCCTCTGATACAGATATTATGCAACTTTGCACAGGCCAGGTTTATCTGTCCCACCTATCTGGTCTGTGCATGAGCGCACCCCCAGACCAGTGTAGTCATATGACATGTGCCTTCAAGAACCTGAAGTTCTGCTCAATTGTCACCCTGGTCTTCACATGCTCCCTGTTGCATGCCATTTCCTCTTGAATCTGGGGATCCCTCTGAGGTGTCATCAGCCACAGAAGCAGTGGGTGTCCTGAGTCACCTACAAGGGGTAAGCACACATGTGTGAGTATTTTCATTTTTTTTAATGTGTAAAATTTAGTTTACATTACAAACTTTTATCATGCTTTATTGGCTCCATTTCATGACCTTCTTCGTATGTTTTTGACCACCTTGACTATATGTTCTTAATGTGAATCTTTTTCCGGGGGTTCTCTTACTACCTCGTTGTCCTTGTCTTTCAAGATTTTTTCCAGCAAATTTATGCCTGCACACAAGAATTTGGGGTTGTATCCTTGAATAAAATAATCCCATCTTTGCTCGTCATTACTTTGTGTCATTGTTGACATATGGCTTGCCAGCATTTCATTTCTTACTTTTGATATTGCTCTGCAATTCTTAAGGAGATGTGATGGTGTCTCCTGTTGTTCATTATCTGTACAGAATCTGCAGCGTCCTTCAATGCTTCCTCTGCCGCCAGTTCTGTTTTTATAGTCGTTGGTCAGGTAAACTCCTAACCGAATTTTCATTAGTAGTCCTCTATGAATATTTGATGGAAATCTTGCCAGATACCCTGGGAGCACTTTCTTCTCCGGTGTTCCATGGCCATGTCTTTTATGTTTTTCAGTTTCATTTTGGCTTCTCTCATTAATATCAAGTCTTGTCTGAACAATTTTTCTTTTACTTTATTAGGATTTGATACTAGTACTTCTTCTGTCGATTCCAAATCTAATAGAATTTGAGTCCATTCCCTTTTCCAATGGTTTCAGTAAATTGAGCTGTTTCCTAGACCTTTCATTTCTAGGATTTTATAGCCCACGGCTGGATTCCCTTCTAGTATTTTCCTCAGCAGACTTAGTGATTTCCATTTCATGGTGGCCTTTAATGACTCTAGCCCAAGCTCCGCTCTTATCGCTACTATCGGTGTAGTCTTTGGTAGCCTCAGTAGGGGTTTCCAAGACCCACTTTCCAACTTGGACCAGATTCTATGGGAAAGGTTCACTCCGGCTTCACTACCATAGGTTAGTGATGGTAGTACTTTTTGGACATAGAACATTATCACGGGCTCCAGAGAGAATTTTCCATATTTCCCATTCACGACTCTGCCTTGCGTACTTAAGTTCTTAACTTTTGCTATCAAGACGTCTTCCCAATTTTTTTTCATTTGAGATGTTAATACCAACTCCCAGATATCTTATTTTGGAGACCCTTTCTAGTGTATCATCCCCTATCTTCCATGTGAATTTTTTCATTGTGGCGTTGCTCTTGCCATTTACTGTCATGATCTTTAATTTTTCTACATTGATGATCAAGTCGTTCTTTAACATGTATTTCTGAAGGTTGTTTAGAAGACGCTGTAGTCCGATTCTGGTTTCATCCATTAGGACTATGCTGTCGTTGTAGCATATTAACGCCACTTCTTGATCATTTATTTTCGGGCTAAAAATTCTTATATTGGATGTTATTTCTTGTAGGTCAGATAAATACAATTTAAACAGTGTGGCGGCGAGCAGACACCCTTGTTTCACGCCCTTCTTGATTGTGATGTTGTTCGTCAGGTCTCCTTCTTCATTCAGCCTGATTTGTGTTGTTGTATTTTGATGAAGTGCTCTTATTGGGTTCAGCATCTCTGTGGGGCAGTTCAATGTTTTTAGCTTTTCCCAAAGCTTTCGTCTATTTACTGTGTCAAATGCTTGACTTAAGTCATTAAATGCGAGATGCAATTCCCTTTTACATTCTACAGCGTTTGTTTTAAGCATTGACAGGATGAAGAGATTTAGATCAGTGCTGGTTCGCTTCGTGAATCCTGTTTGTCGAGGATCTATAATGCTTTTTGTTTCCGCCCACTTAGTTAAATTCTTCTGTAGATCTGATGCAAAGAGCTTTCCAGTTGTAGCCAATAATGAAATTGGCTGATAGTTGGTCGGCAAGTCTCGTTGGCCCTTTTTATAGATCGGTACTGTTATACTTTTGTTCCAAATTTCAGGAATCTTTCTTTGAGTCTCTATTGTTTTAAACAACGTACTTATTATCGCTGCCCAAGATTTAGGATCTTTTTTTCAGATGGATATTTTTTACCTGTTAGGCGGAAACCTGTGCAGTTCCCTCTGGGACCACTGCAAAAGATTTAGGACTACAGGTATTGCGATGAACCCACTTGGTAGCAGTCTGTACCACACAGATTCAATTGGTAGCTGTGGCTGAGCAGTCAGACCTCTCTCAAGAAAAGTTGGTCAGTATAGGGAGTATACAATATAGGGTAATTCTTCGCAGCAAAACGAGTAAACACGCAACCAGGCTTTAGTATAAAGATAGTAAGTTATTTATTAATACCAGAACGTCTACGAAAAATACTAAAGTGAACCACGGCAAACAAATCAAAATACAATTACTCTGCAGAATGGAATAAAGCTCAATCCCCCGAAACACAATATCGACAACTCTAGGTTCCACGGCACCACTTATTTTCAGACAGAGGTGTATACCTCAACCCAGATGACACTCGAATATTTAGTGAGGAAGGGAGGGAAGAGAAAGGCAGGTAATGAAGTCAACACGGTTCGTACTGAAGCGGGTAAAAATGCAAGGCAAGAAAGCATTAATCACACTATATCATACAGTTCGGCGGCCAGGCCCACTCGGTGAGAGGCAAGGCACGATGTCCTGGAAAGTCTCTACGGATGATGCATTCAAGTCTTGTTTAGCAATTTGGTTAGCGACAGGTTGAACCAGTTCAGAACAAAGAGTGAATAAAGCTTGGAGGCAACCCAACGGAACGGAGAGGAATCAGATACCTCACACGAACCGATCGAAAAGGGAAGCCAGGCGGTTACGGTACCTTGTTGTGGAAGACAGCTCCGATGGGGGCAGTTGTTCCTGGTGGTGGATGCACGACGGGTCTTGGCCAAGAGAAGAGATGCTCTCGTCGTCGAAGAGAAGATGTCCGGTGCACCACCAGGGAAGAAACCAGCCGCGGAGTGCTCCGTCACAAGGCACCACCTTTCGATCACGGTGCAGGAGTAGTGGCTATCCGGTTGCCGGGTGCTCTGCACGGGCAGTTCGACCACTGCGTCCTGGGCGACCATAAAGCACAAAGAAGAAGAAGACTGGTTGTTCCCACCAGCCAGGGAAAGAAACTCTCCGGCAGGGAGATCTCTTCTGTCGTCGGGAGATTGTGAGACGATTCCGCAGGGCTTCACCGGAGGTGTTGTCGTGCAGGTCGACTCAGCGTTACCCTCGTCGGATTTTTTAGGTCCAGTGGCGACTTCCTGAAGATCCAGTCCCAAAGCCCTGCTTTTATGCAGACGTCCCCCATTCATTCAGCCTAGCTTGTCAATCAACACATGCTAAGTGGTGAGCGGGAAGGCTCACCACCTGGGCCAATCACTTCAGAGTGCGACCTGAGTTGGCAAGGAAACTCGGTCCAGGGTGTCTAAACCCCCTCCCACACCCCTGAGGTAACCCAGACAGAATGGCGCCACTTTGGAGGGTCTCTGTCCAGAGGCCCGCCAAAAGTGGAACAAAGGGCTCAACCTTTGGTTTAGGAGTCACAGAGAAAAAACACAGACGCCATTTTATAACCCGAGTTCTGGCAGAAAATACCACTCGATAAACCTATTTAAGATAAGTAGATCGGTGGTACGTTGGAGATTAACGAAAAACGGTATCAATCTTCAACAATGGGACGAATCCCATAGAGTTATGCTCGGGGCCGAACATAACAAGTAGTTTCCACTGCCACCAGCCAAAACTCGACGAGGGGGGACGGGACAGTGCCCCCTCGAGTAACAGATCCAGGAGTAATCGTATTACCCCTACTAGCACGTCCACAATAAGATGGTTGGTACTAGTTCTGTTAGCAAATTTAGGTCTAGTAAAGCCAATGGTGACTTTACATGCCCAGGGAGACAGTAGTCAGTCCCCGGGTATGGAGTCTATGGTGGGGGGACCTTCTAGGGCGCCCCCGTGTCACGACACGTAGGGTGCAGAGTGACACACATAGAAAACTTATGAGACCCTATGGAGTAAAAGACCCCATAGCCCATCGAACACATTGACAATTCAAAGGAATCACACACATACATGTCCAAGAGTGAGAGGAAAAGGGTCACACTCTTGGCAGGATGGAAAAAACAAACTCCAGAAATCCAGCAAAGCTGCTGGGGGACTCACTAGGTTAGGAAATTCAGCCTAAACAGAGAATTCTCCCTAACATTACCCCATCTGGCCCGGCTGCAGAGGAGTCCTTCAGTTTTCGAATTGCAGACTCTATTTCCACCTCGTCCATCATTACCATCCAGGCATGCTCAGTTATTGCCTCAGGAAGGTCTGCGTCTTCTAATCTAGCTGAGAATACTTTGTTGTAATGCTTTATCCAATCTTGTTCAGAAACCCTGCTGATTAACCTGCTTTGTTGGTTTAATGTACAGTTGTTAATTAAGTCCCATGTGTCTCTGGTGTTCGTCTTTGGCAGGGTCTTTAGCATTGCCTCCCCTTGTTCTTGTTGTCTTCTGTTTCTAAATTCTGATAACCAGTTTTTAAATTGGGATTGACTTTTCTTGATCTTCTTTCGTCTTTCCTCTACAGTATCTTTTGATCTTCTCTTACAATCTCTTGTTTCCTTTCTGAGTTGTTTCCTTACTTCTTTCAACTAGTTGACAACTGTAGTTTTGCTTGTGTACGAGGGCATCACTTTTGAGCCCCGACTTCTTTATTATGAAGGCCTCCAAGAGAGTTTCATAGTTGAGGTGACCGGACCGGCTAATATTTGTTTCACTGTTTTTTTATGTTGAGGTCTCCACATATGATTATTTGTGTTTGTGGATTAACTTCCAGTCTGGCACATATTGTTTCTGTAATTGCTTCAAATGAATTGATCAGATGATATGCCTACTGGATTCCAGTAAACATTTAGCACCATTATGGACGATGTTTCCTCCTGATTATTGGCTCTGTTATTTTCTAGTATTGACCATTGTACAAAGTTCGTCGAGTTGCCTTTGTCAGTTATCCTCCATCTGCTCCCCTTTCTTATTAGGGTTAGTAACCCCGCTGTGGGTCTCCCTCTGCTTCCTCTTTTTGCTGGATTCATGCATATGTCGAAATTCCTACTTGCGGGGAGTTCACTTATCCAGGTCTCTTGTAGACAAATTATTGTAGCCGTGTTTAATTGGGGGGTTTCATTGTTCATAAGGTGTTTGAATCCCCTAGTATTCCAGGAGATCATTATTTCCTCATGCGTTGAATTCTTCTTTTTTTGCTATTGATGGATTCTTTCTGTCGATAGGGAACTTGCCAGCCATTGCCAATCTTTTTGAAGCTCTACTTCTCTCTTCAGGTTGTCTTTTGTATTTCTAATTCCTTCCTCTCTAGTTCTTCCGGCATCTGGTTCTTCCTCTGTCAACTTAGATTTTGAGTTTGCCACAGTTATTCTGAAGTTTTCTTTCTGACAACTTTCCGCCGTTTTATTCGGTACATGTGAAGTCTTTGTCGTCTTTCTCTGTTCTTGAGTGGGTAAATCTGTTTTCTTTTCCTCCCCTTTTTTGTGTCTGCGAATTTCCCAAACTACATAGCTGCGCTTTAGCAGCTCTTTCTCTTCTCTTAATATTAATTCTTTGTCTGAGTTCAACTTCAGGTGTAAGACCACTATGTCTACTCGATTTTCATCTGTGTATTCGACCACTGCTACATCTTGATTTCTTATTTTTTTTAGTCTTTCCACACAGTGAAGAAGAGACATCACGTTTTTTTCGGTTCAGGTTTTTATCCTCTTTTTCCCTGAGCAAGTTTTCTATTGATACCTTGTTAAACAAGTTACCCGTTTCTTTTTTTGGATTTTGTGTGTGTCCCCTTTCGTGGATATCACACTGACTCATACAGGGTTGCTTTGGGTTCCACGTTTTGATGGTCTTTCTGGAGGACTCAAGCTTCGATACTGTCTCCTTTTTAAGAGCCATTTCCTTGTTTATTAGTTTTCTTTTTTCGTCCATTGTTAGAAACCCTAGATGTTCTGTGGTCTCGTGTTCATCTTGGTCTGAGTGTGACATCTCGTCATTGCTTTTCTCTCTTTGTATGAGCCTTGTTGCTTTCTGCCTTATTTGGGGTCGTTCATCATCTTCCGTTGGATTAGGTAGTGAGCTGTTAGCTGCTTCTTCGATGTAAAAGGAGGTGTCTTCTATGAAATCTCTTGTTCCATTTGAGGACTGCGATTCACTTTCTTCCTCGTTGTTTATGATCATTACCTGTCTGTCACTTTGTTTCAAGGCCTCTCGTGATGGTAGGCCTTTTTCTTCGCTCGTAATTTGTCTTGCGTTGTGTGAGGTTGATATTCCGGAAGACAGTACTTGCGCTTTGTGGGTTACTATGGCCGGTTATTTTTATTTTCAAATTACTCGATTCTTTTCCCATGTCTTTTTTTCTTTGTGTTGGTTTCGAGCAAGGGCCCTTGTTTTTTTGGGACCCCTGCCCTTGAGACGGACCAAACACGGGATATAGGTCATCCTTGATCATACAGGTTTTTTTTTTCCATTTACACCCCTTTCGATTAAGGAGTTGTTGAGGTTTGGGCTCGTTTTACTCTTTAACTGATCCAATTTTTGAACGTTCTTAACCTTTTCCTGTGGATTTGGCTTTTCATCTCCGATTGTAGGACTTGGTTCTTTAGATAGTCCGTTAGTTCCTTTGTCCGGCCCCTCGCAGATTACCTCTTTGGTGACTTTTTTATTGATTGTAGTTTTCGAATTATGCTGACGATTATCCTTTTTTTGGGGAAGGGTTTCATGCTGATCCTGTGCGTCTTCTCTAACGTCTGTTTGTCTTGACTGATTTACTGCACTGCGCGATTGTTCATTCCGCTCAGCATTTCCTACTGTTTTCCACATCCACTTTAGAGACTCTAGCATTGCGTCAGTCAATTGGTCTTTCTCTTGTCTTTTGCCGCTCGCCAAGTCAAATAACCTCAGTTGCCATGCAGCTGAAGTATCTGCTTCATGATTTAACCTTGCTTCTATTTTTAGAGCAGTGATTTCCTGTGCTGTTAACTTTGTTAGCATCAATGCGAGAAGTGCATTGTTATCCTTTACGTTTTCACTTATCGCTTCATACAGTTTCATATACGGGGCCAATGAGATAGCTACGGCAGCCATAACGTTGTTTAGTATTTGGATTCCATTGTCCGACGGTGAGTCACAGTGGGTCGTAGGTGAATCTTTATTATGCTTGCTCGCTTTATTTATTTCTGGTAATTTTTAGTTGTTACTTCGGTTGGTTTCGCCGTTTGAGCCCATTCTTTGAGGCGAGGAGTCCAGCATTTCTGTTTGTGTGGAGATTGTTTCATACTGGACCCTTGTGCTGGACTTTTCTCCATCTTTAGTGGTCTCAGTGGGAAAACAGCTCTTGGATGCGAAAGTTGATTGCAGACATCTTTTATCCAGTGGTGAAGATATCAATGTGTCTGCATCATCTGCGTTGAATGCCAGCCGGAGGCCTGCTCCCATGTTTCGGTTTTTCCCTAATTGGTTTGATTGTGAGTATCCGTGGGTTTTTGGTCTCGCTCCAAGGTCTTTTGGTAGACCACTTGGTGGCGTTTGGCTGTTTTCTAGGCCAGGTATGTATCTTTTTTCAGTTGATGAACCTTTTGTTGTATTTCCTTCCATTGTTTTTATAAATTGTTACCTCCATTCTTGTTCACCAATCTCTTCTGCTATTGAAATTTCATGACTTCGACTTTTATCGGTGAACCTTTCCCTACCAGTGGCGAATGTTGTTTGTTCTTTGCTAGTTAAAGAAGATTGTTCACCTATTTATGTGATTCAGTCCCATCTTTCTGAGTGTGACCTCTTTTCTGTGTTCTCTGTTTTAATAAGGACTCCAATTTTCTATATTCCTTTTCATTTGGGCCTGCCTCCATTAGTGACTTCTTGTTATTTATTTTTTCTTTTCATCATCCTGGTTAATCACTCCTGCTTTTGATGTTGTAAAATTTGAGTAGTCGCTGGTTATGTCTCGGGAGGTTCCTTCTTTTTCTTTCGTATTAGTCGCAACCTCTTGACTATTATTTACTGTGTCATGATTTTTTTCCTTTGTCACTTGTTAGCATTATTTCAGATGCATCAGAATAGATAGATTCATCTGGGTCTTTACCACTTGACTGCCTGCTGATTTCCCCGTGGTTTTCACGTTTTTCACTCTTATCGTTGTTAGTTCCTTTATCTTTCTTGTTCAGACTAGACAGAATTTGTGTTTCTGGTGATTGTCCATTGTCGTTCTCTCTGTGTGTGCAGGTACTATCGCCGTAATTTCTTTCTGATTTAGAACTCCTTTCTCTGGTCTCATTTAAGTCAACTATGATGTCACTTCTATTTTCATGTTGGGCTTCTAACATCAGACCAACATCGGTGAGTTCCGCGTCTGTCACATTTAAGTGGTCTGGTGCCAGTGTTGCCGTCTGGATCAGTACCTCTCGGTTTTTGTCTATTTTCGCTGGGTGTCTGCCTATCCTTGTCATTATTGTCTGATAGAGGGGTCTTTTGTGGTTCACATGTGTGTTCTATTGATATCACTATACCCTGAAGGGGCTTGATCTTTGGGTACTTCCACCATAACTTCATCCCTTCCTCCTTCCCTCTCACTTTTCTCTTGTCTCTCATTACTTTCATGCAGTGACAACACGAGTAATTTTGAGCTGCCAATTGTCTTACCTCTTTCTTTTGATGAATCATGGACTTTTCCGGGTCTCTCTCGCTGATGTTGCGGGAGTCTGGAGATCGCTCTTGTATACGGGCGAGCTGTTTGTCCTCCAAGTGTGATGTTGAAGTCAACGTCTTTCGGTAATGAAGCAGCAGCCATGCTTCCAAGCAAGTCCTCGGTCGTCACGTTATGCACTGAATGGAATATTGGCGAGCTTGAGCGGCAAAGCCGCCAAACAGCCTAACAGTCGCAATCCAGCCGTTCTGTCCTCAGGGCTCACGCCGCAAGGGCGTGGGGGGAGTGTCTATGAAGCCTGCAAAAAGTGTCACGTGAGCACCATGAGGGAGAATCAAAGCATGGTGTATTGAAGCGCTTAAAGCCTAGGCGTCCTTTTCACCTGTTAGATTTAAACGCCGTTGGAGCTTATAAATGAAGTAAGTTGGTGCTCTTTATCAGCTGCTGCTGCGAAGTCTCTCCTCTCCTTCTGCAGTATACGAGTGTACGGGTGTTAGCAGATTAACACATTAGAGATGTCGCCACAGCCTAAAAGTTGCAATCCAGCCCTTCTGTCCTCAGGGTTTACGTGTGTCAGTATTGATGACCAGTCGTGTGTCTTGCCTGTGACAGCTGAATCTCAACAGTCTGTCTGTGCATGCAAGTCCCATGTCTCATGATGACATACATCTCATGACCCTAGGTGGCCTACTCTACAGATTCACTGGCATTGGTGTGGGGTGGGTGTTGCATACTGGTACCTGTATTGCATGACATGCCAATGTCCTTTTGGGTTTGTAATGTCCTGGTCAGTGACTGCTACATCTCTGGTCATATGCTACTCCTGTGTGTTATGGCCTGTGAATTGAGACATGTGCTGGTTGGTCCTGCATGTGCAGGGTGCTTGCCAGATATGAATTTGTGGCATAGTCCCCCACCCTCCCTTTGCCTGTCACCCATGCTGTAATGTAGGTGTAAATGTTCATGTAATCACCCACAATCCAGGTCCTTTGTCCTCCGTGATGCGCATCTAAGCCATCAGGGTGCTGTTATGCAGGACCATGGAGTCGTGGGTTGAGCCTGTGAACTGGGCTCAGCAGTGCATGGTGGTCAGGTAAGCATCTGAACTTTGAGGGAATGGAACTACTTCCGGTTCCTGTAGACGTCAGAGGCGTGGGGGGCACAATTCCTATGTGCATACAGTCCACTGCTGCCACACATTGGGCATGCCTGCAATCGCAAATAAGTGGGCCTTTTTGGTGTATAACTATGTCCGGGCAGTGGGGAGGGCAGTGTGCTGGCCCATATGGTGTAGGAGAACCTGCATTACCTGCACCAGCATTCTGGAGAAGGCACCCTGCAAAATGTGATACAGCTGAGCCACAGACTGCTGGAACTTGCCACTGTCCAGGAAGTGCGGACCAACACTAGATTCAGCAGTGATGGTATGGCTATCCTGATGCCAACCGTGCCCCCAATGTCTTCTTGGATATGGGTCAGGAGATCACAAATGGTCTCCCCCTTTAGGTGGTACAGGATATGTATCTGGCTGTCTGTGAGGGCCTAGGGTGTTACCCTCATGAGAGAGATCAAGACACGCATGGTGCTCTGAGGTGATTTTATCTTCACAATGGCGTAACTGGCAAATCCATTTTCATCTTTCCATTGTGCTAGTATTACTTCTCCAGAGTTTCTGGTATTTACTTTGACAGTATTACCAGCGCCGTTAATTCCGCAAGGTTGTTTCAGCACCGGTAAATCCGGCATCTGTGTTCCTGAAAAAAGTCCTACTTTGCAGGACCGGTAAAACTTCTGGTACATGGTATTGCCAGCACTTTTACTGTTGTCCAGCAAAGTTGTAATGAGAGCCATGGTCCTACAATAAAACTAACCAGAAAATAAGAGCACAAAGTAACACTAAAAAGACAAAATAAGTATTGATTTTAGAGACAGTTTTCAACGCTGCTAACGCAGTATTGCATTTGATCATCTGTACATCAGCAATGTGAAAGATCAAAAGGGGAGCTTGATAGTACCTCACCTCCCAAGAACAAATACAGCTATAAAGCCATTTTGCTCTAGGGAGATGGCAAGTAGGACACAAGAATTGCAGGCATTTTCTCTTTTTCAAGCCTTTACTTTCACAGAACCTTTTACTTTGACATGTCGACGACCATGAGCTGCACACTTCTTTGGAATTTCCCAGGACACCATCACATCTCTGTTTTTATGACCCTCGTAACTTGTACACTAAGGGAGCATAAGGCAGATGGATTGTGCAATGGTAAAGTAGATTTACTTCCGAGAGTCCACTTGTGCCCCTCTTGTTCTGCTGAAAGAAGTGCATTTTGCTGTTTCACCTATTTCTCACTGTCATTGTGATGCTTTGCCACCAGGCAATATTAGTAGAATTATCTGAATGTTTTGCTAACTTCTGTAAGCCATCTGGCTCTGTGATCGAATTTGGAGTGAACCCTTGTGCTGCGTCGAAGCATCAGTGACTTATATGGGCATAGATCTGACACCAGCCAGCCCCGTATTGGAGGCGGGGTCATGAGCTTCTGGTATATATTATACAGCAACGCTTACAACACAAGGGGCCTCATTACGAGTGTGCCGGTCCGGTAACAACGGTGCCGGTAAGCTACTGGCACCGTTGTTACCGGACCGGCATACTCGGAACGGCACCCGCTCGCAGACCTTGACGGATGTACCGGCACCATTAATGAATGGTGCCGGTGCATCAGTCCTCCCATTCCCATTGAGTCCAATGAGACTCAAATGGGACTGGGGAGTAATTTTTTCCTGCGCCCCCGGCAATAGGGAATTACCGGGACCGCCTGGGCTGTAATGCTCCAGTATGTACGCATTGCCGAAATAAAAATTACTCCGGCGGCAGTATTTACTGGCATGGCTACCGCCGGACTCATAATGAGGCCCAATGCCTTTGGTGGCTTTTGTGGACCCTGCATTTGATATGTAAGCATGAGGTATGGTTATGACATTAACACCACAGTTTGAAATTATTCTTCAACTATGATGTAGGTAGGGTCATTATCTGTCCTGTGAAAATGTAAAACGAAAGGGGTGATGGCTTGAAGGTTTAGAATTAATCTTAATGTATGTCATTGCTCTGGGCAACTCTTCAGACCATCGTGCCTCATCTGGCAAGCCATCACAAAAGGAGAAAGACCAAATGCAAATCAGGCTTGGTCGCACCTTAAAAGTGGCAGTCTAGCCCGAGCTGCTTGGCACATCCCTTCTGCACGAGATCACATGCATCCCCAAAAATATGTTATCACTCACCCTGTGTTCTTGCTAAACCATAGCACCTTTGCCAAGACAATGGGAAGTGCAGATGTTAATGCCTTTGTGTGGACTATTATTCCACTGCATGCACAAGCGCGGTGAAAACGTATTTTACATTTTGATGAGATTATCTCCATATTTCTTTCTTCAGCCTATTTTGTCACAATGACAAAGCCCAACATTAAACACTATGGAATGGGTCTCCACTCCTAGACTGGTTCATGCCATGGGAGAGCAACATTAAATTGACCATAGAAGAGTTGAAAAGTTATAGTAAACCAAAATCAGTACAGCAGAAATCACTAGAGCATGTCGCGTTTGCACAATGATAATGAAGCCCATCTCTTCCCACTATGTAGATCAGGCAGCATATGGTGACATGTAATTTCTATGGTAAAATAAATGTATAGAAGCATGCCAGCTAAACCTCCCCTCTCTGTAGGAAAACATGGTAAAGGTGAGTACTAAAATGGTCATGTACTGGTCAGACAGGTGAGTGTCACTCTTACGCTACCTTCAACTCATCATATAATAATTCCCATTACAAACCTATTTTGAAATAGTTTAAGGTAATTGTCCATACTAGTATCTACCTTGTATCAGATTAAGCAATGTATCCTGACTGTGGAACCTTGTGCTTGTGCAATTGAAGATACCCATAATGTTCCACCGTGTGTTTCACTGACATTTAATTAAATAGCTTTTCTATCTGTGATGACTGTCAATATATTTGGACATATGCTCTATTCATTTGTTGCCACTGCTCTGCAATGTCAATAACGAGCATTATAATTAGCTGTAGTGGAAACATGCCTAAACCCGAAGGCCTTTCTGTCACGAATGTTTCCGTCCCAGTCATACAAACGCCTTTATGAACACTTCAAACATCTAAACATTTACTGTTTCCAGTTCCCCCTCAGACGAAAGTCCATCCGAATACAATTCTGCTTTAAATGCAATGAAGGCACTGCAAATAGAAGGACAGGTATTTTCTATAACAGATGTCATGCACAATTGTAAAATAACTTCCTACACCTTTGTCCTAAAAATGAGCCAAATCGTTATTTTTTTTAAGATCAGCTTTAAATGATTTGTTTGTAGTCTATAAACATATACTACCGGTGCACAGACGAGAGAACGACATTTTTACATGCCTATGTACACTGAAGCAGTAACAACCACATGGAGGATGTTCTTGAGCCTTGTAGTACGAACATCACAAATGTAAATGTGAAAATCCCCTCTGCAGTCAAAGTACGTGGCGTGGAACTTGTATACTCATGGCTTAACAGAACCTCCAGTAAAAGTAGTGCCTTTCCTTACACTAAAATCTCTCCCTCACACCATAGGTACTGTCACTTTTGTACCCGAAGAATACAGGAATGGATTCCCAATGTGGCGTTAAGCTTCCCCTTCAAGGTTACACCCACAGAATGCTAACTCTGCACAAACAAAATATGTGTGTTGTAGACTATCAGCAGATATGACAATGGGACGGTAGGACTTAATAACAGTTTATTAAACAATCATAAAAAGCATCTTAAACATTCAAGACCAGAATACAACAACAGAACAGAAGATACATATTGGAAATAAAACATGATAAAAAGGGAAGAGAAGAAAAACATAATAATAATAATAATAATGATCCCAAACCAACATCCCCAAAATAGTTTATTCAGATTTAGAAATGAACCCCAAATCGCATCAAAAACGTTTCATGTTTTCTGTTGTTTCAATAAGACCTGTGCACCAAGAGGAGCCACCCTGGGTGTGAGCCTGCAGGACATCATGCTCGGCTATCTGAAGGCAGATGCTGCCATCTAGCGGGCAGCATCTCCCTTCCTCTGAATAACTAACAGAAGGTGGCTATTTGGAAATCAATCCCCAATCAACTACTGGTCATCTTTTCAATGAACTGGTGTCCACACTTCCTTGGGTCAGTCTGTCAAGCTCTGTTCTCCCATCTGAACCGCTCCAGCGTGTGCCGTCGGCGTGAGGAAGACACCGATTCTCGTATTTGTGGAAACCTGTGCCTTTAACGGAGTCCGCCCGCAAGCCCCGCCCCCACCGCCCGACAGCCTACATCAGGTCCCGTGCCTGCACACCCGCGCGCGCACCCAAGTGGACCAAGTGGCTGGCTGTTTGGCTGACGACTCTGTGCTCTGCCGTTTACAGCCGCTCCAGCGTGTGCCGTCGGCGTGAGGAAGACGCCGATTCTCGTATTTGTGGAAACCTGTGCCTGTGAGTGGTGTTCAGGAGCTCTTACCTGCGCTCTCACTGTGGACATTGTGGACATTACATTACGTTTGGTTGCGTTGCTTACGCTTCTCTCTCTATCTTGTCTAGTTAACGGAGTCCACCCACAAGCCCCGCCCCCTCCTCCCGACAGCCTACATCAGGTCCCGTGCCTGCGCACCCACGCGCGCACCCAAGTGGACCAAGTGGCTGGCTGTTTGGCTGTTCGGCTGGCGGCGGCGGTACTGCGGTGTGTTGTCTTTATTCTTTTTTATTAATTTTTTCTTCCATCTGGTCATAAGGGGAGCTGCTACTTTGTGGCTTCAAGTGTAAATATGAGGAAACTTAAAATTCTGCAGATACGTAAAGAAGCGGGTGCCGATTTCTTTTCAGCAGTGAGCACAAGACAAGCTAGTCTTGCCCGTGCTGCTGCCCTACCTTTGCCTGAAGTTACCAATGAGGAGGTTGAATTGTTGCAGTGTGCACATGAGTGCTCCCTGTTGGGTAAAGAGAATGGGGAGATCATAGTCTCCTCTCAGCCATTATTTGGGGATGAGGAGATATCTAATACTATGGGTGATAAAACCAAGGCTTTTGGTTCTGGCATTGTCTCTGGGCTGCAGATACCTGATAATGACAACGGTTTTCCTAGTGATTTTAACTATGATGATTTGCTGGATTTATCTAATCAATTACCAAGCCATGCTCTGAAATCCGCTACAAATATGCCTGATACATCGGCATCTGATTTCTCTATGATGATGAGTCTCTTTAACCGGCTCATACTTACTGAATTGCGGAATCAAACGAAATCTATTGGGGATCTAGTCTCTGAAATGTCTTTGCTCCCAGGTAAATTATCTGATTCATTGAGTAAAATTATGACGATAAGGCTGGATGACAATCTCAGGCCGAATGCTGTTAGCTCTGGTCCTATAAAGTCTCTCTCTGTTCAGCCAGTAGATGAGATTATTGTTATACCTGCTACTCAGGATTCTGCTGTGGGGACCGGCATGGGTAGTACCAAGTCCAATTCCACAGATAAAGCTCAATCTGAGCAGGTGGGGAATGCTCCCGGACAGATAGAGGAGCGGGGTATAAATGATTCCAAACTCTCTAAAAGACAGGGGAAAAAGTTGGCCAAATTGAAGAAAAAAAATAATAATGGTCATAAGCAAGGAGGGCAGATGAAGTCTTCTAGAAAATTCCTCAGAGATCTCACTTACGATGAGGTTGTTGAAGTACAACTAGTCGGTGTAGAGAAAACATTGCAAAGTAATAAGTATGTAGGAATGAAAGACCAACCTTTAAAAAAAAGCAGAGGTATTAATCAATTCACACAGAGTTCCTATTCTGAAGGGGACAATTCACTTTGTGATATTTTGAAAAAGACAAACCACCGAGATGATCTACATGAGATCTTTAATGCTGCCCTGCCATATGTATCCTCGGTGGAATCACAAAGTCCTTTAGAGGGTGAAGATATTATACTGGCCAACGAAAAAGGGTCTGTCATGCTTGAAACAAAGACTAGTAAGGAAGGTGTACTCAGTCATGAGTCAATCCCAGTGAGGAATCATGTAGGTATTTCGGTTAATACTGGATTGGGTAGTTACGATTGGAAAATCGTATCGGGTAAAATACCTAATGACATAAATACTGAAGCAAAAGAGAGGGAAACCGTTGTTAATCCTGTAAAGTCTGTCAGACATGTCTCCAATATGAGTAATGAGAGGGACACCAAACAGATTGTGAATAATGACGCCTTCTATGAATGCCTAATAAAAAAACTCAAGGAAAAACACTCTAAAGACCTGTCTAATATGCTGGCAGGACAATCATTGGGTACAAATGATGTTGGAAGCTACGAGGATTATTGTGCTGATCGGGGTGAGGGGAGGTCTGGAATGATTAATCCTAGTGTCCAAGAAAAGGGTATCGAACAGCCACTGGATTGCCCGATGCTTGACCTAAAAGAACCCGTAAGGCCGGAGCTACCGGGGCTTGTTCTGACAACACTTTTTTAATGATCCCTCTATGCCCTCACTAAATAGGCCATTTATATTATCATTATTAGGTCAAATTCCTGAACTTAGCCTGATCACTTCTGCGGACATTGACTTAGTTGATTACATACATAGACAACGTCTTGATTACGTTCGTCAAGTTATTCCATCACCTTTGGTTAGAAATCTTCTCCTGAAAGAGGCAGAACAGCTTCAACGAAGAGGCTATGACATCTTTGAATATGTATATACTTAACCATTGGTAAAACAGTCGCTCTTAACCAATAGTGGTCAAGCAAAGGGATTGTACCATAATAACGTGGTGGGGGGATCTGTGCCTGTAACTGAGAAGTCGGATACACAAGACTGGAGGTGGCTTGCCCTGACCCTACGTGAATCTATTGACACTCTTAAAAAACTGGCGAAGCCCCTATAGTAACCGGAAAAACAATCTTGAAAATACTAAGCTGGAATTCACGAGGATCTTCGCATCTGCTACACAATTCCAGCCTTATGAACGATCTAGCCCGATATGAGTTTGTCTGCATTCAAGAAACCTGGTCTATGGCTCACCTTTGCTGGGAGGGTTTCACGGTCCCGTCACTAACCGCAAAATGGGGCAGGCGCGGTAGACCCAAAGGAGGTCTTATAACGGCAGTGAAAAATGTCATTGACCCTAGAATCACGGGTGAATGGGCTTTTTCGGACCACTTTTTAGTGGTGGCCTATATATTAAAGTTTAATGCGGTGGATACTGCATTTCTGTTAGTGAATATATATTGGAACCAGGCAGACTACTCTGATAATCAATTAAGGTGGAACTATGGAATTTGGGCTCATTACTTGAAACCTGGTTGGTTGTTAATCCTGGGGGACACATTGTGATTGTTGGCGACCTAAATGCTGATATTCCCGCTGATTCTCCTCTTGGTGACCTGTATACTGGTAACTATGAGACCGTATTACCAGTAGTTGACAATCCCAAGGGTCGAGGCAGAATTTGGTTGCATTTTATTGAGATCTGGGGATTGGTAGTTGTGGCTAATTCTCTTCCTACGTGGAAAGCGCAAGGTTACAAATCCACTATTGATTATATTATTTGCTCGATGGGTGTGTTCAACTGTACTGGAAGGCTGGACATCATTGATACTAATCTCAGTGACCACTGCATGCTCCCTCTTGAATTGGTCACTGTGGGTCACTCAAAATCAAAAATGATGTATAATCATCCCTTGGAAATTAATCATGCGGGGAATAGAATTAAATGGACTAAGAAAAAAAACTGTTCATTTACTGCCACCATGATTAGAGATTATGAGACCTTTTCTGATAATCAACGGGTCGATACATACTCTGCTGTTAAATTTACAGACTATATTACCAGATCTCTTAGAAAAATGGGGGATTCCTCTGGCAAGAAGAATATAGGCAATACATTTACGACCCATTATTTTGATGGGGCAGTGAAGGACAGGAAGTGTCAAATGAGGAAAGAGATCAGACAGACTTGGAAAGTGGGGTATAATATTACTGATACTGTGGCTATGGTAAACAAAATAAAGCAAAAATATAAAAACTGGTCCATCCAACATCGCATGGTTAAATATCAGAGGGATGGTGAAATTATGTTAAATTCCCTACGAGGACATAACTCCAGCAATTTCTGGAACTTAATTAACAACCTTGAGAAACCTCAGAAAGAGTTACTTCTCAATCCTATTAACGAATCTACTTGGCTGGGACATTTTGCCGATATTTATCACACTAAAAATCATGATGTAAAAGATGTTCTGAATTGTGGATCCCAATGGCTCTTGAAATTTAGTACGTGGGACATTGTTGATTTAATATCTAAATCTAAAAATTCGGGTGCGCTTGGGCCGAACAACCTTTCCAATAACATTTTCAAACGTGAACCTCTGATATGGGCAAAAATACTTTTTAGTTTGTTCAATAATATACTACTGACCAGAGTTCTTCCTCTGTCATGGAGGGTTTCTATTATTATCCCAATTTTTAAGAAGGGTTCCCGACAATGTCCCCTAAACTATAGGCCAATTGCCATTTCGGATCCAGAATCCAAATTGTTTGCTTCAGTTGTATTGAAGGAAATTCACAAGTGGATGCTTGAAGGAAGAAAAAATTCTCGACATTAGACAAATCGGCTTTAGAAAAAATATGGGAACCGAATGTGGAGGGATGATACTTAGCTGCCTGCGAGCGGAAGCAATGAAGAAGGGTGCTTTACCTGTCTTTGTTGCGTCCATGGACTTAAGCTCCGCTTTTGATTTGGTGGACAGGACGACTCTCTGGCAGAGACTGAGAACATTAAATATGCCTCCAATTCTGTTTGATATAGTCAGGGCTATATACTCAGATACAGAAATAAGGGTAAGATTGGATTCTGAGGGTACTCTTTCTGATGCACTGACCGTCCACAACGGTCTCCGTCAGGGCTGTAGGTTGGCACCCACAATATTCAACCTTTACGTGAGTGGTGCGAATACCGCCCTGTCAAATAAAGGCCTCGTAGCTCCCAAAATACAGAACATCCGTTTAGCATGGTTATCTTATGCTTAGCCTTTGAAGAATTTATTTCTTCTCTACTGCTGAAGATAAACTCGGCTAAAACTGTGATAGTTCGTTTGGGCAACAGAAATAAAAAGCTGGACTCGCTTACCTGGTCATGTGGTAATTCCCGTCTCAGAGCCCAGCCTGTGTTTAAATATTTCGGTTTTGTTATATCAGGGTCCAACTTAAGATCAGTATTTATAACTCAACTTAGATTCAAGGCGGACATTGCAATCCATCAAATGAGAGTCATCGATTCCAGATATGGCAGATTCACAATGAGTCCTCTGAGAGAATTCTACACGAAAAAGGTCATCCCTAGATTAATCTATGGGGCGGAATTACAGTCTCTAAAATATGAGGGGGATTGGCTGTCCACGGAGAGTTACATTTGGAAATCGGTTTTGTATTTTCTACCTAAATCAATCCCTTTTGAGTTAATTCTGTATGAATTTGGTCTAAACTCTTTATTGGCTTACGTAACCTGTAAAAGACTAAAGCTGTGGAGGAAATGTATGTCTAGTGAAATGAATACACTCTACTGTTGTGTAGGTCAGGACATTGGTAACCCTTTTATACAAGAGCTGAATGCTGAAACTTTAAAGACTCTGAAATCTCTAGGTATGTCAGTAACCTCTCTTAAGAATAAACCCACACGGGTGAAGGAAAGTGTGATGGGGTTTGACTGGTTACATACAAAAAATAAAATCCTGGACTCTAAACTCTATCATCAAGTATGTGCATTGAATAAATGGTTGCCAGTCATGGAACAGTATTTAGTCAAATATCCCAGTAAACGGATAAGAAATGATTTTATGCGTTTTAGATTTAATATCATTGCTACAAACCAGATCAATTCCATTAGATCGATTGTGAAAGGGTCTTGCAATTGGTGTAGATTCTGCTGTGTAGAGGGGACGGTTGAGAATCTACAACATATTTTGCTGGTGTGTCCGGCACTCAAGGCCGAAAGACTTCTATACTTCAGTCAATATGTATCGAATACTGCTAATGTGGATAGGGGTTTCATCTGGTATAGAATGCTCCATTGTAGCAAAGGCAATTTAAGCATTAGGGTTGCAATGTTTTTGAGAAATGTTTGTGATCTCTTTTAAAGGGTATCGACTGTATCTAATGGGAGAGAATGTTAATCCTATTTGGTGACCTGTGTCTTTTGCTGTTTTTTTTTTTCCTTGTTTATTTGTACTTGCTCTTTGTACTTGATTTTGCATTTCTTCTTATGTGATTGGTACTTATTTTATGTCTAAGTTGTGTAAATACGTTTGAGAAAGTGTGTTCTTTTAAATATTTCAAAAGGTTTATATAAACAATAACAAATAAAAAAAAATAAAAAAAAATAAGACCTTCTCAACATGGGACAGAACAGACATTTCCTGAAGCCATACTGATCTAGCAGGATAGCTAGCAGACCTCCATTCCCCCCAAAAAATGTTTAGCAATCAATGAAGCCCTAAAGCGCAGGCACGTTTGTCGCTAAAACAAGTCCTCCAGCAAAACATCTTCCCCCAAAATCAGTGTGTCAAAGTCATATCCAAATTCACCCCTAGCATCTTGTTTAGCACATCTGCAATATCACGCCAAAGATTCTGTACCTCATGGCAATCCCAAAATATATGTTTGGAAGTGCTGGTTTTATGTTTACAACCCCAACACCCATTGGTATCAATCGTTCCCCATTTGTACATTCTCTCTGGGGTCCATTAAACAATATTCAACAGTTTAATCTGCTTTACCCTTTCACCCAGGTTAAACAACATTTTAGGAATGTTCCCACAAAATTGAATTCCACCTTGTCTCTGTCATCTCATAAGTGAGGCAATTAGACCACGCTTCCAGCAGCTTGGCATTACCCATGTGCATCAAGCCTTCTGCCCTGCTAGTCGTTAGAGAAGCAGCAGGTTCTAGCCAGCAACTCAAACCGGCCTCAGCTAATGTCCAATTATCTGCAAAGTTCTCCCAAAAAGGTATCAGGTACTGCACCAAGAACGTAAGATGATATTGTAAAATATTAGCATACTCTTACCACCCTTGTCACATGAAAGCTGCAACTTCCAGTACTTCATTCTCAGTGGTTTATAATCCCACCAAAAAGCGTGAATCAGCCAGTGCTTACCCTTCAGAGAGGTCTTAGAAACAGGAAGAGGTACTATGCTAAGAATATAATTGATACGTGGGACTGCCACCATTTTCAAAGCATTCACTTTCCCACAGAGCCAGTGTTTCAGGGATTCCCAACTCGTCAAATCATCTGCTAATTTATCTACCGCAGAATCCACATTTTCCATCATCAACATGCTCACGTCTGATGTAAACCAAATACCCAAATACAGCATCCTGTGAGGAAATAAGATCAGACTTCAGGCATGACATAGAACGGAGCATTGCCTCAGAATTAAGCCAATTTATTTTATAGCCAGAGAATTCCCCAAACTCCTCAATTTGTTGGATAAGAGTTGGCACTGAGTTTGGGAGATTCTGCATGACTAAGAGCAGGTCATCCGCATACAACCACAATTTCTGTAGAGCCCCATGGAACTTGACTTCCTTTATCCTCTCATCTTCCCGGATAGCAATAGCAAGTGCTCTAAAGCCAAAATGAACAGCAATGGAGATAAAGAGCATACCTGATGAGTACCTCTTTCTAACTGACATCTCTTGGAACAAATCCCATTAGACATCACTGCCACTGTTGGAGAAGAATATAGCAGCCTGACCCACCACAGAAACCCTCATCCGAAATTGATCCTTTCAAGAGTTGTGAAGATGTATTCCCAGTCCACTCTATTAAACAATTTCTCTGCATCCAATGAGAGAGTTTCTATGTCAGTCGCAAGTTTGCATGCCTCTGTGAGGGTCAGTATTAGCTTCTCATATGTATAGCATAATGTCTCCCTTTAACAAAGCAGCCTGTTTCATGTTAACCCCTGGTAAAACTCCTCCCAGCCTACACGCCAGGACATTTGACAACATTTTAACATTTTACTATCTGAGTAATTGAGGCTAATAGGCTGATAGCTACCTAAGGACAGCAGTGGTTTGTTCTTTTTAAGCAGAATCAAAATTGTGGCATATCTAACTGAATCAGAAGCATGACTTTGCTCTTACTCATTCTGAACATATCCCCAACAAGTGTGAACATGCTATCCAGCCTTATCTTATAAAACTCTGCTGGAAGTCTGCCTGGACAAGGCACTTCTCCAAATTAAGTCTAAATGCCACCTTCTTGAGCTCATCTATTGAAAAATAAGAGTCCACAGCTACCAACGTATGCATATGCAAACCATCCAAGAAGTGTGTGCTAATTGGGACTTCCGCTTTTTGCTGGAGAGGCCCATTATGATCCACCTCATCAACCATTTAAATGTCTCACAAGCAGTGTCTGCATTGACCCTCGTCTGCGTCCCTTCTGGACTTCCTGGTCCCTGACCCATAGGGGATTGAATACAGTGATCCTTCCAACATGGCCGCTCGAAACGGAATGCTCCTGGGCAGTCTCTATGCTCCACGCTGCATGCTCTACAAAACAGACACACCCCGCAGCTCTGCACGTCTCAACGCTACCGCTTCCTGTATTCGGACGTGTGTTGCCGGAGTTCGCTCGGGGCTCTCTTTTGATTCCTGGTCCGCAGTTCCTTGAATCCCCCATCCTTCCTCCCATTCCTCTACCTTACCTTTGATCTTCCTGGATTTTCTTCCGCGCTCGGGTCACAGGGTTCCGTT